>NC_017853.1:3310292-3610292 GCF_000002495.2 Pyricularia oryzae 70-15 | reverse complement strand
TTATGCGGGGAAAAACACACATGCGGTTTGTTCTCCTTTTTTTCTAGTTCGGTTCGAGAGGAGCCATGATCTTCAACAAATGCGCCATGCAGTGGGGAACTCATAATAATACCTTCCTCGCTTGCAGATGGCTGGGGGGCGATCACTGGATCAGCGCATGAGTTAGTTATTTAAATATCCTACCATTGCGTACGTATAATCCAACCCACGAGAACCTCAAAGAAATGGGACCGCTGTCAATCCACAAGGCATTAAGGGGAAGAGAGTGAGAAAAGAGTAGCGAGATGATTCCGTACCAGGAAAAAAGAAGCTGTCTGACAAAACCCATGCATCAATCCGATCTAGATAGAGCACTAAGAAAGTCTCCGTAGGTACTTCATACCAGCAAATCAATCGATCATGGCATTCTCCACGCGGAAATCTTCAGATTACGCCTTACACAGCATGGTGAAAAGTAAAATATCAACCTTACATTTACTAGCTAAAAGCTAGGACAAGGTAGGTGCTCAAGGTTAGGTACCTGCCTGAGGTAGATTGGCTGCTTGGGTAAGGGGGAAAGGATCCCCCGCACCAGTCACTCCACTTTCTCCTTGAGAGAGTCAATGTGTACGTGGTATTGACCCCGCAAAGACAATTTCCTGGTTGAATCCAGCTTCGAACCTCGGCTTTTGTTACTTGCGCGCCTCTTGCTTCATTGCGTTAGGTAATTAGGCTTGGTAGCTACCATAGGTTACATTCTTGTTGGTGTCGACAAACCCTATTACTGTAGATGCCGCCGGTCGATTCTGCCGCCGCCGGTAAGGGCATCTAGGGTATCTTCCTTTTGTGGTCCACAACCCGATATCCCCCCTGTCCTTGCCAAAAGCGGTAAAGTGTCAAAGACAGAGCACGAGGTTATTCGTCTCATCCAGATGAGGAAAAAAAGTATAGTTGAGCAAAAAAGGCCAGACCAAAAAAAGAAACCCGCGAACCTATTCCAAGACCACGACATCTCCACGTTGGTGACAGGTGCTAATTAGAAGAACCTTTTTCTTTGGTTCCATGATGCAACCATGATGCCCGCCCTTTCCCTCGCACAGAGCCAAACCGGCCCGAAACTGGGTACCTAAGTTTGCCCTTACTCCACGTCATTCGGCAGCTTGCTTTACTCCGAAACCGTAAGCAGGCATCCGATCCAAAGTGCCGTTTGTTTGATCAACAGAGAGCCGTTTATCGTCGGGAGGGGTAGCTGGCTCACTTGAGTAGAGGATATAAAACACAACATCACTGTGAAGATGGACTCGATTTGACTAAGAGACCACAGGCAATCCCTGGGAATGCAAGTCAGCGAAGCCAGAAACACTGCCGGAGCAAAAGGTGTCCCTATCATCAGAGTTTCTCTGCGCGAAAGCTCGTAAATACAGTTGGGACTATCGACGACGATACTCGTCCTAATATCCCAAGAAGAAACAAAAAAAGCCCCTGCCAAGTTTCGACAAGATGGCTGCGCAAAAGTTGCAAACGGCCGCGGTTTTAACGGTACCTCCAAAATCGCCATAGTCTTGCACAAAAAGAAAACATGCCAGCGATGGCGCCCAAACCTCGTGCATTCATCCAGCTGACAATGCATCCACGCAAATCCTGCAAAAATGGAAAATACAGGACCCAGGCCCGGAAGCAAAGTTCACCGTGTCTAGAATCCCCATACCAACCCCGGGGCCCAACGAGCTTCTGGTCCGCCTCTCGTGCACATCGGTCTGCCACTCGGATGTATCCATGGCTCGGGGCTTCTTGGGGCCCCCGAACTCCATCCTCGGCCACGAGGGGGTGGGCCGCGTCGTGGCCGCCGGCTCCAACGCCGTCTACCTCATCGGCGGCGAAGGAGACGCCTCGTCGCTGATCGGTCGCCGCATCGCCGTCGGCCTGCTCCGCGATCTGTGCGGCACCTGCGACTACTGCCTCGCGCCTCCCGAGCACGCCTCCGAGTCCCGCTGCTCCGCCCGCATCTTCTCGGGCCTGAGTCTGGACGGCACCCTTGCACAGTACGTGCTCGTGCGCGCCCGCTACGCCCAGTTCCTCCCTGCTTCGCTGGACGCCGTGCCGGACGAGCACGTCGCCCCCGTCATGTGCGGCGGACTCACCGCCTACAGGGCGCTCAAGGTCGGCGGCCCGGTGGCGGGGTCGTGGGTCGCCGTGTCCGGAGCTGCGGGCGGCGTCGGCGCGTTCGCTGTCGCCTACGCCCGCGCCATGGGTTGTCGGGTGGTGGGGCTGGATGTCGGCGAGGCCAGGCGCGCCTACGTCCTTGCACAGGGCGCCGAGGCCTACGTGGACGCGACCGGCGCGGATCCCCAAGCCGAGGTCAAGCGCGTCACCGGCGGCGCTGGTGCAAACATGATTGTGGTCGCGGCCGGAGTGGCGGCGGCGTACGATGCCGCGATGGGCATGTTGGCACCCTTTGGCACGCTGGTCTGTGTTGGCATGCCACCTCCCGGCACCGCTGTCAAATTTGATCCATTCGAAATCATATCCTACGGTTACAAAATCGTCGGGTCCGTGACGGGAACAAGGGTTGATGTGCTGGAGGCATTAGACTTTGTCAAAAGGGGCCTGGTAGTGCCCAAGGTGAGGAGGGCTCAGCTTAGCGACATTCAAAGTATTATACAGGAGGTCTCAAGGAGTGAGGTGAGTGAATCTGTGTGCCTCTTTGTTCTCTTGCACCAGCCCCCAATCCGCCTTGAAATGCCAGAATTGCTAATCTTATGACTTGCTATAGGGAGAGGGCAAGTTTGTTATTGACCTGAAAGACCATGCATCAGCGTTATAGACTGTCGGCATTTTGTACATGATTATAGATGGTGGCTAGCATATGCGCTGCCCATTTGCATTTGTCAGCGGGAACATCAAATTGCCGTTGATACCCGCCATGTATGGCTTGCATGAGCATGCAAAGGTGTTCGTCCTAGTTGCACATGTGTGCCGACTTATCCCATATGCATGCGTTTTTGGTTTCCTATTTGCCATTAGTCACTTTGGCCTGGGTGGATCTGGCCTAATTCGCCCATAACTAGAAATCTGCCGATTAGTGCCAAGCGAGCTGAATACTTCTATCTGTAACCTCCGTATTTTGGTGGAGAAGCGACTATGAGTAACGAGAGAAGCAGCATCGATAGACACTGAGATGAGTCACTATTTAGGACTATATCAAGCAGAATATATCACGGCTTATCTGAACAAGAACTTAGACCATCAATGATCTGAGATCAAAAAGCACCATTGACAGCAGATCAAATACTCGTCGCAAAGACACATACCTACCTAAACATGGCAACCCCACTGCGACACTATGGGACCGAAAAACCTTATTCGCACCCCGAACCGGTGACGAAGCGCCAGTTCGGCAAGAACGTGTTACAGGACTTCCTAATCGACCCTAAGTTTCGGAATATGAATCATGGTACGCCCCTTATGGCGCTGTCAATCCCCCAAAAGCACGGCAGGGCTGGCCTGATGCGAGTAAAACAACGATACTGATGCAAACAGGCTCCTTTGGCGTCATCCCCCGCCCTGTCCACGCCGCTCGGCGCTACTACCAGGACAAGTCTGAGGAGCGCCCCGACGTCTGGATCCGGTACAACTGGTCGCAGCTCCTGGAAGGTTCCCGCGCGGCCGTGGCGCCGTTGTTGGGCGTCGACAAGGACACCATCGCCTTTGTCCCCAACGCGACGGTGGGCGTGAACACTGTGCTGCGTAACCTGGTCTGGAATGACGACAAGAAGGATGAGATCTTGTACTTCAACACAATCTACGCCGCCTGCGGAAAGACGGTTCAGTACATGATCGAGATTTCGAGGGGTCACGTGTCTGGCCGCTCCGTTCCGCTCGAATATCCCCTCACGGACGACGAGCTCGTCGCGCTGTTCAAGAAGGGCATTCAAGACTGCCGGGCGGCGGGGAAGCGTCCTCGCGCGGCCGTCATCGACACCGTCTCGTCCATCCCTGCCGTGCGCCTCCCGTTCGAGGCTCTCGTGCAGGTATGCCACGACGAAGGCATCCTGTCCATCGTTGACGGGGCGCAAGGTGTGGGCATGATTGACCTCAAGCATCTGGGAACTCAGGTCAAGCCCGACTTCTTTATCACCAACTGTCACAAGTGGCTATACACGCCCAGGGGATGTGCGGTGCTGCACGTTCCCAAGCACAACCAGGCCCTGATGCGGTCAACACTGCCTACCAGCTGGGGCTGGGTGCCATCTGGGGAGGGCGACCCGGATTTCATCGACAACTTCGCCTTTGCCTCTACGCTGGACAACTCCAATTACATGGCGGTGCAGCATGCGGTTCAGTGGATCCAGGAAGCCCTGGGCGGGGAGGACGCCGTCATTGAGTACATGATGAGCTTGAACAAGAAGGGCGGCAACATGGTCGCCGAAATGCTTGGCACAAAAGTGTTGGACAACGCCGAGGGAACGCTGACCAACTGTGCCATGTCCAATGTCCTCTTGCCACTTGGTATCAAGGGGAGGGAAAGCTCCGCTAAGGTTCTTGTCGACGAGGAAGACGCTGCTAGGTTGGGAGATTGGTGTCAAAAGACCTTGGCGAGCGACTATAACACTTGGTTGCCCGTAACTTTAATCAAGGGGCAGTGGTGGACCAGGATCTCGGCTCAAGCTTACCTGGATGAGAGCGACTATGAGGCCGTGGGCAAGATCTTTTTGGAACTTGTGGAGAGAATTGGCAAGGGAGACCACAAGAAATAGGTAGTCGCGTATATGTGTGGGATTTGTGATAATGCTAGGCTAGGAAGTCTATTGTAGACAATATTGGATCAAATACAATGAAATTGTTGTTAAAAAGAACCGGGGTTCCGAACCCATCGTCTTGTGTTGGAGTGGACGAAAGGGATGAAACATGTCACTTTCGAAAGGCAGGAAAAATACCAACGAAGTATTCAAATTACAGCCCAAATTGTCAATTGTCACTATTAGGTGTTCTTTGAGCCATGTCGCACTGTGCCCTCATGATGCAGAAATAAGCAGGAACAGGGGTTCAATGAAGCGACCAGGGTCCAGCCAGGTCCTAAAGATTCTGCCCTGGGGCGGTCATGATTTTACGTGTCCAAGTCGTCAGCTGCGAGCAGAAGCCACCTTGACCACACAAGCACCACGGAGCAGCTTAATGGGTTTGTCGTTCCAAACCTCAGAGTGACAATTTTTGATTGATTTCTATTTGATCCGAGATTTACAAGCGAATCCGCTCATATAGAGCAACCACATAGTTATGGTAAGTTAGCTCATTTGCCAGCCCAACCAAGCGCATCAAAGACCACAACCCAACTCACAAATCTTCTCCCCCGCCAGAACGCAACTTTCAACTCTGCGCTCAAGCAGAGCACCAACATCCGCCGCGACCTCGGAAACATCACGGACCCGACGCCCGCCGCCCTCGGCACCCTCTCTGCCTCGCTCACGTCCTTCTCGCGCACCGTGGACGAGTACAACGCCCTCGCCAAGCAGGAGCTCAACCCGGCCAAGCAGGAAAAGGCCTTTGAGCGCATCCGCAACTTCCGTGAGGAGCTGCACGGCTTCCGCAGCCAGCTCGACAGCCTCAAGGCCGCCCGCGAAGATGCCGCGCACACCCAGAACCGGTCCGAGCTGCTCGGCCGCCGGCCGTTTGTAACCTCGACGCCCGAGAACCCCTACGCCAACGCCGGCGGCGGCGGCGGCGGCGGTTATTCAAGTCAGCAGCAGCAGAAGCAGTCGTCCCTGAGCATGGGAAGCGACGACATGACGCGCGAGTCGCACGCGCTGCGCGAGCAGGACTTCTTCTCGAGCACCAACTCGGCCCTCGACGAGTACATAGCCAGAGGGCAGGCGGTGCTGGGCGACCTCGGTGCCCAACGGGAGATGATGAAGAACACGCAGAAGAGGCTGTACTCGGTCGCCAACACGCTCGGTGTGTCGGGCGAGACGATCCGCATGGTCGAGAGGCGGGCCAGGCAGGACAAGTGGATCTTTTGGGCCGGCGTAGTGGTGTTTTTGCTCTTTTGCTGGCTTTGCATTCACTTCCTGCGGTAAAAAGCAGGTCTGGGCACATGCAAACCCGAAATTTGTGTGCAAAAGCTCTTTTCAGTCCCTGGTAATGTTCGATCGATGGAGGTGGGCTGTATGCAGACTGGCCACAGCGAGCGGCTACTACTGTTGTGTGTTTTTTCTTATCTTTTTCGGGAGCGAGGCGTTCAGGATCATCATTTTGTTGGGGCAGACGTTGTTTGGCAATCAAAGCATCGCATCAAAACCGAGATTAAAGCTTTTATTTCACTACTTCAGTGCGATGGTGAAGATGACATCCTTGTCTGTTTCGACCTCGACGACCTCGGTCTCTGGCAGGAGGTGGTTGCTCGTCGATATGCGCCCTCCGAACTCGGTCTTCCACTCCTTCACGTCCCACTCCAACCCCTTGGTCGATATAATGGCGGGTCCCTTGATGGGTATGATGCCGACGTGCTTCCCAAACAGCCCTGCCCAGTCCGGGACCAAGATATTGTGCTTGCCCGGCTTAAGCAGGAACGTCAGGCTTTCTTCAGATACGAGGTACACGCGACCCTGACCGTAGCTCGGATCCTCCTGAAAAATACACAGGTGGTGCATCTGACTGAGGCCCTGGTCGACTCTGCCACCCAGTCCGCCTATGGCCACGATGTCGCTGGGCTTGTCGGTCCGGGAGCGGATGTGGGTGACCGCTTTGGAAAAGTCGGTCGACTCTTGTTCTGTGATCTTGATGACCTGTGGTGGGCTGGGGAGGGAGGAATAGAACTCGGCGCTTGAGGCTGTGAAGGAGTCCAGGTCTCCGATAATCACATCCAAATTATTCTACTCATGCTGTGGTTAGTGTGTTCCCAAGCAAATCCAAATCTTGAATGGAAAAAGAACATAAATAAAGGAAAGTCCAAAGCGCTGGCTTACGGCTAAATCTCTTGAAGCCTCAAGTAGCTGGTTTGCACCACCATCAGCGGCTACCCGGAAGCTTGCTATCATTCCCTTGACAGATTAGTATTATATGATTTTGAGCAGGATACAGTAAAGTATGATATTGAACGTGGACAAGAAGATGCTACCAACATTTTGCCCACAGATTTCGCAGCACAGGTAGGTTGCTAATAGGTTGGTTAAGTACCACAACCGAGAATGTTTGACATGATGGGGACTCATCATGTTGCTGCCGCTCAAAAACACGGCGAGGATGCCACTCGAATGTCGTCGTACTTTGACTAGAATCCATGACTCTTTCTGGATTTACTGTTGGAACAGGGTCTTGTAATTTGCACTTTCGAGCGAGCGGTGAACCAAGTCGAACAGAAGAATATCTTAGTTTTATTCGATACTTTGGCGCATGACAAGTCCCTCGCCATTGTGGTGAGGATCTTGACACTGGCCGCCCTAAGAAGCGGGGCGCGCCCTAGGCAAGCCATTGTTGGCATCCGAGCTGCAGCTTCTATCGGGGTAATGTGATAATCAAAGCGCTTTCATTATTCTACAATAATGGAAAGAGACAAAATGATCATCAAGTTCTGAATGATTATCTGCCTAGAGTAGCTCAGGTATGCATAGATGGAACCCATGAAACATTTAGCAACGAATAGCAGCTTGAATTGAAATCTCCAGTCATTACATCCCAGCAAGCCCAGTTGAGCTGCAGCAAGCATGGGTTATGGTCCGTGCGGAGAAGCCATGAACCCATGTCGGTTCTGTCAATCCTCGGGCCAAAAATTTATTTTGGCGGCAGCAAGATGATGGATTTTTCTGGGCTCCACGGCGCGATTACCAATCCATTCTACAGGAATTGACGACCAACCCGAGCAACTACTGCTCTGCGACAGCTTTCCTTTGTATTAGTTCTGATTGGTTTCTAAGTTGAATTATCTGTGTCTAGACATTAATTTCTTTTCGTTCTTTCTTCTACCACAACATTCACAATGTATCGCGCCGCGATCAGAACAACGACGCGCGCCGCTCGATCCGCGCCGTTGTCGAACCCGAGCCGCCGATATCTCAGCTCAACTCCGGCCGACAAGCCGAGGACATGGAAGGGCGCTGCGGTCAGATGGGGTTTGGCATTTGGTGCTCTCTACTGGTACAACACAAGTCCCATTTTTGCGGACGAGCCGATACGTACGACTTTTCACATGCCTTCCTCGTCTGTCCGTCGCATTTGCAGACGTGCGGACTCAAAGAAATCCTCACTAATAAAATAACACAACTCATACAGCACAAACCATCGCCGCACCTCCCAAATTCCGTGATGCCGAGTTACCCACCGTCGAGTCTGTAATCGAGCAGAAGCGCAAGGAGGCCGAGGCCAGAGCTGCCAAGGCCGTAGCGGCGCCGGCGGCGCCGTCAGAGAAGCCGCAGGACCCTACACCAGAAGCCAGCGCAGTCGAGGCCGTGCCTGCCAAGGGGGAGGCCGCGCCAGCCTCGGGTGCGATGCCGGGATCACCCGAAGCTTTGGAGGAAGAGGCCGGCCAGCAGGGCGCTTTCAACCCTGAGACGGGCGAGATCAACTGGGACTGCCCATGCCTCGGCGGAATGGCCGACGGACCCTGCGGCGAGGAGTTTAAGGCTGCATTCAGCTGCTTCGTCTACTCGACCGAAGAGCCGAAGGGCATGGACTGCATTGAGAAGTTCCAGTACGTTCTTACCATGTCCCGGTCGGATAAGATGTGCTTGTGGACCATGCGCTAATGCAAATCAATCAACAGAGGCATGCAGGATTGTTTCAAGAAGTACCCTGAGGTTTACGGCGCCGAGCTAGCAGATGCGGAAGCGACAGGTGAGGACGACGCCGACGCTCTCCCTCTGCCGGAGAGCTCGAGCGACGCCCCTGTTGCCGAAAAGGCTACCGAGGTCAAGGACTCACAGACGGCCCTGGACTTGTCGGTACCCGAGCCCAAGGTTGATGCGGCGGTCGTCCCCAAGGTTAAGGAGACCCCCGCAAAGACAATCCCAGAGAGCGAGGTTATCCCCAAAAAAGCCGTTGATGCAACCGATGCAAACGAGAAGGCCAAGGAGCAGTAATGAGCAAGTACGACTTGTTTCGTTGTGACGACTACTGTTGAGATTCCGGCATTTAGACAGGGAGGGCATGTGTAGACGACATCAAACGGACAAAAAAAAGAAAAGAAAAACAAACAACCTGACGGCGGCATAGATATCCACTCAGCCTGTACATTTATTTGTCTGCAAATATCTTCAAGACTTGTAACAGTAGAACCAATACAGCAGATATGTGAACCACAGCTGTGTTAGTCAGAATTTTTGAGGTCTAGATTCAAGTTCATTCGGAAAGCTCACGAGACATTGTGCCTGCACGAACCAAGGGCCAAATGATCTCGATAAGCGTTATTCCGCGCTAACGCCTGTTTGTCTCTGTAGGTATCGCACGAGGCACACGACTTGGACCAAGCTCAACAGCTAGCGGGCTGCACTGCAGCACACACACGTCATTTGCCTACAGGGGTAAGGTAGAACTGGGCGGTTTGGAAGCTACCAGCTCCAGGGCCTACCAATCAAGCAAGCGATCAATGGAGCCAATTCCCACCCGGTTTTCTCCCTCGCGCGCTCACACCACCCTCGTTCCTTAACTTCTCACATGCCAACCACGCAACCATCCATTCCTCCCTCCCCTCTTCCAAGCATTCACCAAAAATAATCCAACGGCATTCAGGCGGTCCGCTTGAGCAGTTATTCACACGACTTTCCAAACGCCTTTGCGCCTCACACAAGAAGAGTCTAACTCTGTTCAAAAGCTCAAGAGTACGTTCACGAGTGGATCCACCGGTGATGTCATGACTTTGAAGGGTTTGATGGTCGGGAAAGAAGCTCGCGTTCAGCGCGCGACAGCAACAATGGCAAAAGGATGGGATGATTTGCTAACCGCGATCCGGCAAAAACAGTGTCTACTGAAGCTTCGTACGCCGACATAGCGGCCATGGGCCCCAAGCAGACTCCGGAGGAGGTAAGTTTATTCTTATTAATATTATATCATTTTCTCACGATGATCTTGATTGCGTGCGGGCGTTGCTTGTACCCAAACAGAATGTGATCCCGCAACCTGCAAGCTGCTGTTGATGTTGCTCAATCAAACGATATCTCGGCTCGAGGGGGGGCTATAGTCTCATGTTTAAACAAAATAAACAACAAAACAAATCACAAAAACCCTCAAAACTAACCAAACTACTCACCAGGCCGCCGCCCCCCAGCCACCCCAAATCGAGACTTCCACATCCGCCTCGACGTCGTCCCTGGTCGATGTGGACACACCGTCGGTCCGCACCGTGCCCTCCGACTTTGCCGAGCAGGAAGTGCAGACGGACACGCAGGCGGAGCGGCTTGAGCGTGAGGCCAAGGCGGCCAAGGAGGCGGCCGAGGAGAAGGCTCGGCGCGCCCGCGAAAAGGCCAGGGCCAAGGCCCACCGCGCCGACGACTGGCTCGTCTCGCGCATCTCGGCCATGAGCGACGGCGCCGCCTCGGCCCTCGCCGTCGGCAACCTCGCCGCCGTCATGGGCCTGGGTGCAGTGCTCGGCTACAAGGCCTGGGGTCTGTGGGAGAGGAGGGCCCTCAACGCAAAGGTTGTCGGGTTGGGAGTTGGCTTGGTTGGACTCGTTGGGCTTGGGGAGAGCATCTTTGCTAGGTGAGTTTTCTTCTTCTTGATTTTTCTTGCTGGCCCTGTTCAGGACTGGTTTGTATCAACCTTGCCACGGCGCACGTGCTCTTGCTAACGATTCTACCACTCCAGGGCGTGGTACAAGGCCAAGGGCAAGAAGCAATAATACGGCCAGGTTCAAGACACAGACTGGAGAGCAAGGTCGAGGAACCGGGCGGACTGCGTCGCATCTCGCGCTCACAAGCTCGTTGTTTGGTAGAGGCTCTATAATCCAGTCAAATTATCAGCTCTGTGGGTTCCATCTGTCAGGGATAGTGGTAATAAGGGGGGGTTTCCGGCGCAGATTTTGGAAGTTTCTTGTTTGGCTTCTTGTTACCCAGCTTTACTCTACTCTATCATAAGTTCATAACTAGTCGCTTTTTCGCGCTTCCTTGCACAAATGTGTATGCCATTTTTCGCAAGCGAGGTGCATGATAGTCGTTTGATATGTTGAGCCAAGTGTACAAATATAGCGCACGCCGATCAGTGCCAGACCGATCATGACAAATATAGCGACTCAGCATAATATACGCCTGACAGCTTGAGGTACTAATAATATGCATAGAGACGGGGATCTGACATGTCTCGCTGCAAAAGAGGCATACTAGTCATTCGCTTCTGCGCCGAATACAATATCTTTCATATTACTACGTCGGCCAAGCAAACACCCGGAACGCCGCCAGAGATGCAACTAGTCGTAAAGTGAACATGACTGCTAGTCTCCCTAATCATAAGACCTCCTGCAAACACTAGCCTCCGATGTGGTACTTTGAGAAATGAAATGCACAAAAACACTCAATGTGAGATAATACCGCTGAACACCCCAACTCCATGTCATGATGAGACGAAACGCAAAACTATCAAAGAAATGTACCACCTTAAGTATTCAAAAAAGACACGCAATGAGAAAAAAAAAGACAAATGAAATCGATGCTTAGAGAATGATGCAAGCCCCTAACCAATGCGTTTACTACACCCCAGGCCCGGCGCGAAAATGTATGTCGCGCAGCCTTCCTACCCAATGACTCCGCACTTCGGGCGGCATCTTGCAAAATACCATGGCTTTGCTCGGGTCAGTCAACACTTTCTCGGCGATCTTGACCTGGAGATCCATGTCCTCGTTGCAAAACTCGCGGAAGAACATTTCCATGGCCTGCTCTGGCCACCGGAGCGGCCGAGATTGCTTGACATTCTCGGATAGCTGGAGCAATAGGTCCTCCGCGATTGTCGCTGATACACCTTGTGCTTGATGCGTCGTAGTCGTTGTCGGGGGCCGGGCGTTGACGCCGCCGCCAGCCTGCGCAACCTGGGCGGGATGAGACAGATCGACAAAGGCATTGGGCGCCGCGGTTGTGCGGCGGCGTTTGTCGACCGGGGCGGACGGCTGGTCGGCGGGGTAGCGCTTACGGGTGGTTTTGGCGGCCGGGGTGGGGTTCTCATCCGGTGGCGTGAGAGCACTCGCAGAAGCAATGGATGCTCTCGAGTTGATCGCGGGGGACGGGATGGACCGCTGCGGGGGCTGCTGTTGGTGTTGCTGAAGCTGCTGCTGTGGCGGTAGCGGGGATTGAAGTTGTTGCGGCGGCGGCATTGGCGACTGATGCTGAGACTGCTGCGTGATGGCTGCCGTCGGGAAGCCGAGTGCCGAGCCGACCAGGCTGTGCTGCGTAGGGGCTGCAAAGCTGGTGTCGCCCAGCATATCCAGGAGACTGTTGTTGGCAGTGTCCGCTAGCGAAAGATCTTGGTCGTCCAACTGCTGCAAGCCGCTCGTATCTTTTCTTCTCTGCTTTGTGATGCGCTTGGGTGCTCCTCCTGAACCAATAACATCTGGAAACAGAATCTCCATGAATTCCTCGTGATCGAAAGGTCTGCCCTTGAGAGACCGCGAGAGTGGCTCTTTCTGGACATGTGGAAAGATCCCAGTCAGCAATGCATCCGTGTCTCCTTTTCGGAACAAGACTTCCTACTAACCTCTATGTGCAACCTCCACGCCTCATCGGTGCCCGTGACCTGTCGCGTTGAAGGATTATAGAGAAAGTCGGGGTCCTCGCGCAGCCCCCTCCATAGGCGAAACTTCTTTCGCGCATTGTCCGACTTGTTGATGAGATGGCCCTTATTAGGGTATGCGCCATGCTGTTTCTGCAAAGCGGTGGCGGCGCGGTCCCATGCCTCGGCCTTGAAACTGTGGTTGTCCTTCAGGCCGAGCTGCACCGACTCACAAAGCGAACGGAAAAAGGTTGCCTCGTACGCAGGCGTCCAGCTGAACCGCGGTCCTTTGCGCTGCTTTCCGTTCCCGGCGGTGGACACGTCGGCGAGGGAGACGTCGGTGGCGCCATAGTCCTCCTCGGACATGCCCGCCATGGCGCTGGCGCGTCAGCCGGTCGCTCACGGGGCCTGAGGAGGGGAAGGAGAGCCGTCCAACCAGGATCGGGGTTTGGTTGGACGGTATGAACGGGTGTTGAATGGCGACGCGACAAGGGCACCGACACCACGTGTCACGGGCGGGGGGTGGTGCCGACCAGACGCTGGGACAAGAGTCCGGACGGGGTGGGTGAGGGGCCGAGACGGATGAACGGACGGTGGGTTGATCCAGATGACGGAAATGATGAGACGGTCGCAAGCGATGGGCGGGCGACGGACTACTTGTCAGTTTTTCCTTTTGCTTGAAAAAAATCGGCCGAGCGCTAGTACGTCAAGGGAGGCGAGCCAATCATATGGTAGTAACACAGTGTACTGTCGTTTTCGCACACAATCCACAGGTTGCAAAAGTGGAGGAGACAAGCCTTGACGGCGCTCCAGCCGCCAGAAAGTGACCGAGTTCGAACTGCAAGCACCGTTTGGATGGATGGGGATGAGTAAGTGAGTTTTGAGGCAATTGTGCAATGTGTTTGGCGGCAGTTGGAGGCTTGCCCAGCCACGATAGGCCCTTTCTGCGTGCGTGCAGTTGAGCTGAGTTAACGGAATGGTGGGGGCTGGGAGGTTGAAAGCGAGATGGGACGACCCAACTGAGCTGGAACTCGTTTTCGCTCTGGCTCCAGTGAAAAAAGTAGGTAGGTACCAGTACCAGGCTTGCCGGGTACGTCCCCGCCATCCCACAGCAGAGTTTTCAAAACGGAACTTGGACACTGTCTCCACTCGTTTTGTGCACTTGACACCGATATTACGATACGATGGTATGCACTAATAGGGTACAGGCTACCCACTATGTAGTTATGTGGAAGATACCTCAGGCATCAACGGATAGGCCGAGAAAAGCTTTGTGGAACCTCTGACACGGAAGGGGCCGGGACGAGTTCCAGTTTTGTTGCATCTCGTCTGCCTCTCACTGACTACTGACGACATCTCAACCACTTTGGGTTATTCAAACCCTTGGGCTGATCTGCAGCAAACATTTAACTGTGGCTTAAACCCTGCATGCGTCCATTAATCTTATAATGATTTAGATGCGTCTTGGCGCCTGTTGGAAGTCATTTACCACTCTAGACTTCTCACCATCTTCAACATGCGACTGGGCGACGAGCTGATTATCTAGTTCAGGCTCCCGTCTTTTTTTTTTATCGCTGATTTGCCCAACTCTGCAGAAATTGTTTCAAGCCTGGACTCCAGGCCCGCACGGCGCCAAGCAAGCGGGTCCGAGTTTCAAGCCGGATAGTCCAGTCAACGGTCCGTCCCCGCCTTCTATGACAGGCATTGACAGCGGAGATTTGCGAGCGTGATTCTTGGGATCTTGCGGGCTAAGACGATTGATTGATTGTCTTGACTTACCGGACTGTATAAATCACGTGTAGCGTGGGGAATCCTAGGACCGTCCATTACTCAATGCTGGGTAGGATGGTGCATTTCTAGCTCCGGCCCTGCAGCGACCGTCAAAAGGTTACCGAATAATAAAGCTCCGATAGTGCTGGAGCGATGTGCAATTTTAAATCTAATCTCGCAATGGTTTCTGTTGTTGGTGTGCAGTGTTTCTTCAAAGGCACTTCTCTGACCATTTTGTTCTAGGTCTAGCCTAGCACGCCTAGGTCCAGTCCAGACTCCAAACCAATGGCAAAAATCAATGCGCAATGCCAAGCTGCTAACCAACCCTATTCGGCATATTTCTTGGCGGAACCTCCCCTGACGATCCCCGACTTTGAAACGTTTTCTGAGGGCCAGTCGGGCAAAAAAATAGAAAAAACAAGTTTAGGCACAGGGCTGGCAACCAACCATTCAGGGATTTGGACCCACCAGCAAAGGCCAGCGCTTGATGTCAGTTGACTTGGGTTTCCTTAATCGTTACTTTCCTTCAGGAGATGAAGACACATTGACAAGAGTCTAATCAGTTGGCTTGTCAAATTTTTGCATGCTCTTGAAATCCGGGAGGTTTGATTTCAGATGATCTCTCGGGTCTCGGCTTCGAGTCGAAAGCGATGGGGGCTCAGTAAAGCTTGGCTGCCATAACTCTCCAAAAATTATAGTGTCTTGTCTGTCGCCTGTCTGCCAAAGCTTAATGTGCTCAGGCCAAGGTGGAAACGCCAAGCTCAGTACAGCGATCATCATCGCTTGGCGCTACGATCCAAGCTCCTCAAGTACCGAGGGTGGGAAGGGCATCTAGTCTAATATTTTCTTGTCAATTTTGATCTTTTTGATTGCTCCTTTTTTTTCCCCCAGGACCACACAAAACCAAGTTTAACCAGAGGGTTTGCCTTGGATGATCTACGCCAACAACCGTCCTTACAATCTGACAATGGTGTTCGTTCACAATCCACCTTGCGTTGCTTAGTTCCGGTGGACCAGGCGAATTGCTACCCCTTACTTACGCAATATTGAGGCGATTTCTCTCTCCCCTTTGCTGCCCGCCCCCACGAAGAATTGATTCCACAAATTGTTGATAACGTATGTTCGCTTTCGTGTAGCATAGCCTGCCTGCCTGTTCTCACCCACCCACATTCCGCAAGCAATACATTGGGCCGTTGATAGCGTCTCGTCTCTACTTTGTCTGCTTCGTCTCAGGCGGTTCGTTATTTGTCGGCACACACGCGGCCGATGTCGACTAATGTTTCACTAGCCCAGCCAATGCCCGCTTCCCTGCACGCCCGGTCAACCCATCTCGTTGTTTTTATTTTTTTTTGCTGCCCACTACTGCACAGCCGGCAGGTTTGTGAGATTTACCGCACGGGTGCAAAGTCGGGATCCATCTCTGCTTCGACCGACGACGGAACCATGTTCGCTTTAACCGCAGGACAGAAACTCTGCGCATGGTAGTAGTAGTAGTAAAAAAAAAAAACTATCCCGAAATAATCCCTCGCTGCGGAATCGCCACGCAATGCATAGAGCCATTACCGCGTATGTTTCCCCATTGGCGGTCGGAAAGAAGATCCCCCCCAAACTGACAGCGGGTTGCAACTCAGGGTTAACCCTATTTTCTCATCTCCGTTCTATCAGCGTGTCAGCTAACCCTTCTTTCCCCTTACGCGCAGCCTCATTCGTGTTTAACGTGAGACGAGTTGCATGTCTATAGCAAATTCATTCTCAGCCCAAAGGCATGCATCCATTTTAGATTGACGCCAGCTTCGAGAAGTAAGCACCGTTGGTAATCTCGGACAACAGTCGAAATAGAGACATTAGACGAGCCATGGATGAGGATTATACTCTCTTGGCATCTCTTGGCCACCACTACCTTAACCTAGGTGTTCGTTTCGATGCAGCGCATTGTCCGACGAGAATAGATGATGGAACCCCAGCGGTGGCCCCCTTGGGCCTGTCACTGACCGTGTCCCTTTTTTTTCCTTCATCGGTCTATCCTGGCCCGGTAGTTGTGTCAGCTGCTGTTTTGTTTTCGGCCCATGTTCTTCCCACAATACCTCCACGCAATGGGCCTCTCCACACCACCGACGCCCCCAGTCATGTCAAGGGGAAGGAATCCGGAATCCTCATTCACTTAATAAGCTAGTCCTCCCGTTTCAGACTCCATGATGGCTTTCTTTCACCCTCCCCTTTCTTATTAACGGCTTTGCTAATTATTGCCGTCATATTTCCCTTCACCCCTTTTTTTTTTCTTGCCAGGTTATATTTCCTTGGGCACCTACCCGGTTTTTTTCCTGTTCTCCTTCATCTGGATCTCTTGGCATAGATCACGACGAGCAGTGCTCTTTTACCCCTTGTTGTATATATCCTTTTTTTTTTGTTTGTTTTCTTTTTTTTTCTCTTCCCTTTTCCCTCCCCCTTTCCCCCAACCACCTGGCGTGGCTGTAATACTCGACAACTTGCCTCAAGATGCGGTCTATCATCAACTTGTTGTACCTGGCACTGCTCGCCACGGTCGTCTCGGCGGCGCCGGCCAACAACCAGAAGCGATCCATCCAGAAGCGGTCGTTCAAGGTCGATCGGGTACGGAATTTGAACTTCAAGGGACACAATGGCCCTAGGGAGTTGATGAAGGCCTATGCCAAGTACAGCATGCCGGTGCCTCAGGGGCTCCTCGACGCCATCGCAGCTCAGGGCAAGCCGGAGTTCAAGTCGCAGTCTGTTGGCGAGTCAAAGATCAGTGCACAGGACCCCGCAACCAACAGCTCCAAGGCTGCCGGAGTTGGCTTGGTCACGGCCACTCCCGAGGCCGGTGATGTCGAGTACCTGTCTCCCGTCACCATCGGTGGACAGACGTTGAACCTGGACTTCGACACTGGGTCTTCCGATCTCTGGATCTTCAGCACCATGCTTCCCCAAAACGTCCAGGCTGGCCACACCAACTTCGACCCGGCCAAGTCGACCACCTTCAAGCAGGCGCAGGGACTTTCCTTCAAGATTCGCTACGGTGATGGATCCGGTGCGTCTGGTGTCATCGGCACCGAGACTGTCGACATTGGCGGCGTCACCGTCACTGGCCAGGCGGTCGAGATGGCCACGCAGGTTTCGGGATCTTTCGTCAAGGACACGGCCAACAACGGACTCGTCGGCCTCGCCTACTCCAAGCTCAACACCGTCAGCCCGGTTCCTCAGCAGACCTTCTTCGACAACGTCATGCCTAGCCTGGCCGAGCCTCTGTTCACTGCCGATCTGCGCAAGGGTGCCGTGGGCGCGTACGAGTTTGGCCGCATCGACAACAGCAAGTTCACCGGCGAGATGAAGTTCATCCCCGTCAACACCACCCGCGGTTTCTGGCAGTTCTCCAGCGAGAAGTTCCAGGTTGGCAACGGACAGGTCAAGCAGGGCACCAAAGGCGGCCAGGCCATTGCCGACACCGGCACCACCCTGATCCTCGCCAACCCTACCACCGTCCAAGGTTACTACAGCCAGGTTCCCGGCGCCGTCAACGACCAGCAGGTCGGTGGTATCACCATCCCTTGCGATGCTAAGCTGCCCGACTTGATGCTTGACGTCGGTGGCGTCATGGCCAAGGTCAAGGGCTCTGACATTGTCTTTGCTCAGGTCCAGGGTAACAGTAAGTGTGCTCCTCTTTTGACTTTGGTAGATATGCCAAGAATGACAGATTGGACTAACATGACTTTTCTTCTCTAGCTTGCTTCGGTGGCATGCAACCCACAACTTCAAGTCTGCAAATCTATGGTGACATTTTCTTCAAGTCGCAGTTTGTTGTCTTCAATGGCGGCAACAACACCCTGGGTATCGCCGACCACGCCGTCTAAAAAAAAAGAGTCTTGTTATTTTTTTTGGTGAAAGATGGGGTCATGTTATGTATAACCAAGTCACGCATGAATTTTACTGCCCTGCATTGTCGAGATTACTATATTTTTTTTTTCTTATTATCCATCGAACCGTACATATCCCGAAAAAGTGGCCTCGCTGCCGCGCAGTCGAGATTTTCTTTTATATTCCAAGTCACAGTCTGGAAGAAGAAGGTCGCAAGGCCGATATGCCAAGCCTATTCGTGATGGTTTTCTATGAAACCCTGGTCCGTTTTCCTTGTATATTTTAATGATTGCCTGATGCACGACCGCCGACACGAGAAATTGCCTGCAACTCTCCACCTTTTTACGAATTGACCTGCCTAATCCAGCGTAGCAGTGGATTCCACACTCTACAATACGAAATCACAGCACTTTCACCCCAGCATATCGACAACAACAATCAATGTCCGTTCGCGGGATAAAGGGCGGGCGGTCCCGCCGTCCTGGCGAAACCATACCGATACTGGACTCCATGCTGCTGCACTATCGGCAACATGAAGGTCACGGGGATCATCCTTGCGCTAGGCGCGTTGGCCAGCGCCGGCAGGTCATTTCGTCGCGACGACGGCGCGGGAGCAGCAGGCAACGACACTCTTGCGTCGATTGCGCCCAAGAAGTTCATCGTCGAGGTTGGTGAGGGCTCCAACAGGGACGAGCTGATTCGGGACATTGAGAACAAGCCCGGGTGTCGCGTCACCAAGGTGTTTGACTCGGCCGTGTTCCGCGGCATCTCGGTGGAATCCGACAGCGTCAACACCGACGAGCTGGAGTCGCTGGCGTCGGTCGCAAAAGTATGGCACGCCACCCGCGTGCAGCTGCCGCCGGTGGTCGAGGGCAAGAGCTTCTCGGATGAGGCCGCGGCGCCGGACTACTTCATCCACGACATGACCGGCGTCGACAAGGTGCAGGCGCAGGGCATCCTCGGCAAGGGCGTCAAGGTCGGTGTGGTGGACACGGGAATCGACTACACGCACCCCAACCTCGGGCGCTGCTTCGGCAAGGGCTGCAAGGTCGAGGGCGGCTACGACTTTGTCGGCGACTCGTACTGGCCCTTTCCCGGAAACACCAAGATGCCCGACGACGATCCCCAAGACGCCCAGGGTCACGGCACCCACGTGGCTGGCATCATTGCTGGCAACAGCGACAAGCTGAAGGGCGTGGCCCCCGAGGCGACCCTCTACTCGTACAAGATCTTTGGCTTCGGCGGCACCGACGAGGAGACCATCATCGAGGCCTTCATCAAGGCCTACGAGGATGGCATGGATATCATCTCGGCCAGCGTCGGCAGCGACGGCGGTTGGGCCGAGACGGCCTGGGCCGAGGTCTCCAGGCGCATCGTGGACGAGGGCATCGTGGTGGTGATCGCTGCGGGCAACTCGGGCGAGCTGGGGCCTTGGGCCATGAGCTCGGGTGCTTCTTCGCCGGATGCTCTGGCGGTCGCATCGGTGGATGCCACCATGGCGAGGGGACGTCCTTGGGCGGCCACCTTCAACCTGGATGGGCACTCCAACCGGACCATTCTTGCCTACAGGGCCGACGTCTTTGTGTTCCCGCCAGAGGTCGTGGGCCTCCCGATCATGCCTCTGACCCTCAACTCGAGCGTCGAGAATGACGCCTGCCAGCCGCTGTCCGAGAACCTCAACCTGACGGGCATCATCCCTCTGATCCGCCTGGGCGGCTGCCAGGACAACATCAAGGAGAGGAACGCGCAGCTGCGTGGCGCCAAGTACATCCTCATGTACATGGAGGACGGCAGGATCGCCAGCTTCTCCGGACTGAGCTGGGCGCAGAGCTCCAAGGCCATGATCACCAACGTGGCGGGCAAGGCCATCATCGACACGGTCCTGGCGGGCGGCAACGTCACTGGCGACTTCTCCATCGACACAAACACCAACTACGTCGGCATCTTCAACTCGGCGGGCGGCAAGCCGTCGACTTTTACGTCTTGGGGTCCGACGTACGACCTGTCGCTCAAGCCCGACATCGCAGCCCCCGGAGGTCGCGTCTTGTCGACCTACCTCGGCGGTGGCTTCCGCGAGGTCAGCGGCACCAGCCAGGCCACGCCGTACGTCTCGGGCGTCGCCGCGCTCTACATCTCCAAGTACGGCGGCCGCAGCGTCCACGGCAAGGGCTTTGCGCGGCAGCTCCAGGCCCGCATCATGAACACGGGCAAGACCATCGAGTTTGGCGACGGCACGGACAAGGACTATGGGTTCTGGGCTCCCCCGATCCAGGTGGGCACCGGCATGGTGGACGCGGTGGCGGTGCTCAACTACACGACCGACATGTCGTTTGCCAAGTTCAACCTCAACGACACGCAGCACTTTAGCCGCTACCACTCGGTCGACATCACCAACAACGGCCAGGAGAGCGTCGAGTACACCTTTACGGTTCAGGACGCGGCCGGGTTCGAGAGCCAGTGGACCGACGCGTCCGAGGCGGACTACGCGCCGCGCATCAAGGACTTTGTCGAGCTGGTGCCCATCAAGATAGCGCCCGAGGTCAGCCTGCCGCAGGGCAAGTTCGTGCTGGCGCCGGGCCAGACGCGCAGGGCGCAGTTCAACTTCAAGGCGCCCGAGGGCCTGAACGCCGCCCGCCTGCCCATCTACAGCGGCAAGGTGCTGATCACGGGCAGCAACGGCGACAAGCTGTCGGCGCCGTACTTTGGCGTCGCGGCGGACCTCAAGCGCAACATCCCCGACATGTGGTACTCGCAAAGCGGCTTCCCCGAGGTCGTGTCGGGGGTCAACAACACCAAGATCCAGGACAAGGCCGCCTTTGGCTTCAACCTGTCCCTGGCCGCGCAGGACTTTCCGCGCCTGCGCACCATCCTGCGCTACGGGACGCGCGAGCTGCGGTGGGACATATTCGCCCCCGACTACACGGAGCGCGAGTGGGTGTACCCGCCCGTCCCCGGCGCCAACAAGTTCGTCGGCGCGGCCACGAGCTTCGACTACTCCAACAGCATCTACCCCAACATCTTTGACCCGGCCACGCAGGACCGCAACGACACCTTCCCCTTCCCCGTGCACAATCTGGTCCGCGACGCGCCCTTCCTGTCGCTCTGGTTCGGCAAGCTGGCCAACGGCTCGCAGATCGCCCCGGGCAGGTACCAGATGAGGGTTGCCGCCCTGGCGCCGTTCGGGAACCCGCGCGCGGCGGATAACTGGCACGTGTGGAAGGCCCCTGTGTTTGAGGTGTTGGAGAGCAAGTAGTTTTGCATATTGTCTCAAAGGGCTATTTTGGGCAGCGTGACCTCAAGCTCATTACCAAATAGTCAGATTTTACGCTAATAGTATCCTTTTTAATCGAACACTATCTACCTATTCTTCCTTCCACAAGCACGCGTTATATGTCTAAGACTCAACTAGGCAGTGAGTAGGAGACGTGAGGAGATAGGTGAGGAGGTAGGTGAGGAGATGGATAAAGGTTGAGAAGCAGGATAGCTACCTAGGCAAGGTAGCAGTCCGGTAGACCGGTACACCTCGGCCTACCTGACAGCATCTCCTTTCTCACAGCTCCCACAAACGACAAGACGACAAAATCTACCGGTGTCCCAGAAGCAAGCACAATGTCACCGAGGCTTCGACGGCAGTCGATCAAAAGCCTCACGTGTACATCGGTGTTTTCTCGGTACCAAAACATGCTCCTGCGTGGCAATACTTTATTCCAATGATCTCTGGGATGCGACGCAAACCCCGCGTGCTTGACGCGATGCCACCCTTCTTTTTGCCGTAGAGCTCATCGAGTCAAGTGCTTGGAAATAGGGAATAGACGAGGCAGAATGTGTCTTGGGGCCAAGAACAATTGCATTTTGGCATGTGAATATGGGTGATTTCAATCATGCACTTTTTTTTTTCTTTTTTTTTTTTTTTTTCTCTCTCTCTTTCTCTCTCTTCATCCCAAGTGCCTTCGTCTCTTCTCACCGGAGAAAAAACAGGTACCCGACCAACGTGGTATGCAGCACGTTGTATTGATAAAGGTTACCTTGCGTATAGTCTCGGATTTAAGTTATGTTCCAGCGAGGTAAATGAAGCTATACGTAGTCCGGTCTTGGAAACATCATACTCTCCTCGGTAATAGTGGCAACTTGCGGGGTAAAAGCGCAACATCGCAGGTCTGGGCAAAACGCAACGGTAGTATGCAAACATGTCACGACTTTTTTTTTTTTTTTTTTTTTTTGGCAACCCAAAAATAAATGCGCTCCCCCCGTCTTTCTCTACGTCATGCTTCTTTTGGGTCAGGCACGACGGCCCGGTTGGAGCCCAGGGCCCAATTGGCTCGGCGGACGCATCGCGTGGCTCCGGGATATGGAAACATTGCCGTTTTGGGCCAGATGCCCAACCAAAACTGGCGTGTTTGTCGTGGGGATCGAAAAAAGAGATGCCGGCAGAGGAAAAGAGGGGAGGAAAAGAAGAAAAGGGCCGGATGCGACAGTCCCAGCCAAGATCCAATCTGCAGTTTATGATCAATTTACCTCCCGCATCGGGCAGCCATATCGTCCCGTCCCCGCGATGAATTGTCTGGTTAGTGCAAGTACGATGCGAAAAGTAGGAACAGAATGGCATGTCCCTGGGCTTGGGAGGGTCTATTTGACGGTTCAACCACGGATGAGCCAGGTTTGTGTTCCTTGCGCCAAGAGGGAAGAAAACAAAATACCAGAATTAAACCCGAGGACAATAACATGCCGGTTATTCTTCGGTTGCATCTGCACGTTTATTTCTCCGCATTGATGTTCAATGGAGTGGGGATTTCCCCAGAGGTTTTGATAGATGAATGCTATGCTGATCAGGGCAGTCTGCTTCCGAGATTTGGTGCACGAGGCAAAGAAAATGAATGACCTTGATTTACGCTGTGTGTTGCCAGTAGGAGTCTTGGTTTTTTTTTTTTCAGATTCTAGTCAGGTCACCATGCCGTGTCCTGATTTTCCTCGTTCTTATTTAAACACCCTCAACCTCAGTCCCCTCCTCCTTTGTCCAGATGTCGATTCTGTTTGCCAGCCGCCCTGAATCTCCCACCGATATTGGATTCGTCCGATCTAGCAGCTGCTTGTTGGCGTTCATCTCGAGAGTTTAGTTTCTCTCGATCTAGAAACCTTCCTCAGGTTCTAAATGTGAGTTTGCTGACCATGGGATAACTTTGTTTTCCTTTTTTTTGCTTCCGGAATTTTTTCCCCCATTCTGATTGGAATCATGCTCGCCCCAACAATGAAGCAAACGTGACACAAGACTGACAAAACTCAATTCCACCATGACCAGTCGCGTCAACACACACCACCCCACACCATGGCCTCGCGCCTAGTCGCCGGCCTGCAGGTCCTGGCCCTCGCGGGCACCGCCACGGCAGTCCTGACATGGGACGAAGCCTACGCCAAGGCCAACACGGCGCTGGCCCGGATCACGCAGCAGGACAAGGTCAGCCTCGTGTCGGGGATCGGGTGGGACAAGGGCCCCTGCGTCGGCAACACGGCGCCCGTCTCCGCCATCAACTACCCGCAGCTGTGTCTCCAAGACGGGCCCACGGGCGTCCGATTCGGAACGGGCGTCACGGCCTTCACGCCGGGCATCCAGGCGGCGTCGACCTGGGACGTGGAGCTGATGAGGCAGCGCGGCCAGTTCCAGGCCGAGGAGCAAAAGGGCTGTGGCGTCCACGTCATGCTGACCCCCGTCGCGGGAGCGCTCGGCAAGATCCCCGAGGGTGGGAGGAACTGGGAGGGCTTCGGCGTCGACCCGTACCTCGCCGGCATCGCCATGGAGGTGACCATCGAGGGACAGCAGAGCGTGGGCGTCCAGGCCACGGCCAAGCACTACCTGCTCAACGAGCAGGAGCTGAACAGGAACACGATGAGCTCCAACGTCGACGACAGGACTCTGCACGAGCTGTACCTGTGGCCGTTTGCTGACGCGGTCCGAGCCAACGTCGCCTCGGTCATGTGCTCGTACAACAAGATCAACGGAAGCTGGGCCTGTGAGAATGAGCACGCTATGCAGAAGCTGCTCAAAGACGAACTTGGCTTCAAGGGCTACGTCATGGTGAGTTTGTCCCGAAACCTTTTTCTGTCCCTTTATTTCATCGTACTGATTATCAACGTGCATCATGTCATGCACAAAACAGTCCGACTGGAACGCCCAACACACCACCACCGGCTCCGCCAACGCCGGCATGGACATGACCATGCCCGGGTCCGACTTCAACGGCGGCAACGTCCTGTGGGGCCCGCAGCTCAACACGGCCGTCAACAACAACCAGGTCGCCCGCACGCGCCTCGACGACATGGCCCGCCGCGTCCTGGCCGCCTGGTACCTGACCGAGCAGGACAAGGGCTACCCGCCCATCAACATCCGCGCCAACGTCCAGGGCAACCACAAGGAGAACGTGCGCGCCGTCGCCAGGGACGGCATCGTCCTGCTCAAGAACGACGCCGGCGCCCTGCCGTTCAAGGCGCCCCGGCGCCTGGCCATCGTGGGCTCGGCTTCCGTGGCCAACCCGCGCGGTATCAACTCTTGCGTCGATCGGGGCTGCAACGAGGGCGCGTTGGGGATGGGATGGTGAGTATTTGTTCCTATATTTTTTTTTCTTTTTCTCTTGTTCTATGAACAACCCAGCCTGTTCGAGCCATGGAAGCTGACAAAAACACCTTTTTTGTCCAGGGGCTCCGGCACAACCAACTACCCATACTTCTCCGCTCCAGCCGACGCCATCCGGGCCCGGGCCCAGCAGGACGGCGCCACCGTCACCCTCAGCGCGAGCGACAGCACCGCAGACGTGGCCAACACCGTGCGCGACGCCGACGCCGCCATCGTCTTCCTGACCAGCAACTCGGGAGAGGGCTATCTGCTGGTGGACGGCAGCTACGGCGACCGGCTGAACCTGGACCCTCTGCACAACGGCAACCAGCTCGTCCAGGCCGTCGCGCAGGCCAACAAGAACACGATCGTGGTCGTCCACAGCGTCGGTCCCCTGGTGCTCGAGAGCATCCTCAGCACCCCCGGCGTGACGGCCGTGGTGTGGGCCGGTCTGCCGGGGCAGGAGAGCGGCAACGCGCTCGTCGATGTGCTGTACGGCTCCGTCAGCCCCAGCGGAAAGCTGCCCTACACCATTGCCCGCGCGACGGCCGACTACGGCACCGCCATCGTCCCGGGAGACGACAACTTCCCCGAGGGCCTGTTTGTAGACTACAGGCACTTTGACAGGGCCAACATCCAGCCCCGGTTCGAGTTTGGCTATGGACTGTGTAAGTCGCATTGTGTCGTTCCTAAAAGCTGCCAACCACGAAGAAAAGCCCCCGAAAAAAAGACTAACCAACAACCCCTTGCACAAAAAAAACAGCATACACAAACTTCACCTACAGCAACATCAAAGTCGCCAGCACCGTGCGCTCCGGCCCAGCCACCGGCCCCGTCGTGTCGGGCGGGCGCGCCGACCTCTGGGAGACGGTCGCGACCGTGACGGCCACCGTGACCAACTCCGGCGGCGTGGCCGGCGCCGAGGTGGCGCAGCTGTACGTGTCGTACCCCAAGGGCGGCAGCGTGCCCGAGACGCCGCCCCGGCAGCTGCGCGGCTTCAACAAACTCAAGCTCGCGCCGGGCGCCAGCGGCACCGCGACCTTCAACATCCGCCGCAGGGACCTGAGCTACTGGCACGTCGGGCAGCAGAACTGGGTCGTGCCGGCCGGCGCGTTCGGTCTCGAGGTCGGCGCCAGCAGTCGGGATCTGAGGCTCAAAGAGAGCATCACCGTGGTTTGATTTGGCTGTTTTGGTTTTAGTTGTGTGCATATGCCAGAAGCAAGGGGCAGCTGGCTAGGGACAGAGTTGTTATCGTGGCTTGTCTGCTTTTGAGGGGTCCCTGGACGATGAATATCCAAAGCATGAAGAGGAAGACATAAAAAGAAAATGTTCATAACTTCTATAATACGAAGCAGGGTATTAAATAACGATAAAAAGCCCTTGATACTGTCTACAGCATCGCCCAAGAAAACGCCTCCAATCATGCCACCAAAAACAAGAATTAAACACCTTCATCTACTCCGCAACCGGACAAAGATCATAGTTGCCGGCCACGTTGTTGCCCCACCACTGCGGGAAAGCCACCACAGCGCCGCCGGCGCCAAAGACGGCAAACGACAGGATGAAGAGGGCGAGCAGGCTGCCGCCTTCAAAGGCGCCCGTGACCAGGTACGAGTAGTCCTTGAAGATGCGCGGGCGGTAGTTGCGCAGGTAGAACTGGATGAAGAAGCCCGAGATGACCTGGCTGAAGAGCACGCAGGTCTGGGACGCGTTGTAGGGGATGTAGCCGGCGTACTGGATCAGCTGGGGCATGTTGATGTCTAGGAGGTCGAAGCGGCCGATCCTGGGCTTGAACTGTTGTTTGTGGGGAAGAGGGTTCCAATCTTTAGCAGGAGAATATGCGACAGAGGCTAGAGGGGTGGTGGGTACTTACGTGGTAGACGATGCGGTGGGCAACAACGATGGCGGCACCAATTCCCAGTCCGACGGGAACAAGCCTGGATATTTGTCAAGTCAGCACTACGACCCCCAAAAAGGCGCAGATGCACACCCATAGGAATCACTTGCCAGTATCTACCACCAGCCTTGTAGAGGTAGCTCGCCAGCGCCCAGGAAGTGGCGTTGGTGTTGTACGACTGGATGGTTGCACCACTCCACGAGGCATCGCCATTGCCGTTGACGAGAAGATCCTTGTTCCCGGTAACGATCGAGATCATGACCGCATAGTTGATGAAGCCTCTGTGGGACAGCAGGTTAGCATCTCGGATCGGCGCGTGATTTTGCTCAAACGTCTTTTAAGAGGCCCAACTTGCCCAAGAATTGTGCCGTAGATTTGGGTCAAGAACATGATGCGAGGCGGGATCTTGACTATTTCACGGTGAAATGCGGGTCAGCCTTTCCTGTAGTTTGCAGAGGTAGCAATGAAACAAAAAGAGAATCGTACGATATTCGCCCATCTTCAAATCATTGGAGAGGTTCAGCGTGCAGTTGATGACATTGTGGCTAAAGGCGGCAAAGTACATGTTTGCGATCGGACGTTCGGGAAGAATGAGGCCAGCAATCTGTAGAGGAGAGGACAGTGGTTAGTAAATATTCTGCCCATATCCTGCAGTCGGCCGATGGAATATCAGTAGCGAGTTGTTTAAACTTACCATCTTGGAAAGATTGTTGGTCGCAATGCCGTTTCCGTAACGGGAATAGAGCAGGGTAGACTATTATATTATACGGCGTTAGACTCACTGCTCATTTTAGCCAACAAAAAGGTTCTGGCAGACGAGACTTACAAATGGTGCTATGATGGAGCCAAGAAGCAACGAGACGATATACGCTGAAATTGGTCAATATAGTTAGTATTTGAAGCCCATTTACGAACTCTGACAAATCACCAAAACATCGAGGTCCTGTCTGCAGAGACATTGTACGTACCCCAAGCCGGAAGGGTCACGTCCTGTATCCGATCGTCAGCATTGAGATTTGGTTTGTGCACTGAGTGTTCATCGGGGGTCGAGCTCACCTGTGTCGTGACAACAATGAGTCCAAGGACAAAGCTGCCGACAAGGACGACCATGAACCACCACCACGGGGTTTCCTTGTAGTTCTTTGCCATGATGACGTGGTGAGGGTCGTCAAATCTGCCCTCCCTCGCGCTGCGGTACGTCTTTTTGATGTCTCCACCCCAGAACAGGAAGCAGTGAGTGACTAGGGCACCGATCTATAAGAGTCCAATAACGAGGTTAGATTTTACCGGTGATACTTGGGGGGAGGGGGGCTACCCAGCCCGGGACCCTTTGAACGGAAACAAAGAAAACGAAACGTACAGCAGCGTTGGCCATAAACATGGCGTAGGCAAATGTGCCCGAAAGCATGGGAATGCCATACTTGGCGAGAGCGGCGTGGTCGAGAATGCCGCCGGCAAAGACCTTGGCAGTTGGATACGAGCCGCCATCCTCGGACCTCAGCTTGGTCGACATGAAGGGCTGCGACTTGGCGTCCCACTGGTTGGTGTAGTAAATGCCCAGCATGGCCAGGAAGCAGATGAAGTATCCGACCGCCGTGTGCGCCTGCAGGACGAGTGGCAGCGATGTGTTGAATGAGGTGATCTGCAATCGAAAAAGTCAGCATCCCTACTTTGCTTTTGGTGTTTATGTCGAGTCGGTGCGTACGTATTGCCAGTCGAACGACAGCGTAAAAAGCCCAAGTCCCTCATTGTTCAGAGACCCGCCAAAGAGACGGGTGAGAGTAGCCCCCGTCGCTCCGGTTGCATTCATTGAAGCCAGGCAAGGGATGGAGACGGCGTTCAGCCAGGGCCAGATGTAGGCAGGGAAGAACTCGTAGAAGAACATGCCGACAAAGGCGATCCAAAAGTATCTGATGGGCTTGGAAGACTTGATCTCTTGCCAGTGAAGACCCTGTGTTGGTAAAGGGTCAGTCTCTATACGGAGGTTTGTGCGTCTAAAAAAAAGCCAGGGTATGTATATCTGGCTGGGGGGTTGGCTTGCTTACCTGAAGGGTCTTGACCGTCGGCAGGGTGCTCCAGTACACGGCGTCGACATGCCAGACAGTGACGGGCCGCAGGATACCGCAAAGTCCATAGCCAAACAGACCAATGGAGATGACGGTCAGGACGACGGTGGTGGCGCTCAGGGGCAGATCGTAAAAGAGCAGCTGGGCCGAAAAGACGGTGCTGCTGGCGGCAGCGTTGGAGGCGGCCGTCGCGGTGATTGCACAGATGGCGTGCTCCTTGAGGCCCCATTCCCCGTAGTTGAAGAAGGACACGATCCTGATCCACAGGGGGACCTTTCCCTCGCCGCCCTTTGACCTCCAGCGAGCCTCGAGCCGGTCGCCGCGGGGGAGGAACTTGGCCCATGCTTGACCGAGGAAGTAGGCGATGAGCACAATAAAGGTACCTAGTGGTGGTTATGGAGTTAGAGCAGATGCCTTTTGGATTGATAAACCAGCCAAAGATAGAAGCGTGATGGGCAAGAGAGGGGCAAAATGTATGGCGGAGCTTGGCTACCTTGGATCGTGACAAGGGTGGGTTTGAACTGTTTGTTCAAAAAAGCCATGTTAGCATTTTCGATACCGAAAACGGCACCCAGTTATCACCCAAAAAGCCCCAAACAGCAAAAACAAAAACAACAAACCTGGTAGATCTGGTTCATCACAGACTGAAACCCCGAAAGGCCGGTCGCGAGCACCATGCTGCGAAAAGTCAGGGACGGATCGGCATCGTCGCGCAGAGGCAGCAGATGCCTGGCCACGTCCGTGCCGGTGACGATGATGGCGTCCGGGTCGCTCTCGCTGCCCTTGTCGTTGTCGCTATCCTCGGCGGACCGGGCCGGCTGGATCTCGCCCTTTTCGGTGCTGCTGGTCGCGGCGATGACGTCCGACTTGTCCTGGCCCAGCTTTTCGTTGATGGCATCGTGGGCAGGAGCCGAGACGGCCTTGCCGCTGACGGGGTCGAGAGCGGCGCCGATGATGGCGTCGCCAAAGGGCTGTGAAGACGCCATTTTTTTTGTTCTTTTTTTGGCCTCGTGCTTGCTTTGGCTTTGGCTGAGCTGCAAGTGAGGGCAAAGCAAGAAAGAAAATAGGGCAGAGCTCCCCTGGGCAAAGCTCCTTGGCGAGGGCGACGATGTGGTCAAGCTTTATTGCCAAGCGACCAAAGTGGCGCCTCCCGCCATGATAAGCTTCTTCGCCGAGGCGCCGACACGCGAGTCTTGGGGGAGATGGGGGGGATGGAGACAGAAAAAGCTCGGCTCGACTGTTGCGCGCGCGTACAACGTCACATTTGGGGCATGGATGACCCCGGGTGGCGCAAATCCCACCCCCAATCGCACGGTCAACGGTGGTGCAGGTGGAACTGGGTGATAAAGTCCCTTGCAGGGTGCCATTGACATGTTGCCGCGAGATCCCCTTTTCTAGAAGGCCGTTGGCTTGAGCATTAGGCTAAAATTGAAAAAAAAACATGGTTTTTATGCCTCTGTATTTGGGTTCTTTCGTGGTGATCAATGCCCTACTTTACACTGTGGCACAATTTCGAGGTCGAACTTTTTCCTCTGTAGGGACAGATTCGGAAGCAAACTCTGCGATTCATTGAGCGGACATAGTTGCACAGAATCTTGAATGCTTATTTGCAGCCCTCCATGCTCCTTATGATTTGACTCTCTCGGAGATATCCTTTTCCACAAGCAAGATGCCTACCGTGGGGTGTCGCACTGAAGAGGAAGCTGCAATGATGAGGGGAACCCAGGCCATTCGTTGATCACGCAAGCTACCATATTCATGACGTTTGGAACCATTTGCGAGCGCCTTTATCAAGGGATCCCTGCCATGGACTTGCAAAAGGGTAGCATTGCCGGTTGAAGCGAGGGAGACCAATTAAAATTGAACATTAATAGATTAGATGGCAGAAAGGGGCAACCCTTTGTGAAGGCCGTGATCCATCTTTTACACTTCGCCTAGATAAGGTACGGCCGACTGGCCGAGGGACGGTAGGGCGGGGGGTCTTTCTTCAATACATGCCCACAACGATCTTTTTTTTTTCTTTTTTTTTTTTTTTTTGCTTAGGGTGGCATTTCCCCAGTGTCGGGAACCAATCCTTTTTATTTCTCGACTCGTATCGATCATGCGACCACTTTTTTCATGTGGCCATTAGTGATACATCCAATCACGCTCGGGGATTGTACGGTGAGTTGAGCTGCAGGACGCCCGGACTGGAAGGTGATACAACTGTGCCGCCAACACTGGTGCGGCGAGTTTGACGGGACGAACTATCTTGACTGCATGAGCATTAGAGATAAAAAGTCAATTATGCGTGTGGTATAAGTACAAGCGAGGTGCTTTTCGCAAAGTATGGAGAGGGTGCGTGGGTACAGAGTAGTAGCAAGGGGGTGGACACATGACAGCTGTGAGCTGATTCTCCGACTCGCAAGGTGGACTTGGACTATTGATTGTAAAATATATTGGTTTTTTATTCGGTTAGTTTTCCGCGGATGAATTGGCCAACCAAAACAAGCAATGCTTTACGCGTACTCCTCGTAAGGCTGCCAATTTGCCCCCAACATCAAAACAGCAATACCACAGTAAGCCAAGGTACCTACCTGATGAGGTTTCGAGGTAGTCATGGATCAGCCGAGTATGAAACCTTGCAAAATTTACAACGATCTACCAGACGTTCTTGAAGCAACTGCTCCTAGCTGCAGTATCCAGGATCAGACTACGGAGCATCCCATAATTTCTGGTTTTTCGTCCAAATTATCATGGGCGGGAAGATCTGAGCTACCCGAGCGCTGCTTGCTGTTGAGAGCGCTGCCGCCTGTCAAGCTTCAGTGCGCGAATTGTTGCTTTATGAGAAAACATTTTCGCTCCAAGGCCTCAAATTCAAGGGGCACCATAGACGTCAGATGGCACGACAACGTGTATCGAAGACAACATTGTAAGGATTGATGAGATGGCCACTGTGGCGGAATTAGCCCAATCCCTCGAACGCTGTCTTACCTGTCGCGTTCTATAGCATAACATCAGTTACGTCGTACTCCCGATTTAGGAAGGGTCGACCATAGTGTAGATTTTCATCATTCATCTGTTGCAACGGTCGACTGGACTTGCACCTTGATGACAAAATGTCACCCATGTTGATGGCCAAGTTCACAGAAGATGGCGCGACGATGAATCCGAGACAGATTGTCTTTCGGCATCGAGGCAATTCTGCGACACTGGGATGAGAGAATGTAAATGTATTTTTTGTTTTCTTCTCTCCTTTTTCTGAATAATTCGAAACTTTTAAACAAAAGACAAATGAGATTGACAGACTTGATGACGATCAAAAGGCAACGCGGCTCAACCGCGAAGCAAAGTTTTCCCCCTCCCCTATCCTCTCCCAGCAGCCTTTTGGCTCGAGCCAAAGCTCACAGCTCCTCCTCGTCCTCCTCCTGGACCATGATGCCACCCCCACCGAGAAACTCCCAGTGCTTAAACTCCTCGACGTTGAGCACGTCCTCGGAGCTCTCGGCCCTGCCGCCGCCAAAGCCCTCGAGGTTCCAGCGCTCGACTCCCTCAACACCCTTCAGACAGTCGCCAAACTCGCGAAAGATGTCGGCGTTGAGCCGCTCGTACTCCTTGTAGTCCTTGGGCCAGGCGCCGAGCCGCTGCACGGCCAGCTTGAGGTGCCGCAGGTGCATCTTGACCCGGTCGCCGTCCGTCTGCAGCTGCGCGCCGCCGCCGCCGTCCATGCTCTCGCCGTCGTCGAGCCCCGCGCTGCTGCCGCCGCCGTGCAGGCTCGACGGCGCGTCGTCCAGGCACATGCTGCCGTCGAGCCCGCCCTCCATGTCGGCAAAGGTCGGGTCGCTAAAGGCGCGGAGGATGTTTTCGTGCACGCCCGCCGACTTTTTGTAGTACCGCGCCGCGACGTCCTGGCCGCCGTTGCTGCTGCCGCCGCCGGCGGCCTTGCGGTGGTATCTCTGCGCGAGCGCCGTGTACAGCTTGGTCAGGAACAGCGACATGCCCAGCGTGCGCGGGTGGCGGGCGCCGTGCACGCGGCGGCAGTTGTAGACCATGTCCTCGGCCAGGCGCACGGCGGCCGTGGTGTCGCCGACCAGGTAGCGCGCGACGATGTAGCGCCGGCCCAGGGCCAGGGTGACGCCGACGGGCCACGAGCCGCCCTGGGCCTCGCGCGACTCCCACAGCGTGGTCAGCAGCCACGAGAGCGTCTCGTGGTCGCGCTGCGCGCCCAGCACCGCGACGAGGTTGTTGAGGTGCACCAGCGAGATGTGCGACAGCGAGATGCGCATCGACGACAGCACGTGCAGCACCTGCCGCGTGATGGGCGCCGAGGCCGCCAGCAGCTTGGCGTGCGCGTGGGGCTTGGGCCGGGAGAGCACGGCCGCGGCGGGCGCGGGCGGGGGCCGCGGGGATGAGCCGTCTCTGCTGCTGGTGGTGGCTTGGGCCTGCTGCAGCGTAAAGGCCTGGTTGATCTGTCCCGGGACGGTCTGCGACGCGGCGACGTCGAGGTACTTGCGGCCGCTGCCGTCGGCCAGGGTCAGGCCCAGGATCAGGACCAGCTTCGCGAGGCCGGGGTCGGTCTTGTAGCTGTCGTCGGCCGAGATGTAGGTCCAGGTGGCGGTGGCCAGGTCGGCGGCGTCGTCGTGCTTCTGCTCGGCGAGCAGCTTCTCCACGCCGCAGATGCCGCTGATGCCGACGGAGCGGAGGAAGTTCTGCGAGGTAAAGGTGCCAAAGTAGCACAGCAGGTTGCGCAGCAGCACGTCGACCTGCTTCCCGCCCAGCTTGACGCGCCTGCCCTCGTGGCTCGCAAAGTAGGCCGTGAGCTCGTTGAAGACGCGCTCGGATCCGTCGAAGCGCTCGTACGAGGTCAGGAAGCTGTGCAGGCGCGAGGCCGAGGCGATGATGGTGCCCAGGGAGCAGCTGGCGGACCGTAGCAGGCTGCGGAACTCGTCAAAGTACATGTACTGCGTGGTCAGCTCGGCGAGGATATCGGTGGCGGTGAAGGAGTGGTGGCGCGGGTGCAGCGAGTGCTCAAACTCGGCGAGGAACACGAGGCTCTCGCGGCCACGGTCGGTCAGGTCGAACCCGCAGCTCGACACGTTGGTCTTGTCCTTGATGACCACCTGGCGGTACAGCTCCTGCTTGATCTCGGTGGCCTTGTGCGTCTGGTTGGACTGGATGTAGCTCGTGGCGATGGTGGAGGCTGCGGCGATGAGGCGGGTCGGGAACGTCTCGTGCGAGAGGATGTGCACCGTGGCCTCCTTGAGCTCGGAAAGGACCGTCTCGGTGTTGCGGACCACGTCCTCGTGGGTGAGGGACGACGACGACGACGACGACTGCTGGTTGTTGTAGAAGCGCACCATCTCGCTCATTTTGGACAGCGACTCCTCGTGAGCCCAGCCGTGGGTCTCCCGGATGGTGGCGACGCGCTTCTTGAACACCTTGATGACGCGCTGGACCTGCTCCGACGACACGGCCGTGGTGGAGGTTGCGCTGGTGGTGGTGATCAGGTCGGCCTGGGCCTCGTAGATGGAGTCGAGGATGGAGCAGATCTCGGAGTGGTCGACTTCCTTGCACTGCATCTTGAGCAGCTCTTCATAGAGGACAATGGCATCCACCTCGTAGCGCTTCGACTCCTGGCACACCTTGGCCAGGTAGAGAGTGGCCTGGATGCTGATGGACGAGGTCGGGCCAAACACGGTCTTGCACTGCGTCTGGTAGTCGACCGAGACCTTGTGGATGACGGTAAAGTCGCTGCGCACGCTGCGGAGGCAGTGAACATACCTCTGGAACAAGGTCTTGACAAACTCGGCGTCGTTGAGCTTGGGACTGAGCTTGGGCTGGCGCAGGAAGCAGGTAAACACGACCTTGTAGTAGCCGACGGCCTCGGGGAATCGCCCCTTGCTCCAGAGCTCGGTGGCCACAATGTTGAAGGGCTCAAAGGCCTCGGGGGCGACGTCGTCCGCGTCGTTGGGGTGCAGGGCCTTGATGACCCGCTGGTAGTAGTCGACAAAAACGGGCCGCGGGCGGGTCAGCTCGGCAAGCTCCCACAGCATGTCAACCACCCTGGGGTGCCTGTCGCCGTAGTGCTTGACGTGGTCGTCGAGCATCTCCTGGCGCGTGGTGATGACCAGCTCCAGCTGGTCGGTCCGCCGGAGCAGCTGGACCAGGTCGGAGGCGACGCGCTCGCGCAGCTCATCGTCGACCTTTCGGCAGGTGCGCATGGCCCGGTACAGGCGCACGCGCATGTCCTCCTCCTTGGCGCGGCGGCGGCGGGCGTGGTAGCACTCGGCCAGGCGCTCGGCCAGGTCGACGCAGCGCTCGACCAGCCTCTGCGGGGCGACGACGTCCTCGACGTTGGGGGTGAAAAGCGAGGGCCAGACGCCGCGGAGGATCTTTTTGAGCAGGCGCGTGGCGTCCTGCAGGCGGTGCTGCTTCATGTACAGACGCACGAGGCTGCTCGAGGCGGCAAAGGTGCTCTCCTCGACCGCGTCGGCCGAGCTGCTCTGCTCCAGCACCATCTCCTCCAGCATGGACTCGGAGACGGTGGTGGTGGTGGTGGTACTGCTGCTGTTGCTGCTGATGCTGCTCATGGACTGGACCAGCTCCTGCGAGGTGCTGTGGATGGCCTGCTGCAGCTCGTGGTACGTCGACGTCTCGGTGGCGTTGGTGCCGCGGAGGTAATGCGAGCAGTGCTTCATCAGCGTCAGGCTCTCCGACACGAGCCCCACGCGCTTCATCATGCCCGCCATGTCCACGTACATGGCGCAGGTGGCCTCGGTGACGGCCCCGCCGGTCTGCGACGACCTGTACTCCTCCCAGGCGGTGGACAAGATGCTCCTGGCGTCGGCGGCGCGGCCCTGCAGGGTCAGGAAGCGCGCGTAGCCCACGACGCTCCTGGTCTTGCGCTCCTCCCACAGCGCGGACCGCGTGGCGGCGTACTCGCGCGTCACGCGCTGCCACATGTCGACGTACGTCTTCTCGGCCAGGTCGGCGCGGCCCTCGGCGAGGCAGCGCTCCGCCCGCACCAGGAAGAACTCAAAGTCGTACTTGGCGTGGCCCTCGATCGGCTCGTCGTGCTCGTCCACGTCCAGCGTCAGCACCACCACCTCCCCGCTGGACTGCGACCCCCTGCGCCCGCGCAGGTGCACGTGCAGGTCGCCCTCGGGACGGGAGTCGTCGCCGTCGTCTGTCGTGGCGCCGGTGCCGGTGCTGGCGCCGAACTCGGTCGTGCTGCTGATGGTCCGGATCTTGGCGATGGTGTGCTCGACCTTGGTCTCCTCCTTGGTCATGCGGTAGTGCTCGACCAGCAGCTTGAGCGTGGCGACGACGTGCTCCGACGTGTGTCCGTACTGGGCCCTGTAGCACTCGACCAGGATCTGGAGGACGTGCTCGCGGTGGGTCATGATGATGTCGTTCTTGGAGGTGGTGGCCCTGCCCGTGGTGATGTCGACAAAGGCGCGGCAGATGTGCATGGTGATCTTGTTCTTGCTGGTCAGCAGCGTGTTGGCCACGGTCGAGGCCTCGTAGAACAGCGTGGTGGCCTCGGGGGTGAAGTCGATCTGGCGGTAGATGCTGGCCAGGAAGATGACGGACTGCAGCGTGACGGGGCTGGCGGCGGTCAGGGTCCGGCGCGCAATGTTGGTCATCATGGTGTGGCAGGTCAGCAGCGTCGGCGTGGGCCGGTGCTGCCACAGCGCGGCCTGCAGCAGCACCACGGTCGGGTTCCTGGGCATGACCTTGGCCACGAGCTTGGCGGCCTCGGAGTCGCCCACGTCGGGCTTGAGGTAGGCGAAGCTCTTGCGCAGGTGCAGCGGCCAGTAGCGGACGGCAAAGTCGAGCAGCGCGTGCCGGCTGGTGAGCTGGTGCACCTCGTGGCTGGGCAGCGGCGCCAGCGTGCACTCGCGCGGCTCCGTCACGCACGAGCCGATGTACACCAGCAGCCTGCAGGCCAGGTCGCCGTGGCGGTCGCTGATGACGCCCTTGTGTCCGTTGAACCAGCTGGTCAGGGCCTTGCGGACCATGCCGTGCCGGAGGTACATGAGCCCGTCCTGCATGTACACGAGCGAGTTGACCGGCTTGAGCGTGTGCATCACGTCCGTCTTGGCCTCGTGGCTGATGCTCTGCTTGTCGACGTTGATGGTCGCCAGCGTCGCCAGCTCCTTGACCGTCAGGGGTCGCTCCGTCGTGACCAGCCACGCCAGCATGAGCCGCGTCTGCTCCGTCACCTCGGGCGCCGTGAGCGTCCTGTGCACAAAGTCGCCCACCGTGCACTTTTCAATCTTGTCCAGCGCCTCGAACAGGTTCTTGGAGCCGCCGTGGTGCCGTATCTGCTTGCTCGCCTGCTTGGCCCACACAAAGGAGCCCTTGGACAGCATGGCGATGCGCGTAATCAGAGTCTCGCGCTCCATCTCGTCCATTGACTGGAACACATCGTAGTCCTCGAAAAAGTCACCCACAACCGCCGCGATGTCGTCAAAGATCAGATCTTCATTGACCGCGAGGTTCTGAACCCCCTGCTGGGTCTTGGCCCCAAGGGCAATGAGCTTGACCGAGCTGGCGCCCTTGGCATGCACCACCGCCTGGAGTCGGCGGTACAGAGCATCTTCGCCAGACGGGCACTCGTCCAGACCGTCGACGATCATGACCAGGTCCTTGCTGCCCATGGTGGTGGCGCCCATGGCCCGCTCCACGGCCTTCCAGAGGATGTCGTCGTGGTCCTCGTCGGAAGCGAAGCGGACAGAACGCTCATAGGTCTCGATGAGGATGTTGAGGAGCTTGACGTTTCCTGTGCGCTTCTGAAACAGCTGGTGCAGCAGCGACCTGGCCACGGCGCGGCTGGTCGTCTCGGTGGGGATCCGCGCGTCGATGGGGACAAACAGAGTGTTGTAAGTGATGCCAGCAATGGGGTGCTGCAGGTAGTCGAGAATCACGGACGCGAGTATCGTCTTGCCAGATCCCTGGGGTCCGCTCAGGAGCATGGTCTTTTGGGAGCTCTTGAGGAAGCGGGTCAAATGGGTGCCGATGTACAGGCACGTCAGCTCCTCGCGGTCGTGAGCCAGGTGAGAGGTCGAGTTGAGGACGCTGGACATGACGTGGTCCTCTGGTGCGATCCACTGGCTGACTGCCTTGAGCTTGGCAACTGTCGGGTGTATTAGCTCAAACGTCTTTTTTCTTTTTTTGACACTCCCTAATGACCGAGGTATATCATACGAGCTGGGTACTTACTCTTGCCAACATCAGCACCCTCTCTCTGAAGCTCATGCTTCCACATGGACTCTGCCGTCTTCTCACAGCGTTCAAGAAAAGTCTTGATCTGCGGCGCAAACGTCGAGTAGATGTTGACCGACACCGAGGTGCTGGTCAGTCCACGGATGGCCTTGTGGAAGTAGGTCGCCACGCTGGCAACCACGGTCACGAGGTCCGACAAGGCCATCACCAGCTGCTCGCTGGTCTCGTGCGAGACGTTGAACAGCTCGGTGCACTCGAGGAGATTGACCAGCGGCACGGACATGGAATAGAAGAATCCAAAGGAGGTCATGAGCGCCGCGGCATTCTCTTTTCCGAGCTGTTTTGTTTGTTTCCATCACGTCAGTCCATGTCAAATGATAAAATCTCACCAAAGGGGGTGGACCACAGCAAAGGGGGGGAATTTCCATACCTCGAGAAGCAGAGAGCAGTAGCCATAGGCAAGCTGGGCAGCCAGGTAGCTGTCGCCCGCAAACTCCTGGACGGCATGGTCAAACGAGTGCAGCCTGTCGACAAACAGCTGCGCCCAGGCGAGCACCTTGTCGTAGCTGCTGCCCTCGGGCGGCAGGTCGCTCATGCGCTGGGCGCTGATCCAGTCCAGGACCGACTCGTGCGTCGCGCTCAGCAGCTGCGCCGAGATGTTGGACCCCAGCTCCTCGGAGCTGCGCCGCTTGATCGAGTACACGATGCTCGAGATGCTCGACGCGTTGGCCATGGAGCTGTGGCGCGAGCCCATCTTGCGCAGCCCCAGGTGGCGCTGCCGGCTCTCCACCGTCTCGCTCGAGTATTCGCCATTCTGGTGGTGGTGGGCAGTGTGGCTGCTGCTGCTGCTCTTGGACACGGAGTAGGGGGCCGCCGAGGGCAGCTGGGGAGAGACCAAACCGGGAGCCATCTTTTTTGGAGTTGAAAAGGGGGAGGAAATATTAAATGCTTTTGATAACAGATTAAGGATGAGAAACTTTTGATGACCGAAAACCCTGAGCGATAACTAATGCTCTTTTGTTGTTGAATGTTGATGGAGGATTATTATTCAAATTTCAACCAAGAGAGTACCAGTACTCTCTAAACTTTTCAAGCTGCTGATGAGTTGATGATATGCCCTGATATCCACGAGTCTGAGTAATATCAGTCCGTGATGATGTGGTCGATAGTCGATAAAGGCATGAGCAAAGAATTTTGTTTATGCTCATCCCAGAGGTTTCCCACGCCCCTTTTATACTACTTTTCTATATTCTTCTTTCGATCCCTCGCAACCTGACAGCCACTCAAAATTTCCTCCTCGACACACGGAGTAGCCTCCGAAAGAATCGTAGCGCAACCGCGCCAAGGTTTGAAACATGCATGTCGAGCTTGGGCTGCACAGCTCCAGAGGCGTTGATTCTGCCAAGAGCACAAGGCAAACTTGACCGAGCCAGATACGGAGTTTGGACGTTGGTATAGATGCCGGGATATGCACACTAGCAACTGCCAAGGTTTTCAGCTCCGGCAAGCCAGCCGCGCTTACAACGACCCCGCGCCGTTTTCTTTTCCTCGCGCCTGCTGATCCGCGGCTGGCAGCGGCGTAGATCCTCGCTCGGCATCTCTGCGGGGGATGGGCTTAGTAGAAAAGACAGAAAAAGAAAAAAGGATTGCCGGGCTGCATGAGATAACTCAGGGCAAGTGGTCAATCGTGCTGTAGTCTAATACCTGCATGGCGGATACCTTCCCGCCTCGGCATGGTTCTTGCAACTCAAAACGCCAACTTGCCCCCCGAGAATTGCCTTTATTTTCATGTCGATAAGGGAGGAAAGCAGCTCAGGGCAAGGGAGTACTATCGGACGTACAATTCGCGACTGTTTGACGCGGGGCACGGCAGTATGTCTTGGACCTCATTGTCTTGGCCGTGGTGTCTCACAGATTTGCGGCAGGCATAAGTTATAACTGTCTTTCCTTTCCCAATTAAATCCTCAATCTACTTGGATGATTTTGCAGCCAAGCAAGAGATGAACCGCAGCTCTAAAGATTTTACAAAGACTTTTATTTGTCTACATGGGTAGGTACTAGTTAGGTAGGTATCTATCTATTCACACTAGCACCGGGATTGTCTCGGACGAAGCCATGCGCGAGGGCTGGCAGCCAGTGGGAGTATCCGCAAGGCGGCGCTAATATAAGCGCCCGAATTTTGAGGTATGCAGGACGATCAAAGATAACCAAGCATGGGGAAGATGACCAGACGTTACGATTTTCAAGCCCTATGATAGGTTTGAAAAATGGGCTAGATACAAGTTTACGAAAAGGGCAGAATTTGCATTTTGGTGCTGGGGTAGTCCGGACCAAAGTCAGATGGGTTGTAGGAGTTGTGCCACGCATTGTTGTATATCCTTTGTTAACCTTTTAGAAAGTTGCTAATAATTATTTTTAGAAAGAAAAAGGTGACGTCTGGTCGCATTCTTGCACCGTTCTGCTATCAATACGCAAGTACTCTACCTCTTGGCGAAATTATACACTTCACCTCCGCCTCAAAACCACAGCTGATTTAGAGTTTGACGGCATGTCTAGCCTCAGCAAGCGCCTGCAAAAAGGCGCCACGGCCATCTTATCGACATGCCAGCTGAAAGAATGTGAAAAGGACCGTTGCGAAGATCGCGTGCTGGTGTCGGCACCATTTGAATTTTCTTTTTCTTAATGTTACAGCACAGGCTGCATAGCCACCGTGGATGGCTGGCAGCAAAATCCTCTACGAGGCAAACTTGCCAAGGCCACCATCAAAACGCCAAATTCTTTATACGCTTTCTTTCTTGGCACCCAACGTTGGATGTACCGTTGGCCCGTTGGGAACCCCCCACGCTAGGTGAGCAACTGTAGCGCCAGTGCGTTGCATGGTTTGGTCCAGCTGGCTTGGCTGGCCTATTTGCATTTGAGCGGGCAGCCTTTGGCCACTTACATGGAAATAACGGTTTTGAAAAGTCCACTTTTGATGGTGTTTGGTTCGCTGATCTTTCAAATCATTGCTTGTCACAACCGCGTGACTGCATTCACCTAGACTAGGCGAAATCTGTCCAGCATTCTTTGTTCCTACTTCTCACATGTTCCAACCCGGATCGGCATGTCAAAACTCAAAACCGGCAGCTTTGAGCTAGGTTAGGTATAGAAAGCCCCTTTCGCGTTTATTTTTGCACTATTTATGATTATTCCAAAAGAAATTCCGTCTCATTCATAAATTCGTTGGTGCGAGGCGGAACTCCAAGTCCATGCCAGGTGAGTAGAAGAACCGCCTCATGGAGTCCAGAATCCACCCATGCCTCTCCCTCCAAAGGATAATCGCACTTTGGTCACATGTTTTTCCACGGAGCACCCGGCCATCGCAAACACGACACAGCAACCGGCTCGATGCAGCAACGATGACAGATCTGGCGACGGCATTCAATGCTGCCGCACACGTGGCCCTCGTCAACCTAATCCCTACGCGCGCACCTTTGGCATGTCCAGTCGGATTTGACTTGGGACACCCTCCAGCACACCTCGTTATCGCAGTGTCCGGGAACTGGTATGGTAGTCCTGCACGTGTCGGGGTCAAAAGATTTGCAGGGTCTGCGCTCGGGGCCGACGTGATTTAGGTTGCGGCCGTGTCTGTCGCAGTAGATGATTCGTTCCGGCCAAAAGTGCCCGCACTCTTTGAGATAATCCTCGATATAGCACATGATAGGATACTGTGCGATTTATTCTTTCTCGTTAATGGTTCAAATCTCAAACGTGTCCTCTGAGGAGAGTGAGCGGTGTTTGTGGCAGAGTCTGTTGTAGAAAAGTATAAATGAGGTAGGCACACATCTCTGATCGAATGTATAACGTTGGGCTCCACATCTCCGACCCCCCTAAAGTCCGGCCCCCTTGAAAAATGTAACGACGAAATACCCCTTTTATAAACCGATTTAAATGTAAAACTATCAACGCACAATAATACAATCATTGTCAGGCTCTCCCGGTTCGCTAACCTCTTCTCCATCGTTCAAAGCTTCTAAACAGTCCCTATTATTTTCCTGTGCTTCATAAACGTTTTTTTTGCTGACCAAAAGCTCGTTGGGATCCGGAATTACCCTTTTCCTTTTGACCGGCCGTACCGCCTCCAATTTTGCGTTTAACAAACTGATTTTTTGCTGAGCTTCAGCCAATAAGATATCCTTGGTTTCGAAGCTTTTTTGGACTTTTGCAAACAAAAGCCGTGAAGTGGCGTTACTTTTTTCGGACCGGGAAATTTCCTGTAGTTGAAGTCGAATATCTCGGGTCGTTTTAGGGGTTTTCCAAATAAGTAAAGACTGGTCGTTAATTTTTTGGGTTGGGCTTTCCGGTGTTTTATCCCTTTGGAAGCCGTTATTTTTACCTTTTTCGACGTTGGCGTTGCTATTTTCTAACAAAAAAGGGTTTAAAAGTGGTTTTGCCAAGTTCACCGGCCATAACCCCGTCGTACGCCAACCAGATTGAATGGTTTTTGCTATAAATGCTTTTGATCTGGCTTTTCGATAGCAAAGTAGAAAGTTTCGTTTCCCAACAACCGTTGAACAGCAAAACTGGTTTACAAATCCCAGGTGACGTCGATAAGCTTCCTTTAACGGCCCAAAAACCGATAAATCCAACGGTTGAAGAACGTGTGACGAATGAGGGGGTAAATATAGGAGTTGAATATTGTTTTGCAAGCAAAGAAGCATAAATTCGTCCGTTATATGTGATCCATGGCCATCCAGAACTAATAACCGCTTTTCAGGGGTTAAAGGTTGGGTATACGGAATAAACACCTTTTTTAACCATTCGATACCTGTTTCATTATTTGTCCACCCGTTTTCGGTTGCATGAAATTGCCAGGTATCGAAAGGACTTAAATCAGCTGGAAACCATTGTTGCTGTACGTTTTCCCCCTTAAATATAACGAGGGGAGGTATAACAGCCCCCGTAGCTGATACACATTCGATTATGCTCGTCCAACCCCGCGTTCCAGGCTCTTTTCGCTGTAATGGCCGGATTTTATTACGCCCTAACACCAGGCCATTAGATCCTTTGCCTTCCATTATACCTGTTTCGTCCATATTCCAACGGTTGGCCGGTTTTATAGTATCGACAACGGGATTTTTCAAATAGGACCACCAAGATTTAATTACCTCGGTTGTAGCCCCATTAACCCGGGCATTTTCTATTCGCCGGGGTCTTTGGGTTTTCAAAATTGGATATCGGGCTATAAAACGGCTAACCCAATGTTTCCCAAGGCTTTTTCTTTCTCCGGCGGCCTGAAGAATTCGTTCCGCAAAATAGCGTAGTTCTTGATGCGTTGGCGGAAGGCCTAACGCGGCCTGCGCAAGTACCCAATCTGCCAAATAGGTTTCCTGCTCCTGTGAAAGCCTTTGACAAAATCTTTTCGCTTGTTGAATTGACTGGGCCCCCTTTAAACGATCGTGAAGGGTACTCCGAGGAATACCCCATTTTTGCGAGGTTTTGTGAACTGATTTGCCATTTCTTATGTCAGAAATGGCAGCAAGAAGCTGATTTTCAGTGTACTGTTTCATTGGAAGGTTTGGAGCAAGAATCTTCAAAAATCAAGTTCTAAAGTGAAAAATTCGTCTAGATATTTATAAAATAAAACAAAGGGTTGACGTGGCTGAGTAGATATTTTTAGGGGCCGGACTTTAGGGGGGTCGGAGATGTGGAGCCCAACGTTATATGAAGAAGGGCTATCTTATACATGTGTTTTGTCTTGCTCACTTTCGGTGTGAATCGGCCATGCAAAGTTTTATTTCGCAAAGTCACCTTATGAGATGTTACTCTCAGCCTCTCGGGCGTGTTACTGTCATGGCAGGAACTGTTTGTGCTCTAAAATTCAAATAGGGACAAGTTACTGCAAAAGAAAAACAGCAGCTCTTCACAGGCCTTCAAGAGCCCACCCAAAGACAGCCCTTCTTGGTAGTTTTTGTCAAATCTTTATTACTCACGACAAAAAGCAGAATTTCCAGTCGATGTAGACTTTGTTCCGCGAGCCCGCCCCCAGCAACCAGTTCATATGCAAAAAAAGAAAGAAAGAAAAAACGCCCAGGTAATCAGACCCGATTTAGGCTCACCGCAAAACATATTCGAAATTGTCGCAAGACCGACGCAGGCAGTGGCTGCAGTTTTGGCCACGTCTTACCGACGTGCCACACCAGCAGCACAGCAAAAAGCTGGAGGGGCATTTCGAACAGACCTGGTGGCCGCAGTCGGAACCTCTGCAGAACCTGCCCTCCTTCTTGGGGTTCGTCCGCGAGCACTTGTGGCACCTCCAGCCGTACCTGACGCGCGACTCGAGCCAGCATTCGTAGCTGTCGCAGTATCCGGGGAGTTTGGTCACGGCGTACTCGGTCCTGTTGCTGGCGTAGAATGCTTTGCAGCCGATGTAGTCGCCGGTCAACAGGTCGATGCGTCCCCTCGAGCAGAAAACTAGCTTTTTGTGGGAGAGGTGTCCGCAGTCTTTATAGAACCTGTCTTCGTAGCACATGGTGACGAAACTGCAGAACTTTGTTGTTCTCGGGGATGGTTTCCAGCGTCTGGTTTATATTTTGATACTAAGGAGGGCTGTATGTGAGAACGCCAGAGTATGAGAGAAGTTGTTGTTGAGAATTATTGAAGTAAGCATGAAACGACAAAACAATTTTATATATAAACAATGTGCTTACAAGTCAGTATTCTGTCTTGCTCACCTCCATTGTGACGTTGTCTTTGAGAAACGCAAATTGAATTGTTGCCTGTTATAAAGTTTGACATGCAATTGACAGGCACAGGTGACAGCAGCAAAGAGACCAAGCCAGAGCCGGCGATAGATGATCGGGGTGTACCGAGGAATCAATGATAGACGCTCTGTATGCTACATTGAGGGAGGATCTACCGCAAAATTCCAGGAGATGCGAGGGGTCTCTTGGGATAAATCTAAGTAACGGGTCACTTTATGTTATCCTGTAGTGAATAGACTCAACGACTGTAGAGTCAGAGATCTTTCCACTCCTTGGCTCGACTTTTGGTTCAGAAAAAGGCAAGCGCAACCGCAGAGACCACCATCGCGGCGACAGCCCAGTTTGCCATGCAGTTGTGGCCGTTCTGCCCGGACAGGTGTTTCGTCTTTTCTGGAGCCATGACACTGTTTTGTGAAGGATGGCAAACTTGATGGATTAGGCTTGCAAGGCATGTACTAACTGAACAATATGTCAAGTCCTGCTTTTATAAGTGTCTGGTGTTTATTGCTGAAAATAAGACATTGAGAGCTGAGAAAGTAAGCCATGTGATCGGCGATAAAACCCTTATGCTGCTTTGTAGAATCAGCTGCATCCTACTCGAACGGAATTAATTTAGGAAGAACTATCAGGTGCAACCCCAAGTCAATACAGCACAAACAGTCTCGAATGGCACTGCTTTTCTTTAAAAACTACGAAAGCGTTGCTACCACCTCTAAAGCATCACAGATGTTGCACTCTTTTGTTCTTTGTGGCAGCTTGCATCTTTGGACAGTTGTTAACTGGGAAACAAAGATACAAACAAAGCAATAATGCTTGCACTTGCAAATAAAGTATCTTTGTTCAACGTATTTCACATACGCTTTGCTTACAATGGACCTGCTTGATAAAATAGCCATGCGCACCTATTGTTAATGTTGTTCGGCTTGAAATCCTGTAGATTTTCTCTAATAAAGCCTCAAGGCCCATGGTCACAGCTGCGACCAAGAATATCACTTTTCCTGACCACGAAATGCCGTATGACGAGGTAAGAGACCACACCGAGAAGCGATACTAGTCCTTGAGCAAACAGTTTGGTGGACCATTGGAGCTAAACCCTAATGCCATCCTTTCATAAGCCGATGGCCTCGAGGCCAGCCTCAAATGCATGTGCCGTCGACGGGTTCGACTGCTTCATCGGCGTCGAGTTCGAATACCTGGTCCCTTATATACCCCCCGGAAAGGCAGACCCGGACCCAGTCGACAAGAGGTACGTGGTTATGGACGACGTCGAGACGAGAAACGGCGAGAGTGAAATGACCAGAGAACTCGCAGCTGCTCTGGCCAACACGAGGCTGCACCGAGACTTTCGAGAGGCAGGGCTGCCGGCGGTGGTGGACTCGATAGTGAATTCCAAGATCAAGGAGATGGAGGACGACGACGAGATAGAGGCAAAGAGGAACAGGTACTTTGCCAAGCAGGCCGCCGAGCAGGGCGTCCCGATCCCACGCGACGGCTCGGCCGTGGAGCACCGGTTCTGGCGGCTCAACACGGACTTGAGCGTCAAGCACGACAAGAACAACACGGACTGCATGGGCCGGGAGCGCTACCTCTGGGCCCTCCCGCACCAGAGCATGGGCTTCGACGAGAAGCTGGGCCTGGAGCTCGCGAGCCCCGTGCTGCGGGCCAGCGAGGCGGCCGACGCCATCTCGGCCGCGCTGCACACGCTGCGCCGCAACCTGCGGTTCGTGGTGCCGCGCTCCGCCGGCCTCCACGTGCACCTCTCGAGCCTCGAGGGCGGCGTGGACCTGCTCACGGTCAAGAAGATGGTCTCGCTGGTGCTGCTGTGCGAGGGCGTCATCTACACCATGGCGAACCCGTGGCGGCTCAAGAGCAAGTTCTCGGCGAGCGTCATGTCGGCCCTCGTGACCGCCCAAGAAGACCGCGAAACACGCAGCAGGACCCTGGGCGAGACTGGGCGCGAGCTGGCCGTCATCGAGGCGGACCGCAACAGCCGCCTCGAGACCATGCACGAGCACCTGCCCTGGCCGCTGCGGCCGTCGGAGAAGCGGCACGACGCCCTCGAGACCCTGTGGACGTGCGCCGGGCACGACGAGCTGAGGATGCTGCACAGCGGCATGGCGGTCAAGCGCAAGGCCGACCGGCCGACCGAGGAGGACCCGGACGCCGGGCTGTACACCATCGAGATGCGGCAGTTTGAAGGCACGGTGGACCCGGACACGACGTGTGCGTGGGTGAGGTTCTGCGCGGCGCTGTTCCGCATCGCATCCACCGGCGACGCCGCGAGCTACAAGGCCAAGATGACGGAGCTGAACAACCTCTTGTCGCATAGGTACGACAACCCGGCGAGCGCCTTCACCATGTACACGTGCAAGCTTGAGGCCTTTATGCAGGCGATTGGTCTTGCCGACGCTGCCCAGTTTTGGAGGAGGAAGTCGGATCGGGACAAGGTCATACCCACCCTGTCCCAAACCTGCATGACCCCTACTAGGCTGATACCACCGCTGATATGGTAGGGTTGCGGGGTGTCAAGACTCAAGAGCGGGTTGATTACAGCCGAGGAAGGTCTCCCTCACAGGGCACATGCTGCAGAACCAACAGTATCTCGTATCTTTAGTTGAGACCAAGTTTTGCAATTACAAGTCACACTAGAATCGGGAAAATATAAAAATAATGACACGGCGAACAGACCAAACAAACTGCGGCTGTGGCCCCTGAGTCCTTGTGCACTTGAGTGTCCACGTCGAGAACATATGTAGAGAGGCAACCTCCCCGTCGGTTGCTTCGATCCTATAGACAAAGCAAAAAAAAAAAAAAAAAAAAAAAAGAAAAAAAAAAAAACAGTCGCAGGCTTAGCCCCTCAAGCGAGCAGGAGCAACGTCAAACTACCCAGCCTGGCAGCGCCCTCTACCCCATTCCCCATCAAAAGGCCACATCTCGTTTTGGCTGGGGGCCTTTTTGAGCCGGAGGGCTCTTGTTAATGGAGCAGCCGCATCTGGTGGCAGCGGTAGGCACCGTTCCCGTGCATCCTTCGACGGTGGGGGTCTGTTGCAAAATGGGAGATTTCATCAGTCGCCGTAGCCAAGAATAAAACACACTTTTTTTTTTTTTTTTTTTTTTTTTTTTTTTTTTTTTGGTCCTCTTGTTTATCCGTCAAACTTACTGCATTCAAACCCGCGCATATACTCTTGCAAGAGGCGGTGAACTCGTCGCAGGTTTTAGCATTGGGAATGCCATTGTTTATAGCGGCAGTCAGAGAGAAGCCACCGAGGAGGAGAGGAGGCCGACGGTGCTGAAACTCTTCATTTTTGGTTTCTTTTCGTAAATGGGTTGTTTTGTGTGTGGCGAATTTCCAACGGACAATTGGAATACTGAATGTTGAGAAATTTGTATCAAACAAGTGGTCACTGAAAGATAAAATATTTCGAACCAGTCGGTGTGATGAGTTGAATGGCTGGGACGGGTCTGGACTAACTGTTTGGTCGGAGACGGCTGTTATAAAGCATTTTGCGCCGGAATTACCATAGATATAATCACGGTGAGGTAGGTTATAGTTTGGCATATACTTCGTATTACTAGCTCCAGTCTATTTTTAACGCGACCCGAAACGTTTCAACAAATATATACTAACATGCGGTCGCAAAAAAAAAAAGAGTCCAAGCCAAGCAGCGGTGTTTCCCTCGCCCCCGAAAAACCCATGATCGACATCCTCTCCCCCACATATTGAAACACCGCGACCTCCTCTGACGAAACGTGCAGTCGCAACGGCCTAGAGGAACTGACGCTTCTGTCTTCTGTGGAACACCCTTGCGCGACGCCCTTCTGCGAATCATTTTCCCCCGTCAACAAACATGATCGTTCAACAAGCAGAAGGGGAACCATGACAGAAAATTAGTCGCAGGCTCAACCGCTTATATACGAAAGAACCAAAATAACAAGTAGCCGCCCTGGTAGCACTCTTTGTCCGGTTTTCCTTTTTTTCTTTCCGGAAACCACATGCCGTGTTGGTTCCCCTCCCGTTTTTGGAGCCGGAGGAAACGCGGCAGGTGCATTTGGTGGTAGGAGTAGGTGCCTGTCCATCGCATCCTGCGACGTTGTTGGTCTATTTTGCACAAAGAAAAGTTTCACAAAAAAGGAAACCTTTGCCAAAAAAAGAATTTGACAACAAAAAGTTTACAAAAAAAGAGAAATTAATAAGTTCGCCCTGACGCCTCATCGTAACTTACAAGAAGATACAGTTTGTTTTCTTTGTTTGGTAAAACTTACACATAAACCAAGATCGGTACAAGATTCATGGCAAGCGGTGCGGAATTCGTAGCCCTTTTTGGGGACGACTTTATGGATTTGGGCTTCGGTTAGGGAGCAGACACCAAGTAGAAGGAGGGCGACGATGCCGAGACTCTTTATTCTTTTTTAGACTTTAGACCGGTTTTCGCACATGTCGTTTGGCAAGGTTAAAAAGATATGCTAAATGCTTAGACGTTATATTACGAAAGTGGTGACCAAAACTTGATTCCTTGAAAGGAACGAACCAGTTGGTATACGATATTTGTGTGATATTTGGAACTGAGCTGTTAAAATTATTTGTCTGGTCAGGGACATCAGTTCGAAGCAGCTCATTGTACGAAGCTTGGTGTATACGTGGGCATAACCAAGGTAATATAGGTAATAGTCTGACACGTTTCCCCGGCCAGAGTATTTTTAAAATAATCCGAAACCTAATTATCAACTCATAGATTCATGCATACGTGGTAGCGCCGTAACAAAGAAACCCCACCCAGCAAAGTTATGTCCCTGGGGTCGGAAAATCTGTGCTAGTCCAGTTGACAACAGCCCAAGGCGACTAATACAGAAAGATTTATTGATTTGTTGGAAAATGTATCAAAAACAACAAGGGAAATGCTGCAACCGCGTTGATTTGAATAGCATGTTCATGTTCATGGAGTAAATGCACTGTAGCAGGCGAATGGACGGTGACGATGAGATGTTGGTGCAGAAATGAGAAACTAGACATGATTGATCGTCCAGAACTTTTCCCTCATCTCGACAGAAGAACAAAGTAGGGTTGAGAATATGAGCCCAAATACAAAGGTCAAGGAGGTCTCCTGCTCTCTTTGATACACGCGTGAGCCGATATAAAGCTGCTGGTCTACCTCGGAGCAGCTACAGATGTTGGAAATGCACCAAAAGGAAATTGTTCAATAGTTATACTCGGGGAGCTAGAATGGAAGTTTTCGACCCATTGTTGAACCAATAAAGCACAATATATCTTATAAATAGATAGTGTGGATTTTAATTCTGTCAACTAATTTGACACATGTACGTAGTTGCCTATATAAATATGAAGCCGGGTAGACAGGCGCTTGATAGCGCCCTGGGCTCTACCTGCCTATGGATGTGGGACAAGTCAACATCTCATCCGTGATCTACCCATTGCTTTAGGCGCTGGATGAACATTCAAAAAGAGCGCTCAGGCCGTGGTATGAATCTAACATTGCTGGGACCCTCGTAGTCCAACCGGACTGTTTTGCAATCGCGATCTGCATACAGCTTGTACGGCTTTTCTAGAATAATACCCCGAGCATACCCTTCTTCCCCACTCTGAAATAGCACATTTCGTGCCAAGCGCTGCGAACGTCTGTCCTTGTCGAGGTAAATATCAAGCCGACACCAGACGTAAGGCACAGTCTTCACAGATGATGCAGCCACAGTCTCCACAGATGATGCAGCCACAGTCTGCACATATAATGCAGCGGCAGTCATGGCAGTCAAGCAGGCTTTGAATGATAGCATGTTGGTCTTCCGAGACGCTTTCCGATTGGGTGAATCTGATATTGAAAATGAGAGTATCAAAGGTTGAAAGCCAAGTTGAAGGAATGAACGAAGAAAAGAAAACGTAAAAAGGACGTCTAAGTTGCGATGGTCACTCCAAGCGGTGAGATTCTTAAACAAGAGCTGGAGTTGTAAAGATAAAAGACACCACCTGGAACTGTTCCAGAACGAACCCTTTATATGTGAGTCCAAGGTGCGCTGGTCGGTGTAAGCTTATGGAATAAGTAGCAAGCTGTAGGCTTTAACCCTATCGTGTGCGGGGAATTTTATCATTCGATTTCAAGCAGTACAGAAAGTGAGTATTTCGCCTTGTATATCGGAGCCTCCGTGGCTCTTGCCCCTCGTGTACCATGGACTCATAACACGAAGCTGCCCGTCCATGACGAGTGCACGAAGATGCGGGGATCGCCGTACTTGCACTGAATCAGCCTCAGATTAAATATGGCTATCCGGAAGATTACTTATGCCCGCCCAGTGAGACTACTACTGCTGTTCGGACCTGACAAAATAATGACACCGAACCCTAATTAATGATGCGTGAGCGCATGGTATTGAAGAGTGTGTATAAATATTCAAAAGCTAAGCCTAGGATCTGGGTAACGCAGCTTTGAAGCTTCGATACAAAGATGAACGCTGTCTTCCTGTCGGTGCCTTGCATATTGGCAAACGATGGTTGGAAATTTTGGAGTAATTGGCACGTCAAAAACATGAACAAGTGTGAAGGTTCCAGAACGACCCCCAGGCTAAAATTGATTATGAAGTACTGAAGAGAATTTGACTTAACGTTAATTGCATGTTACTCATCTTGCATGATGAAAGAAGTGACTTGCATTTTAATGGTTCTAAAAGTAAATTATATTTATGGAATAGAGAGAAAGAAGCCTTGTTCCCTATTCTCACGGTATTTGTTGAGCTTCTAGGACTATTCTTAGTATAATGTAGAATCGTTCCGCGTGGTTTACCTAGCAGCTGTTATTCCCAAAGCGTACGCGCCATTTTTAAGTTACAACCTGCATCTTCCCAAAAGTCCAAAACAGGCAGACAGTGTTATCAGACAAAACAAGCTGCGTATACCGTCTCCGTGGCGATTTCAACGACAGGAAGAACAATGAAAAAAAAACACAAATCCCCTTCCAAAACGGGTGCATTCGGGAACCCCAGAGTCGTAGTTTCTCGCGCTGACCCGACAAGAATAAGTGTATTAAAACCGCGAAAAGTTAGGTGCAAAAGGGTTTGTTCACAAGCCATAGAGAATGGTAAAATGGGTCTTTGGCATTAGTTCGGAAACATTTAGCTTTCACAATCCCAAAGCGGCTTCACTTACTCGACGTACAAAAAAGCGACAGGGCTGCATATATTCCAATGGGCATGGCCGAGACTTTGATAGCAAATAAGCTTTTGTGTCTACTATAATATACCCCTAATTATGCTTCATCAACATGCCCGTTGCAACCACTCACATCATCGTCAGGATCAACTTGGACCCGTCCCCATTGTTGGAGGTCGCATGGAGCATGGTCTCGTACTCTTCGAGCTTGTACCTCCCGATGATCTCCACGCCAGCGGCCCTGCCCAGCTTCAGCACGCCCGACTCGGCCATCTTGATCAAGCCGCGCATGTCCTCCCGCTCGTACATGTACTTGCCCTTGACGGTCAGGTTCTTGAACATGGCCTCGGTGTAGGACAGGGGTATGTCGTCGGGCACGAACCCCATGAGCACCGCGCGCGCGCCCACGCCCAGCGCCTTGAACCCGCTGCGCATGTGCGACGACCCCGACGCCGCCGGCGGCGACACGTCCATGTACACGTCCACGGGGCCCGCCGCCTTCCGCATCGCTGCCGCGTCCGCCTCGACGTCGCCCGTCGTCACCACGGTGCGCACGCGCTCCGCCCCAAACGTCGCCTGCAGCCGCTCGAGCGCCGCGGCGTTGCGCCCCACCGCCACGACGGCGCCCGCGCCCATGGCCAGCGCGACGGGCACCGCGGCGCCGCTAAAGTAGCCCGTGGCCGGCGCGACGAGCACGGTCTCGCCCGCGCGCAGGCCGACCGCCGCCAGCCCGCCGTGGAGGATGGCGAGCGTGGCGAGGTGGACGAGGTCCTCGGGCGCGTGGCCGAGGCGGCCGCAGAGCTTGGCCTCGTCGAGCGCGTAGACGTTCTCGAGCGGCGCGCGCACGTACTCTGCCATGCAGGCGTCGGTCCAGTTGTCGCGGGCAAACTTTTTGCTCTGCGCCGACGGGCCGTCCCACATGCCCCAGAGGATCTGCACGTCGGGGTCGTCGCGGGCCCGGACGTGCGGCTCCACGAGCACGAGCTGCCCCGGCGCCAGGCTGGTGGTGTCGGGGCCGATCTGCGCCACGCGGCCGACGGCGCGCGCCGTCGGGATCATGGGCCTGGGGAAGGTGAATCTGGCATGGCCGAGGGCGGCTTCCTGGATGCCCCTGTCGTTGGAGGTGCAGATTATCTTGACGATGACGCTGCCGGGTGTGACTTGCGGGACGGGAACGGTGCGCAGCTCAAGGGGTTGGTTGACGCCTGTGAGCACAACGGCCTTCATGGTGGCGGGGAGTGCGGTGTTTTCTTCCGTGGTTGCCATGTTTGCTGTGAGCGATGTGATTTTTTAAATGCAATATAGTACGGATATGGATGTTGCTTTTATGTAGCAAGCTCTGCCAAGTTTTGCTGATGATCTGTAGACATTGATGATTTTGCTGTGTTGAGACAGAACGAGCATTCCCTCTTATATCATTACTGGCGATCCTCACAGCTCTGCAGTAATTGAAGCCGCTCCGTCTTACTTTGATCTGATCGCTAGCAAGTCCTTACAGCCGGAGCCGAGTTTCGCGAATCACTGCCCACCCAAGCCGATGTCACCGACCCTAGTGCAGTGAGACAAGTGCATATTGGCATTTGTGGTAACACAAGCTGCCTCTTCCGGTAAGCTGTCGCTATGGTGGCTTTATCCGGCTAGTGTCATCCTCTGGCAAACATGTCCTCTCTTGTTTTGCACCCCGGAATTTAGCAAGCGCTTAAGCCCGCTTCAACAATCTGACCTAGTGTTGGTAACGTGGGGTTTGGTTATGCTCGGGGATAAGGCTACCTCGATTGACGGTGGAAAAACTGCCCGAAACCATTGAGATTGATAAGCCAAATAGTTTTGCACAGAAAGAAAGAAAATATAAGAATGAGATGGAGTGAATATTACCAAGATGGGGGTCCACATGGTTCAACCCTCAAGTACATGCATTGTCCTTTTCTCCGCCTGATTGCGCGCCAATGGGTCGGGTCAATCTTGGAAGCACAGAAACGTGGAGCAAGGACGACGTCAAGCTGAGTCAGACGCGTAACAATGGTTGTTGTAAAAAGGTCAAGTTCCAAAGAATAATGTTGATGTGGTGCCAGAAACTTGGCGCTCCTGCATGGTCGAATTTCCTAAGTACCGGCGAGGTCCCCATCACATTGAGCCCTGGCGCCAAACCGCGCCGCTCTCTTCTCTCCAATCAACCCCGCACGCGGCCAGCAAAACCACCAGTCTCTCAAGTCAACTCCAAGACTATGACGCTTTGTAGGGCGTATGCAGCGTCGCATTGCAACCTCTTCGTCGGCGAACTCTCCCCAACCAGGTAAAACATACGCGCTGCCAAGATGTAGAAAAGGTCGTTCCGGTGGAGGCAACTTGCCTTATGAATACCTAGATGCGTCGAGCACTTAAACATGGCTCTACCAGCCCAGTTGCACTCGCAAAAGTCACGCCCATTCTGAATCGACGTGGAAACTATTCCTGCGTCAGTCTACCCAAACCGCAAAGCGTCGCAGTCCCGAGACATCACGTCTTCCGTTGCCCGCCATGAAAGCCACCGCCTTCACCGCCAGCCTCCTGGCGACCACGGCCCTCTGCACGCCGCTGCGCATCATCTCCTACAACATCCGCCAGGCCGTCGTGATCCCCACCATCGGCGAGCGCCCATGGGCCGACCGCCGCCCGCTGCTAACCACGCAGCTCAGCTACGAGACGTCCAACCGCCCCGAGTCGCTCCTCTGCATGCAAGAGGTCCTCCGGCAGCAGCTGGTCGACGTTGTGGGGGGCACCGAGGGCACCTGGGCGCACGTCGGCGTGGGACGCGACGACGGTGGAGACGGCGGCGAATTCTCTCCGATCCTGTACCGGCCCGACACGTGGGAGCTGGACGCGAACCGCACCTACTGGCTCAGCGAGACGCCCGACGTACCGGGCTCCAAGGGCTGGGACGCCGCGTACCCGCGGGTCGTGACGGCGGCGAGGCTAAGGCACCGGCAGACGGGCGGCAGGGTCGTGCTGCTCTGCACGCACTTTGACCACATGGGCCAGGTCGCACGCGAGCGGAGCGCTGACATGATCGTGGACCTGGCTGGCGAGTGGGAGAGCGACGACGGCGGCGCGTCCAAGTCGCCCGTCTTCTTCGCCGGCGACCTCAACTCGGACGACCAGAACCAGGCGTACAAGACTTTGGCGACGGCGATGAGGGACTCACGGGATCTCGTGCCCGAGCAGAGGTTGCACGGCAACACCAACACGTACACTGCATTCACGGCGCTGCTGACTTGGGACGACAAGCGTCTCGATCACGTGTTTGTCAAGGACCCCTCCGTTGGGGGATTGCGGTTCGACGGGTACTCGGTCTTGTCGAACCGCTTTGACGACGGGATATTTATCTCGGATCATCGTGAGTTTCTCTTTTTTTTGGTTTATTTTGCTTTCGCTCCTTATCCGGTCCGACGTTAGACTGTGGCGTTGAAGCTAACGCACTCGTGGATAGGGCCTGTGGTTTTGGACGTTGATCTGGGGGTCTAGATCTACAGAACCCTATCATTAGCCTTGAGAGTGGAAAAACATGTGCCTTATCAAGCCAAATCCTGCCAGGCTAAAAAGCTAAGGATTCAGATTTTAGGCTGTTTTCTGTCCAAACAAGTTAATCCCACGTATAAAGTGATCAGAGTTTTCCGAGTCAAACGGCATGTGGAAAGGGCACCACTGAAAAGTCTTGTGGGGCACCGCCATCACAGTGGCGTAATTTTGATCTTATTTTTTCTCAAACCAACAGTCAACCGTTTTCGTAGCTTGACCCCAGAAATCAAGCTGGAGCTACTGCCCAACAAAGCTACCGGACATTCTCGGATGACGCGGCCAGCAATAAAACAAAAAAAAAGTATGGAGAAAAACACAAAAAAGTAATACCGAAAATCTGGATCGGGGCGAAGCCAAGTCTACTCTAGTCTCGTAGAAAGTATTACTTCGCCGCACACTTCGCCTCTACCCGTCAGCTGTTGGTGTGTGCAATGTTTGTGGCCGCAGTCCCCCGACACAGCCCGCAGGGGGGGCTGTCATTTGCAATCAAATCATCAGACCGCATGACCGCGTCAGCACCCCGATATTTACTCAGCAGAGTCCCTGCCTCCGCCCACCTGGGATCTAGAAGTCTAGATTTCATAAGCTTTCATTCATCTTTCTTGTTTTTTACCCTCTGCTCTCCCACACTCTTTCGAGTCTTGGCGAATTTACTCTGCGAACACATCAAAAAGAGAAATCGACGGTCGCTTGTCCTGATTACATAGCATATTCGGAGTGTCAAGAGTATACTTGATCTCGGTGAAGCATCCCCAGCAGAAGCCAGAAAACACAGAAAACAATCAGCCCGGTATCGATACACCATTGCACCAGAATGTCGGCCTCGGACTACTACAATAATAACAACAATTCATACACGCACCCGCAAAACCAAGGGCAGCAGTATCAAGGTCAACCCTATCAAGGCCAGCCCTATCAAGGCCAGCCCTACCAAGGCCAACAATACCAGGGTCAGCAATACCAAGGCCAGCCCTACCAACAGCCACCCCAGTACCAGCAATACCCACAGTACCCGCCTCCCCAACAGCAACAACCAGCCCCCTACGCCTCGCAGCAGCAGCTGGCGCCCTACGACCACGATGCAAAACGCCCCACCTCTGCGCAATCGGCTTCGTCCCACCACCAGCAGCAACAGCAGCAGCAGCAGCAGCAGTACTACCAAGACCCGAACCGCGCAGGCGGGCCCTCTGCCCAGTACCCGGGCCCGGGCGGCGAGGCCGGTGAGCGCGGACTAATGTCGACCGTGGTGGGCGGCGCGGGCGGTGCGTTCCTCGGCAACAAGGTCGGCAACGGCGGCAAGCTCAAGATGATGCTGGGAGCCGTCGCCGGCGCTGTGGCGGCCAACGTCGTCAGCCACAAGATCAAGGACCACAGGCAGGATCATCACCAGCAGCAGCAGCAGCAGCACCATGGGGGCGGGGGCTTGATGGGCATGATACCGGGGATGCATGGTCATCAGCAGCAGCAGCATGGGCATCACCACCAGTCTGGCTACGATTCCGAGGGGTCACATCATCACGGTCATCATCAGCATGGGCATCATCACGGCCACCACCACGGCCATCATCACCATGGGCACCACCACGGCCACCACCATGGGAATGGTGGTTGGTAGAAAGTGAAAGTGATTCGGGGGGTTAATGTTTTCTGTTTTTAACATGTCGCGATAATGACTTTCATGATTAGTTAGGATGGCGTTTGGCTGGAATAGAACGGATTAATGGCAACTGACGACCTGTTCCTGTTTCGTCATGCATCTATGCTTCAGTTGTTGGTGAAAGAAAGCTACTCCCTTCATCCAGTGCATCGCCATAGTTCACAACCTTTGTCAGTGCCGAGTTCTGTGACTCTTTGTAACGACTGCTTTTGTGTCCACTCCAGTGCAAACTGTATGCCAACAACAGACTGCATGTGGTTCTGCGCATGGCTTGCCTTTTTTCACGCAGGGTTCTGTCTCTATTTGTTTCGGGCAGCATGTTTGTTTACATCGCGACAATACATCCATGTTCAAGTTCGGTTTCTTTGTACTCTATGATTACCTCAATGGCCGTGGTTAATTTCCTTTACTCTGTTACTTGAACAATGACAACGTCTGTTGTTCGCTGTTCTTGTTTTGGCCAGTTTCAATTCCTTTCCGCCCCAAGGTCCGCATTGTGTTGCAAGCTGCGGACGATCACAAACCACCACACTCCTTTTTTTTGTCGTCGTCGAATCACAACTTGCAGCACACGATCATTATGTCCGTGATGCTGCAGACTGCCATTCACTATGGAGGAAATCAACATAAAAAGGGCTCGACTTTCCTCGACTCGACCTGTTTCGAAATCTTCCAAACCATCATCAACACCAAGACAGCCTTTCATCTAACACACACACGCACAACCAACATCAAAACTCCGCCATCAACACTTGCACTCGGCAAAACAACACCAACAACAAGAAACCAACCAATCAAGATGTCTGGCAAAACCTGCGACAAGCATGGCGCATACTCGGGCAGCAGCTGCACCTTCTGCTGGAACACCGAAAAGCCCATCAAAAAGTCCAGCAGCACCGAGCGCCGCCGCCACGACAGGGGCAGCGACAACTCCTCGGCCATGTCTGGCGAGAAGATGTGCGAAGTTCACAAGGTCACCTACTCCGGAAAGGTCTGCACCTTTTGCATCGACGCCAGGAACCGCCTTGACGACCTGAGCATGCTTGACCCTGCTGAGGGACTGGCTCACGCTGAGCAGATGGATGAGTGCGGTGGTCTCCACCGGCCCCCGATGATGAACTAAAAAAAAGGGGGGGTTCGAATGAGGACCTCTATAACATCGCTGGACGTCGAGAAGCAAGGCGAGTGGTGCTGGCCTAAGATCGCAACGTAAGCATTCACCCGTCTCACACCCATACTGACACACAGGGACATGGGGAACACGACAAGGAGGGACTGGTGGCGATAAAGAACACGATTGAATTGGTATAGACAATTCTCTTGTAATAACTAGAGAAAGGGATATAGAAGAAATTCAATGATAAAGAATCAGAAAAAAAGCAAAACGCCCAATAAGTGATATGAGAACCCCTAAATGCACCGTGACACATTCGCCGCCAGTGAAAAGCAAGTAAAAGAAAACAGGTGGCTCTGAGAGCCTAGAGTAAAGGAAACCCACATTGGCCTGAACCAACAATGGCAAAAGCTAAGAGTAATGAAAAGAATGCCAGTCGTCACATCATATAAGTAAGGTAGCTAAAATCCAAGGAGACTCCGTGTACAAAACGGATGCGCATGAGCAAATATGCAACAATTTTTGTAGCCAATCCCACCTCCCGCAACCATGAGCTTGGTTAGTTGGTGGTGACTGACATGATCCCAAGAGTTTGTTGAATGCGTTGTATATACGATCGAGGGGAAAGAAATGGAAAGCAGCAGATGTTCTAAGGTCTTGGCCAGATAGCAGTGCTACGAGAACTGTTCTGTGGCAGAGCATGTAGCTCTCGACCGCAGATTGACACCTAAGCATGAAAAATCTGGGAGGAAAGCAAATAGTCTGACATGGCTATTCAAGACTTGACTATTCCCACACCTGGTGGCCTCACAGGTATTTGGATCTCGTCCTCGTCAGAATCAGAGTCGTCTTCGGCCACGCATTGGTCAAGCATCTTGTCAATGTCTGCCTCTGTTAGTGTTGGCCGGCGTGGTTTGATTGTCGTGCCCAGTCCTGCCGGTAGCGTGAGAGGTATCCTCGGTCGTTGGAACTCGACATGTTCGTTGCCGTTGGCGTTGCCATTCACCCTCGCTCCCCGCGGCATCCCCCGGGACGTGTTTGAAGGTCCATCTATGTCCATATCGCTCAGTGTGCTCGATGAATGTTCAAATCCGACACGTTTTGTTGGTTGCGAATTCGAAGGTCTGCTAGAAGGCAGGGTCCTCCGAGGTTGTCCGCTAGGGAGCGCAGTGCGTTGGTTTGGCGCGACTCCCCCGGTCCTGCTTGATAAGATGGGCTGAGAGGATGAGCTAGGGAAAGAATGCTTCAAATTTGCAGAGTTTCCTGGGCTGCTCATAAAAAGTAAAGACTCAATCGCGTCTTGCTCTCGGACGTTTTGGGGTGGCGAGAAAATTATGGGGTCAACCATGGGTGTCCTTGCTGTGGCTTGCCTCGGCGTACCGTGTGTGGAGGCAGTTTCAACGGGTGTCCGGGGGCTAGCGGAAACGTAACCATGTGAAAGGAAAGCAGGACTAAAAGTTGGGTTGGAGTTGCGACGCGGATTGATAGATGACAGTGATGGCTTGATAGAGACTGGAGGTGCAAGCGACGGTGCTGGCTTGAGCAACGGAGGGGACATGGCCGAGTTAGCAGCAGTGTTTTGGCCAGTAACTTGGGTTCCAGGGTGGTAAGAATTCCGCCGATCGTGATTTGAGGCTGTTAACCGCCCAGCCGGACGAGTTGGGCTACGGTTGTCTGCGCCATAAAGTCTAGGACTTGCCGAGGACCCCTGTCTGCCAGGTAGAGTAGATGCAGTCGAGTTGGGGGACGCTGCTCGGGATGCCAGCGACTCCACCTCGTCTATGCTGTGGGATTCCCAGCCATTGTTGACTTTGACCATGGCATAGGATAGGCGTGCTTTGAGCTCATGTGAGAGCTACCAATGTACATGCGTTAGCAACCAGACCTACACGATCAAAAAGGTTCCATGCAAAATAAACCAAGCCAGTGGTGCTAACCTCTCCCATCCGACTGCCTGTCGTCGAGGCCATGCTGACGGTGCTTGTGTTGCGCGAGTGCCCTATCCTTGGTGCACCGAAAACTGGAGATGTACTTGAAGACTCCCGGCCAGACGTCGCCACGGCATCTGGGCCCATCCGCTTCCGCTTCAAGCCAGCGCTGACAGGACTCAGGATTATTTCACCATCCGCCGGTAGCTTTTCCCTAGCAGCTGCTAATTGGGAAAGCTGTAGCAGCTGGGAGTCCTGGCTAGAGTCCTGAGAGTGGCGGCCATCTCCGTTTGTTCCTCCGCTTGTGCCGCCGTCACTAGCGCTTGTCGGGGGTGTGAAGGCATTCCCATTTGGTTCTGGTTCGGCTTTTGTGGATGCAGCGGCAGCATTGGTGTTTGGCAGGTTCTGGTGAGCCCCGAAAGATGTAGAATTGGATTGTTCTTGCTGTTGTTGGGTTGCATATGACTGACGGGGCTGTGAAGAGTGTGCCGGACTATGCTGTGTGTGATGGGGGTTGCGAGCTACGGGTTGTGTTGACCTGCCTCTCTCCGGCTCGTTCCAATCAAAAACCGACGATTGCGGACGGTTCTGTTGGTATTGCTGGGATTGTTGGGAATAAGAGGAATGCGTATCTGCATCGCTGCCTCCTCGGAGGGAGGGCAGCGAAAAGATGGATTTGCGGGCCGTGTCGGAGGCGGCCGCAGGCGCGGGCACAGGCGCGTCGGATTGGCCACGGTCGGCGGGCCTGTAGGCACCGTTCATGATTTTGGCCAACCGCGTCGACGGAGAAACCGTCGCCCAGAGGCAGGATGGGGAAGCAGAAGAAATGAAGGGTGGTCGGTCGGATCGGGTGGTTGTCGTCGGTTGTTTTTCTTGGTGCAATTGAACTGCAGCCTACGCGGACATGACTGACCGACTGGAGGGGGGCTCAGGCTTGGGGGTCTGGTCCTCGGCGGCGTAGCGTCGCTGCCGGTGGGTGCGGGTGGCAGCCAGCAAATAGAAACGCGCTCGGGCATCAAATATCGCGCAACGCGACTGTTGATTGGGGATTAGGTCCAGCAAGAAACCGAGAACAATAGACTTTGGGGACAAAGGAGCCAGCAAGCAAGCCAAGAGCAAAGCGTTAATCTTCTTTGTCTGGCCTCGCCAAATTGGGTTGGGATTTGATTGCGTGGATTTTAGCCGTGGCCGAGTCGAACTGACTGATTGACTGACGCGGTCGCGACGCAAGTGAACCCCTTACCCTGTGCACGCATACACTGCACGCTGCACGAGGCCACCCCGCAGCGGGTTTGGGGTTTGAAGGTGGCTTACCTCACGAAATCACGTGTGCCGCCTCGTGATTGCGTAAGCGGCTGGTTAGTCTAGTTCTACGGGAGATGACTGAGGCAATGTTCACGTGCAGAGAAATTCCATTATCGGTGGTCAAACGGTTGCACGTGGCGGTGACTTTTTGTTAGCCAGTCTGCTTGATTTATGGTACCAAACAAAATGATGCTACCTCTTTTCCAAATTGTCAGTGCCAGAAAATCAATTTGCCAAAAAGGATATCGTGTCTGACCAGTAACCAGCTCAACAATAAGTAAGCAAGTAAAAGCCCAACAAAATGAGAGAAAATTGTAGGCAAAAATGGCAACAATATTGAGCAAATGGTATGGATACTTTTGTGTGCCGTCCAGCCTCCTTTTCTTTCCCATCGACGGTATATACCCAAGCTTGCCAGTCTAGTTTCTGCTTACTCCAAACTCAAAGCACTAGCCATAGACACGTTTTCACCAAGTCCTCCTGCTAGTCCTACCCGCGCGTATCTCCCTTGTGTCGACGGTGGGGGACATGAAGGCCACCATTGGCATACGCCGCCACGCCCAACGCGATGGCCATCATGGTGCACGCCAACAATAAGCTATACAGCATGGCCCTCAGCGACGCCGAGCTGTTCTCATCCCGGAGCTGCTGCCGGTACGCTCGCTCCTGTCTTCGACGCATCAACAGCCGCCGCTGGGTCAGGGTCAGCGGTGTGAGCGGCCCGACCTCCTCGGCTTCGCTGCTGCTGTCGTCTGAATCTCCGCAAGTCATGAAATGCCAGAGACGAGAGGATTTACTCTTGTCGCCAGTCGCCGCCCCGCGCCGGTCTTGGCGATCAGCTTGGCTCGCTTCTCGCAGGCGAAAGGTTCCGTGATTCGTCTGCCACTCGTCGTCCCAGTACGGCACAAAGTCGGGATCGTTCCACGATTGGCCCGAAGAACTTGTTTGGGGGCTGTGCTGCGCGTTGGACGCGGTGGTAGATGAGTCTTCCATCCATGCGTCGCCCTCCCGCGGGGAATCCTCTTGTTCGGTGGGCAAAGTTGCGTCTGCTGAGGACGAGGCACTGGATTCGGAGCTCTCGTCGTCAGAGCTGCAAAAGGAACTGGAGCTGGAGCTGGAGCTGGCTTCAAGAATCGCACCTAGTAGAGACATGGAGATGCCGCTGCGCCTGCGAGCCGGGATTTTTTGCCGGCCGGGCGGAGGCCCTATTTCAGCTAGCCGATCAGCTAACGTCGAACCAGGCCTTTCGCTGGGCTTGCTTGGGTGGCTGGGCTCCATCGCGACTAAGCTGGCATCTGCCATGCGTTGCAAGCTAAGTACGGGTTCCCACGCTCAGGGTTTGTTGTGATCTTCATTTATTTTATAAATTCCAAGCAAGAAATGCCATACTCGCTGGGATTGGGGTGTCTTATGGGCCACATATTCACAGGGAGTCACTTTGCATTTTACAACCCACTTGATCTGATTGCTCTTTATATTGTTGGCCACAGATAGTCATTTTTCTTAATCTTTCTTTGCTGTAGCTGTGACACGGACCCCATTTTCCCGATGTATACCACCTGCGTATTGCCAAATATGGAATATCCTTTCTCACATGCTCACATAACTAGGTACAGTCCACAGCAACTGGTTCACAAGGTTTGGAACTCAATTTTCTCGGCAATATTTGTTAGAAGTCCTTTGACCAAGTGCGTCGAACATCGAGCTTTTTCTTCGAATCCAAATATTTAGACTGTCAAACAGGAAAAGTCGTCTGGCATACCAGATGAGTAGACCTGACCACACACATTCATCAAATACTGTCAAGCTGCCAGCTCGCACGTTGAGCCCAGACGTCATTGTTACTCAAAGAAAGCAAAGCAGTCCCGTCGTCGTCGGAAATTGTCACCTGTGAAAGACTGTTAATAAATTCGGGAGCAATGCAGCCCATGCTTCAAAATCTCCAGTACCCCCTGGACACGTCCCTGACCTCCAAAAATGAGTGTTCAATTCACAAACGTCAATGACTGGATCAGCCCAAGGTTCACAGGTCTTCGTGAGTGAGTCTGTGACTGCACTGTACTCACCAGAGCTATTGTTTGCCACTCGCTGAACAGCTTCGATCGCCAAGCAGTCGCGATCTCGGGCCACGGGCTCCAGCCAAGGTATTTCCACGGCTCATACTTTCCCACCCTAGTCAACAGTACTGATAAAGCTACTCCAGTAACTGGACTGCCGAGTCCTGGTAGCAGCGGCACAGAAGCAGAGTTCCCTCATGTTGTGTTCATCGCCAATGCACGGATGGGACACGACTCAGGGGGTCCGTATGCTTACAAAGGCATCTGTCCAGTCAAAAAGAAGATCAACGGCTCTTATTTTCAGCTACACTCGCCAGCGGGTGCCTGTCCATGTTATGGGACGAAAAGTAAAATGCAACCTTTCGAGGCAATTGGAGGCACCAATGTTTTCCAGAGCAAGATACCAGTTAGTTTTAAAGTTTCGGTTGAGAAACACGATAGTCTGGGACAGAAACTCGCTTAAATGCTGTTCATCTCTTTACCTCATTCATCTGAGCTTTTCATCCAACTTTATATGTGAGTCTGACCGACTCGAGTTTACAGGAACTGGATTTATCGGGAACGAACTTCAAACACCCTGACTTCTTGGTAATCAATGATTATTCAAGAATTACATAATAGCCTAACATTGCGGCTTATGCAGTGCCGCTAGGCAAAGGAGTTTCTGACTGCCACAGAAATTTCAAGTACGCATCCTTCTGACTCGTTTCCCACAAGCATCTAATACGTTCAATCGTGACCCACGACGCTCCTGGCCTGGTAGAGCTCCTCGAGGTACTTGGTCTCCTCCTCGGTGAGGACCTTGCCTCTAGACTCGATCGCCTCAACCATCCGCTCGACACTGCTGAACCCGATGATGGGGCTGGTGACCTTGGCGTTGATCCATGCCAGTGCCACCTGGCTCATCTTCCAGCCGCGCTTCTCAGCCGTCTCCACGACGCGGTTGATGATGGATGCGTCCGTCTCACTCGTGCCCGGCATGACCGAGGGTTGTTCCTTCTCATCCTTGCTCCGGTCCGTAGACCCGAACTCGGATGGCGGTCGGGCCAGGTGTCCGCGGCAGAGTGGTGCCCAAGGGATCAGTCCGACGCCAGTTTCATTGCAGAAGCGGTTCATCTCGCGCTCCTCCTCGCGGTATAGGAGGTTGTACTGGTTCTGCATGCTGATGAACTTGGTCCAGCCGTTGCGCTCGGCGCAGAACTGCATCTGAGCGAATTGCGTTGCCCTATTTCGTTGCGTTTATCGTTAGGGCTTTTCTTTTTCTTTTTGGGTACAAAAAGGCCGAGTGGTAAGAAAAGAAGAAAAAAAAGTCGGTTCACTTACCACATTGAGCTGGCGCCAATGTACCGCACTTTGCCCATCTGGACCAGATCATGGAGCGCCTTCATCGTCTCCTCGATAGGCGTCTTGGGGTCAAAGCGGTGGATTTGCAGCAGGTCGATGTAGTCCGTGTCGAGGCGGCGCAGCGAGTCCTCGACCTGGTTGAATATGGCTGTCCTGGACAGACCCCATTGATTCTGGTAGTCTTTGGAGACTTCTATCTGAGGAATCATGTAGTGAGGCGTGACATCTTGTTCCTGGCCGACGGGATAGAAACACTTGGTCAAAATCACAAGCTTCTGACGTGGGATGTTGTATTTCTTGATCGCCTTGCCGACGATCTCCTCAGAGACACCATTTGAGTACGTGTTGGCCGTGTCCCAGGTGTTCAGACCGCGGTCGTAGGCCGCTTTGAGAAACGGGAGTGCCTGTCATGTGTTAGCCATGCTGGCACATCGGTTCCATGAAGTAGAAGACCAACCTCCTCTTCGCCAATGGCCCATGACAGGTTACGCTTGTCTCCAAAAGACATGCACCCGAGAATGGGGCACAGAAACTCTGAGTCCGCTTTTTCCAAGGGTGCGATACTCGCACTTGGAGTTCTCTACTGAGTCTATGAGGGTTTGGGGAATTTCCATTTTGTATACCGTGTACTGCACAGCGTCTTGGAGTATCATGTATTTTCAAGGGGAAGCTTGGCGATCTGGCGCCAAATAAAGAGACAATCGAATCAATGGATAAGAGTGGGAAAATCAAGTGTGATAAATTGCTGATCAGCGTAAGCACCTATGTGTTCGAGCTTGAGCTTGGAAATTGAGGCTGCGGGAAGCCTGTATATAAGTACTCCGGGCTTAGAAGTGATTCATGTGGTGGTGACGTGCCGTCATGAATTCGAAACCCGCAAAGTCTGGAAGCCGGAGCGGGCTTACCATAGTAAAGTCCTACGGAGTATGCCGTGGCGGGTCGGCGTAGTCCGAAAACAGGAAGGCCAAATCCTAAATTGATGAAGAGGATTTGGCCTGTCTTATTTCCACGAACAAATCAAGTCCGAAGTCCGGCCATTGATCAAAACAAAACAGAAAAGTCAAACGCAGTGATACTTTGCGAGCACATTCATTCCGGGGTTGGTATTGGTCTATGAAGGGCCCGATTTTGTTTTGCAATGCAAGGTGCTTGCTGTGGCAGGGAAATGCGCGGTCGACCCTCTGGATGGAGGGAGACCTGAGATTAACCTGTCGGGTGCTTGGTGTTGCAGGCTATATTTACCGAAGTCACTGGCATTAGTCATTGACGGAGGCCTTCGTTTTTGACGATGTTTTTAGTGCAACACTTGGCGCACCATCGATGCTTCCAAGCAACAACGTCGCCTCCATAATTCCTATATTCATTCAGTCTTTTCCCCAGAGAGCTGGAGAAGCTGGATGTAGTAATCAATTTACTTGTCATCCAAGTGCAGGTTTGGTCGGGTCACAGATGCACAGGTTGACAGGCTCAATCCGGCTTACGTCCGGTATACCCGAGTGGTAATGGGGGGTCAAGAATTTCATGTTGTTGGTGGATTGCTTGTTCAGTATTGAGATTGTCACTTACTGTGGACTATGGACTACCTCATGCATATGGCTATCCACAGTTTGGCTCATCATTAGTTGACGCTGCGATTTTCGAGCCACCGTGTATGCCCCCATCCAGAATGACGTTCTCATTGTTGTCAAGGTCGTCCTGCACCCTTCTCCAATGCGCCTTTCTTTCTTTTCTTCCCTCCAGTTCTGCACCCTTGCCTTTGAGATCATACACTGGCTTTATAAGACCATGTAGCAGAGGATTCTTACTGAAAGCTCCTCCGCCAGAAACCCTGTTGCCATCTGTCTCCGCCAAGGCTGAGAGAGTTTGGGCCATAGAGACTTCTTCTGCAGGTTCTGGACTTGGTGGTCTCTCCGCAGCGACCATCTTCTTGACGATTTTGCCGCCGACAACGTCGATACTGAGAACTTGCTTGCGCTTCTCGTAGTCGGGTCGAGCATTCCATTCCATCTCACGCATCAGCTTCTGCTGTCTCTTGAGCTCCCTGGCTCGGTCTTCAGGACTTGCCCACATGCTAGCCGTCATTGAAACGTCGAAATCGCTGGCCTCATCACGAACAGTAGTCCGTCGTGCGTTTTGGGCCTGGAAGTTGAGCAGCTTATCGCGATGCTCCCTCGCCTTTGCTTCGGCGGCTGATATTGCCACCGACGGATCCTCTCCTGGCCGTGGGCCGAATGCCTCTCTGGGCTTTGAGAAGGGCCTTGGAGTTGTCGATACCTCGGCTTTCTTGTTGGCCGCCCGGTTCGCAGCCTGCTTCTCTTTGCCCAACTCATCCCTCAGCTCCCTGATCATGGCCTGCACCTCACCCGATGACAGCAGCGGCGTACCGCAGAAAGTGCATGGCCCAAGCCCCTCCTTCAAGCAGATAACTTTCCCGCAGCCAAGGCAGTTTGGCGCCGCACCCTGAAGCGGGTGCCTCGTAGCAACGCAGTTGCACCGTCGAGCCTCAATATCCGCAGTGGTACTGTTGCCTGCCTTGGTAGGGTTGGTGCTGATCTCGAGCGCACGTATCGCAGCATCAAGGTCGGCAACAGCCGTCGATGCGCCGTGCATAGGCGTCCCGCCTGCTATAGATATCTTGGTGACATTTCCTGCCTTGGAAGCCGGCCCGGGCGTCGACGACCGGCTACCTGGTGTAGATTTTGATTTTTGCTGCTTCGGCACAGGAAGCAAATCAGATATAAGCGACCCAGCAGCAGACGGCGGTGGCTTTGGCGGTGGAGGAGTCGCAGATTTGACCGGGGGCTGCCTCGCGGGGCCAGGCCTTGGGGCAGGGCTGGCGGCGCCGGATGAGGATCGAGTCGAGATGTAATCGTCCTCAACGTTCTTCTTGCTGTATGTAGTGCCGGGAGTGGGCCCAAGATTGACGACCTGTCGTGGGGCCGGGGTGTGTAGTGCTCGCTGCTTCTTCTGCTTTGCTGAACGCTGAGGCTTGGGAACGGCGTCAATTCCACTTGCACTTGCGTAGCTTTGCGACTGAGACGCGGTCGACGAGGAAGATGCGGCTGGGGCTTTGGGATCCTTGCGGCGCGAGTTGAAGCTCGAGATGAACTCAATCGCCTGTGGCGAGTCGCCCAGTAGGTTTTTGAAGTGGTCTGCTGCTTCCGGCTTGGAAAGCGTCTGGGCGTAGTCAAGGACTTGTTGTAGGTCCGAGTCGGGCAGGTCGATCAGTCGCGACAGCTGTATCAGCGACATGGTGCCGATGACTGATGCGAATGGGAGAGTAGCAGCTAGGGTTGAGGTGCGGTCTACCTTGACTACATCAACGTGGATGCAGTTGAGATAGCTGATGTTGAAAGATGCCAGGGAAGCTTCCTCGGCTGGTGGTCGTCATTAACCCCACTAAAGATTTCCTCTCCAGCTGTTGACTCGAATTTGAACCCTGCAAGCCTGATACGTTTCAAGGCACTGCTGACGAACTACACTGTATAAGATTGTAGGCAAGCTCAGCAGTATGGTATCGCCATGGATCTAGCTAAAAAGTGCAAGAAGCTCATCTGGTTGCAAGTCATTTAATTCCCGAACTGCATGATATCAAATTATATCATTATGATCAAGCCAGGCTGCTAGGAGAGTTCGCGCAATGATTACCTACGGAGTACTTAGAATCAGCCGCTAACACACTAAACCAGGATACCACTACCCCGGTTCCGCAAAGTCGGAACATTCGGGCTGCCAGCCACTATGGACCCGCCTAGACCCGCTTTGCCCGCGTCACACTCAAAATTTCAACGTTTGTTAGGTAGAGTACAGATCGCAAGCGCAATCAAAGCCGCCACCTTTCAACGCCAATTTTCAGTCGGTCAATATATGCTCATCACGGCCCTCACCAATAGCCCCGCGCCTCATCACATCATAAAACGGCGTGCTGGGTGCAAACTTTTTACTAACATATCAAATACACACGCATACGCCGAAACTTCATAGAAGCCGACGATTCGGGAGAGCCCGCCATCATGGCGCCTCCGCCTTCACCAGCGCTGGTACGCAGCTCTCAGATCAAGTCGGCAGAGCTGCTGCGGCCACTTGCCTGGTATTCACACGCCTACGTTTGGCCCTTTGCGATAGCATGGCCTGTATTTTTACGTTTTTACCTCAGCGCGGACCTCTACGAGAAGCACATCGGCGGCCCAGAGTGGACCTTTGTTTGGCTTGGAACGATCATCACCTTCCAGAGTCTGGCCTGGTTGACCACCAAATGGAGCGTTAATCTGCGCGCTATCTTCACCGCTCGCACCGTCAAAGGTGTCGAGGATGCTGAGCTCATCAAGTTGATCCCGATTGCAAATGCCGGCTCGGCCGACATTTGCAAGATCGAGCGCGACCAGGTACAAGCCCCACGAAAGCTCCGAGTGATGTAGAGTAAGGCAAAATTGGTGCTGACAACCTTGTCACAGGTCGGAGGCAAGAACAACATCTCGTTCCTCTTCCAGAAGCGTCGGTTCCTCTACGACACTACCGACAAAAGCTTCAAGACCCTCGAGTACGATATTGACGCCGAGCCGAAGCCCAAGATTGAAAAGTTCCAGCTTTCAAAGGGAATCACTTCAGCTACCGAGCTTACTCGAATCGAGCAGCATTATGGCACCAACACTTTCGATATTCCCGTCCCGTCATTTACCGAGCTTTTCCAGGAGCACGCGGTTGCGCCCTTTTTCGTTTTCCAAATCTTCTGCGTCGGCCTGTGGATGCTGGATGACTACTGGTACTACTCGCTGTTCACGCTGGTGATGCTGGTTGCTTTCGAGAGCACTGTGGTCTGGCAGCGACAGCGCACTCTGAACGAGTTCCGCGGCATGAGCCTGAAGCCTTACGACATGTGGGTATACCGCTTGGGTAAATGGGTCGAAGTCCAGAGCGACAAGCTTGTGCCCGGTGATCTCGTGTCTGTCAACCGGTCGAAGGAGGATGGCGGTGTGGCATGCGACATGCTCCTAGTCGAAGGAACTGCCATCGTCAACGAGGCTATGCTTTCTGGCGAGAGTACACCCCTTCTCAAGGAGTCTATCCAGCTCCGCCCTGGTGATGCGCAACTCGAACCCGAAGGTCTGGACAAGAACTCGTTCCTTTGGGGTGGAACCAAGGTCTTGCAGATTACCCATGGCACAGCAGATGAGGCAAGGCCCAAGACTGCATCTGGTGTTCCCCGCCCGCCCGATGATGGAGCCATGGCTATTGTCACCAAGACTGGTTTCGAGACATCTCAGGGCAGTCTTGTTCGCACCATGATCTACTCCACCGAGCGCGTCTCTGCCAACAACGTTGAGGCACTTCTCTTCATTCTGTTCTTGCTCATCTTTGCCCTGGCTGCTTCGTGGTATGTCTGGGATGAAGGTGTCCGCAAGGATCGCAAGCGATCAAAGCTGCTCCTGGACTGTATCCTCATCGTCACTAGCGTTGTTCCCCCAGAGCTGCCTATGGAGCTTAGTCTAGCTGTCAACACCAGCTTGGCGGCGCTCGCCAAGTTTGCCATCTTTTGCACGGAGCCTTTCCGTATTCCCTTTGCCGGACGAATCGATGTCGCTTGCTTTGACAAGACCGGCACTCTTACAGGCGAGGATTTGGTGGTTGAGGGTATCGCCGGCCTGGGTCTTGGCACTTCTGGCACCGACACCCCGCGCGAGTCTGATGGAGCTCACAGCAACATGACCCCTGTTCACTCTGCTGGAATCGAGACAACCCTGGTTTTGGCCACTGCACACGCCCTTGTCAAGCTTGACGAAGGCGACATTGTCGGTGACCCCATGGAGAAGGCTACCCTCTCCGCCCTCGGATGGGGTCTTGCCAAGAACGATGTCCTCACCCACAAACCGAACGTTGCCAGCAGCGGAGGTGTCACCGGTACCGTACAAATCAAGCGTCGCTTCCAGTTCTCTTCGGCTCTCAAGCGTCAAAGCTCTGTTGCAACCGTACATGGCAAGGACAAGACTGGACGTAAGCTGCAGGGTACTTTTGTCGGAGTCAAGGGTGCTCCAGAGACCATCATGAAGATGCTGGTGACTGTCCCAACTGACTACGAAGAGACCTACAAATACTTTACCCGTCGCGGATCCCGTGTCTTGGCTTTGGCATACAAGCAACTCACCACCGACAGCGAGCTCGGTGCTGCCAGGATCAACGATCTAAAGAGAGAATCTGTCGAATCTGAGCTTACTTTTGCCGGCTTCCTCGTCCTGCACTGTCCATTGAAGGATGACGCCAAACAGGCTGTACAGATGCTCAACGAAAGCAGCCACCGTGTCGTTATGATCACTGGTGACAACCCTCTGACGGCTGTACATGTTGCCCGGGAGGTCGAAATTGTGGACCGCGATGTTTTGATCCTGGATGCTCCCGAGCACAATGAGGGCGGCGACAAACTCGTCTGGCACAGCGTCGATGATAAGATTCACTTTGATGCCGATCCTACCAAGCCCATTGACCCGAGCGTTTTGAAGAACAACGACATTTGCGTCACAGGTTACGCATTGGCCAAGTACAAGGATCAGCCAGGCTTCAAGCAGCTTCTCCGCTACACCTGGGTATACGCACGTGTGTCGCCCAAGCAAAAGGAAGAGATCCTGCTTGGCTTGAAGGACATGGGCTACTACACCCTGATGGCCGGTGACGGTACCAACGATGTCGGAGCATTGAAGCAGGCTCACATTGGTGTCGCTCTTCTCAACGGTACCCCTCAGGATCTGCAGCGAATTGCCGAGTTCTCGAGAAACGAGAAGATGAAGCAAATGTACCAGAAACAGATCGACCTGATGGTGCGTTTCAACCAGCCAACGCCTCCGGTGCCCGTCATGATTGCCCATTTGTACCCTCCCGGCCCGTCAAACCCCCACTATATGAAGGCTATGGAACGCGAGGCCAAGAACAAGGGTGTTACGGTCGAGGAGCTTATCAAGGCTAGCGGCCACCCAACGGAAACCATCACCTCTGCCGGCGCTCGTGAGCTCCTCAAGAGCGACCCTAACCAGAACCTCGGCCCAGCTGCCAAGAAGGCTGCTGGTCTGGCCGACAAGCTCACTGCTCAGATGATGGAGAGCGAACTGGACGATGGCGAGCCGCCATCTCTAAAGCTTGGTGACGCATCTGTGGCAGCCCCTTTTACCAGCAAGCTTCGCAATGTCATCGCCGTACCCAACATTATCCGTCAAGGTCGCTGCACTCTTGTTGCTACAATCCAGATGTACAAGATTCTCGCACTCAACTGTCTGATCACGGCCTACAGTCTCAGTGTACTCTACCTCGAGGGTATCAAGTTTGGTGACGGTCAGTACACTATTAGCGGTATGCTAATGAGTGTGTGCTTTCTGTCCATCTCACGCGCTCGCTCCGTTGAGGGTCTGTCCAAAGAACGACCTCAGCCAAACATTTTCAACTTTTACATCATTGGCTCGATTCTTGGCCAGTTTGCTGTCCACATCTTTACGCTCATCTACATTGCTCGGTTCTGTGACAAGATCGCACCGTAAGTTTTATTGTCCTCTCTGTTGATAGGAAGTTGAGACTAACAAATATTTTAGGCGTACCGAATCGGTTGATCTCGAAGCAGAATTCTCTCCATCATTGCTCAACAGTGCCGTGTACCTGCTCCAGCTCATCCAGCAGATCAGCACATTTGCCATCAACTACCAAGGCCGACCTTTCCGCGAGTCCATCTCGGAGAACCGTGGCATGTACTGGGGTATTATTGGCGTCAGCGGCATTGCTTTCGCCTGCTCGACTGAGATCCTTCCCGAACTGAACGAACAGATGAAGCTTGTTCCCTTTACTGCCGAGTTCCGCCAGACCCTGACGGGCATTATGGTTCTGGATTACGGCGCTTGCTGGATCATTGAGGTGGTTTTCAAATACCTGTTTAGCGACCTCAAGGCGCGTGACATTGCGGAGCGCAGACCCGACCAGTTGGAGAGGGAGAGGGTGCGCAAGGAGGCGGAGCTGAAGATTAAGATGGAGGAGGATGACAAGAAGAGGATTCAGGAGGTAGAGGAGTACGAGCGTAAGATGGAGGCGAAGAAGAGGGAGCTGGCAGAGAGGTGGGGTGTGCAACTGCCTGAGAGGGGACAGCCTGCTGCCGCAAGGTAGAGTGAGTTTCCCGAATAGAATATATTCGGTGTGTCAAGATGCGTAGCTCTTATCTAGATGGACCACTCAGCCCGGGAGGCTGACCCTGTACCTTAATGTGGGCATTTTAGTAACATAAAATCGAAATGCTAGTTTTGGTGTTAGCATTTGTTGAAAAGTGTACGGCTTTCTATTTCACATGGTTCTGCAACTTGCCGATCGGCAGACTAGCAAAAGAAGGACAATTGTGATAGACACTGACAATGCAGCCCCCGAGTAATTGTCTCAATTGTCGGTCAACCGGACAAAGGGGTGTCGATTTTGTTACATAAGCTCCAGATCAACTATGAGCGCATGTCGCGACCAGACCCACTACCGAGGTCCGTGCAGCCTGATCCACTGTGGAGTGTGGACAACAAGCTAGAAGCTCCGGCTGGGACCGGGCAACGAGCGTATGGTTCCAAGGTTGATTGGGGTGGCCTTCGAATTTTTCTCTCGGCTGTCGGAAAGTTCTCGTCATCCTAAAAAAAATTGACGATTGACCATCTTCAACCCAAGCTACATCCTCCAATTGATTTTTTTCTTCACAGCATCCATCCATTTAGTTCACATAATCAAATCAAGATGTTTGCTGCATCAAGGATCCAGACCCGTGCCTTTTCGGCTGCGGCGCGCAACGTACGTACATGCATGACTTGGCTACCATAGCTACCAGCTTCTGTTGAAAACCTGGATGCGCATCATAGGCTGGCGTCCCAATGCCTCTACACCTTTTTTTTTTCCCCTGCAACCAGCTAACATGGCAAACAACAGCTCTCCAAGGTTACCGTTCTCGGCGCCGCCGGTGGCATCGGTCAGCCTCTCTCCCTCCTCCTCAAGCTCAACCCCAGGGTTACTGAGCTTGCGCTGTACGACATTCGTGGAGGCCCCGGTGTCGCTGCCGACATCTCGCACATCAACACCAAGTCAAACGTCAAGGGCTACGACCCCACGCCCTCCGGCCTTGCTGCCGCCCTCAAGGGCTCCGAGGTTGTCCTCATCCCCGCCGGTGTCCCCCGCAAGCCCGGCATGACCCGTGACGACCTCTTCAACACCAACGCCTCCATCGTCCGCGACCTGGCCAAGGCCTGCGCCGAGTCTTGCCCCGAGGCCAACATCCTGGTCATCAGCAACCCCGTCAACTCGACCGTCCCTATCTGCGCCGAGGTCTTCAAGGCCCGTGGTGTCTACAACCCCAAGCGCCTCTTTGGTGTCACCACCCTCGACGTCGTCCGTGCCTCGCGCTTCGTCTCCGAGATCAAGGGCTCCGACCCCAAGGACGAGAACATCACCGTCGTGGGCGGCCACTCTGGTGTGACCATCGTTCCCCTCTTCAGCCAGAGCAACCACCCCGACCTGTCTGCCAACGACCAGCTCGTCAACCGCGTCCAGTTCGGTGGTGACGAGGTCGTCAAGGCCAAGGACGGTGCCGGTTCCGCCACCCTCTCCATGGCCATGGCCGGTGCCCGCATGGCCGAGTCGGTCCTGCGCGCCGCTCAGGGCGAGAAGGGCGTCATCGAGCCCACCTTTGTCGACTCGCCCCTCTACAAGGACCAGGGCATCGAGTTCTTCAGCTCAAAGGTCGAGCTCGGCCCCAACGGTGTCGAGAAGATCCTGCCCATTGGCGAGATTGACGCCAACGAGCAGAAGCTGCTCGACGCCTGCGTGGGCGACCTGAAGAAGAACATTGAGAAGGGTGTTGCCTTTGTTGCCTCCAACCCCGGCAAATAAGTGCATCATTCGAGGACTCGCCAGGTGTTGACTTTTGGTCGATAGTTGGCGGGTTTTGGGTATGTGTTGAATATGACAGAGGGATGCACATGGATGTCCAGTAGGCTCCAAACAGCAGATAGACGCTCACGTCGTGTACCATAAATTATGATTCTTCTGTTGTTGTTTGCTTGTTGTGAATGTTGAGCCTTGATCTCGTGACATCGTTGGTGATTTTTGGGTAATGGATGTCGAATTGCGTTGCTTGGTGATCGTTGGTGGTATTACTCCAGAGTTGCAGCCTTCCTTTTTTCCTCTTCATTTTCCCCCCTGCCCATTGCGTTCTCATTTGTTTTCATTGCTGGCTGAACTTAAGCGACCTTATCTGGCTCTCTTATAAGGCTAGTCACCGAAGAGCAGCATGGACTTGTTGAACCGGTCTATTAACATCCCACCTGATTTGGCTAATCATTTCAGCACACATCTTACAACAAGCCCTTCCTCTTTAGATACTGTACATTTGGCCTGTTTCCCATAGTACTCTACTAAGTTTCCCCTTGGTATCCAGCACGCTACTAACTTCACACGACCCGGAACGAATTCGAGTATGACTATCCGAGGATAAAAATCATCTGTCACTCGAACATAGACCAGACGTTCCGTCTCGTCCCGACACGGCGATCAAAACATGCCACCGTTGTATCTGTCATATACCAACGTTTCCCGTCTCGGTACAATCGCCGGCTTTTTCCGCGCCTTGTGCATTGAACGCCTTGCAAGGAAAGACTTGCGTAGACTTTGGCGGAATTTTCTGTGGTATAGTCAGCAACAATGCTCCTGTTTCTCCTTGTCTAATCCAAAAACAAGATTTTACCGCAGAATACGTACTTGGGCTTGGACCTCGGCCCCCCAGACGTGCCATACAGCTCCACACAAACCTCGCAATCCAAATTATCCCTATACGGAGCCAACCTGTCGGGCTCGGGCAGGTTGAGCGGCGTCTCCATCCACACGGGCGCGCCCTTGCCCATGGTGAGCAGGGCCTCGAGACTGCTGTGGGCCATGCGCCGGTGCCACAGGCGCATCCAGCTCAGGACGGCCTCGTCAAACGGCAGCGGTGGCAGGGGCGGAGGCGGCGGCGGCGGCGGCCTCGTCCGCACCAAGTCGACCGGCTGCAGCGTGATGTCGGGCAGCGCCTCCGGGTCGTTTCGGCGGGGCCACTGCTGGCGCCGCGGGGTGCTTCCGGCCTGGGCGATGCGGGCGCCCCAGACCTTGAACCAGCTCAACACCACCAGGAATGCTGTCTTGAAGGGGTTACGTTCTGGGAAGAAGGCCATTTCTGTTATGGAGGGAGGAGGAGGAGGAGCAAGAAGGCGGTCGGTGTGGATTTGCTGCGTGGGGTGAAGATGGGATTCTTTTTGGAGGGAGAGCGGTTGGGTTGCTTTACACTAATTAAATCGGGTTTGAGCGCTATCCTTTTTTTCTCCCATCGATGTTCCGGGTGTTTGGCAGTCTGTTACTTTTGGTCCCCCTGGATCGGGTTCACCTGGGGGTCGGGTCGCCACGAGGCAGGGACAACTCGAGAGACTTGCATCCTGCCATCGTCCCAAGTTTTGGGGAGCCCGTCCACGCTTCTAGGCCTGCCGAATCATTGTCAACTCCCGGTCATGAGGTTTCCAAGGTTTGACGCTAGAAACTTTGCGGAATCGGAATCCCGGCTCGGTCCCTTGTCGTTGGTTTTGTTTCCATTTCTTGGTCTACGGCTGAGCCGGAAAGGCCAAGATGAATTTGTCGACGTGTATCAGCCAACACCGGACAGTGGGGTAAACGTGTAATTTATCCATTGTATAGTGCTGGTTTCTTGGTTCATGAGTTGTATATGTATTACATATGAGTTGGTAAGCGCTGTAAAGGGAAAGAAGTTGGATGAGAGGTGTCTAGACTTGTGCAAATATGCGACGGATCGCCAGGTTGGAGCGGCCGTTGTAGTGGTCAATCTAGGACACGGGAGTATGCAAGTACTTTGTAGTGAAGACAAACTGTAGTAAAGACAAACTACACTAATTCACTTCCTGATTCTAGTTTGCTATGTATTAGTATCGTCGATCTCATCATAGGACGAGTCGTAAGAGTGCCGTGCCTTGATCTGTACTAGTCGTATATACGTGGTATGCCTACTCAGTGAGACGAATATGCTGATGCTCGATACAGTGCACTTTCTGGAAGATGACGGCCTTTTCTTTTTTAAGACAATCCGAAGATACGGCAGCCGAACCTACTGAGTACTTACCATCCTGATATACTACGTATTAAACCATAATGAGGAAATCGGCTTGTTATAAGCGCAGCTGCATCAAAGGATGAACTTATTGGCAAAGCTTTGTCCAAAAAACCAAACCTAAGTTATTTAAATAAATCATTGTGAATGTGAGGGGAAAGGTGTACCATTCCCTTCTCCACTAACCAACGCACTAAAAATGCCCATTATCATCATCCACCACTCACATGATAATTTATTCTTTTCCACTCCAGGCCATCTCTCAAGCCGTGTCATTCGTTGCTACTCTTCTACACGCCCAAAAAAACACCAGTCGATGCCCCCACACCAAGTCATCGCCACCGACAAAAGAAATCGTTGATTCGGCCCAGGCTCGAACTGAGGACCTACAGTGGAACATTGTACAGTGAAATGTACATTATGTTAGACTGTTGTGATAACCAACTACACCACCGAACCGCTTTGGTAATTGTTGAAGAAATGGGTGTGTTGTGAGCCTATAATGGCGAGGTTGGTGTGAGGGATTTTTAGACGAAATGGCGGGTTCTGCAAGCCCCTGACTTTTGATACTATGTAGTGGGAGATGTGGGGCGGTGGGTCCACAGAAAGCTTGTACGTGTAGTTCGTAACTCCGACAGGAAAACTTTGACGGTCTAGCCTGGAGCTAAGTCGTAGGAGACGGACAGAGTTGGGTCGGTGGGTACATACAGGATGTACAAAGTTTTGAATGCAAGTTCAAAAGGTAGACAGGAGGTTGTCAGTCGGAAGACAGGTAGGCTGGTAACTGATACTCAACTTACGGGTACTTGGTCTTGGTGGTGTTGTGCAAACGTCTTCGTACTCTGTACATACCGTAGTAGGTACGTATCCTGCATCGCTACTCTATGCCCCCACTAGACTAGTTGCGCCGACTCGGCCGGGAATGGAGTGCCACGCAACCAATAATTCATCCGACATATTATATCCGTACCACCGTCCGGAGGTCCGCCATATAAAGTGCATCCTCACAAAAATTTCCGTGGTATACTTGCCAGTACAACAAATGAATCGAAAGGGTTGGGCTCGAATAAGGGTCCAGGGGCTGCTTAGTCATTACATACAGTACGTAAACTCTAATTAAACGACATGATGCTTTTACACCGATTGTGTTTCGGTCGGACGATGGCTATTTTGCTTGATGATGATAAATGAAATGCTTAAGTACAAAAGGTTCTTGTCGGCAAAAGCTCCAAATCGTATTATTAACAAATTGGGTGGTGGAATGCGCAATTGGTGCGCCATTACATTGTCCCTCGCACGGTTATTGGATCAGCGGCTCAGCGCAGTGCAGTGAGCGCACTAACTTTAGTAGAGCCCCTCCATACCCGCAAATGGACCACACCAAACACGATACTGGGCAGTTATCCCACAACCACCTCCACCCTACATATTGCACAACATTTGTCATTGGTGAGAAAATGACCTTGAATATATTGGCCAATGGAAGAAGCAACCGGGACACTGGGTATTCCCCAAGAAAACAAGCACACCTAGCAAAACTGAAGTCTTCACGCCCTCAACCCCCGAGCCTGGGTGGCAAAAGAGATATACCAAAAGATTATTCGGACGAGCCGACCAAGCTGGAGACACCAAGAATCGAACTCGGGACCTCTTCCAATGTCACAAACTCCTTCTAGACGCTGGAATTGCTAAGGAAGCATTATACCACTAAACCATATCCCCTGAGCTTAGCTCTTATGTGTTGAGAGCTAGCCGTTGGTGTTACTATATTGTCAAGACGAAAGAAGAGTTTGTTGGAAAAAAACGCGCAAGATCGTAGCTCGCGAGATATGGACTTGCAACTGACGGGATACGAAAACTTACGGCGCTATACGGTGTATATTCCATGTTGAGACTTATTCCCAAAGTTAGGCAGCCCTACTGGTTTGGTAACAGCCCTATGCTGCAGTCAAGCTGGGTAACTACACTAACGCACATGTTATTATTCTTGAAACATATATTATAATACCTCGAGTTTGACCAAGTATAAATATAAGTATTCGTTTATAACTTCACTTAACTACGGTATGCTAAACATCCTGTCTTTATCAACCGGTGAGCATTGCAAGACCAGGATGAGCTGCATCAGCTGCGGAATCTAATAATGAATTTCATTCACATATAAATCTTGGGATTCCACCTCCACAACTACCACCAACATAATAGCAAACTTCGGCAACAGTGCAAGCATTGCTGATCAAATAAACTGCCTCATCCCATCTACGGTAGCCTGTCTCCAGCATATGCATTCTCGCCTCCTACGCTCACAATGAACAAAGATGGAGAACCTGCGTTAACCTTGCCCGACTGATCTGCCCCTCCATCAGGCTGCACATCATCATAGGCAAAAGCATAACCCTTTCCATCCAAATTCACCTCGTGAACAATACGTGCATAGTGGTTCGCCGGATCCCTCTTGTAAAAAGTGCTTGGGTCAGAGGGGTGGTGCTCGGCGTCCAGGACCGCCGCCCGCGCAAACGCAGCAGCCAGCCTTGGAATGATGGCGTTGCGCTTTGGCGACGGTCCCGTCGTAAAGGGCCCGCTGTTGCAGCCTAGAATGTCTGCCGTCGTGGGCTTCTTGAACTTTTCACCTCCAACATCCAACTCGTCCGACTCGGCGATCGCCCCCGGCAGAACACCGTGCGCAGCCTGAGTGTTGATCTTCATCTGGCAGTTGCTGTTACAGTGGTACTTTTTCCACGCTTCCTCCACGAGCGGCTCAAAGTAGCCGCTAAAATTTGCGCGCACCGCGTTTCCGTGCATCGGGCTCAGAGCACGCAGGGGCCGGCCCTTGTTCGACACAATGAGCTTGTCCCACGGCTTCCCGTCCCTTTCCTTTTGGGCGCGGAGGCCCTCGCAGACCTTTTCGAGCCCGTCGCTCGGCATCCCTGACACGTGTTGCACGCCGTTGCCGTCCTGCAGGGTGAGGGCGATGGGTAGGCGGGGCACAAAGTCGACGTAGCTGATGTTGGCAAACAGCTGGTCGTTGTTGAGGGTGAACTCGGCAAATGAAAAGTCGACGTTCCGATTTGGGTCGCTGGGGTTGAGGACCGATGGCTCGACCAGAGCAGGCCCCGGTGGGTTTAAGAGGAAGGTAAGCTTGCCCTCCCGGCTGAACCAAATGCGGCCACCGGCCATCTGGGGAATTTTGACAGTCACCGTGTTCCCTGGCGGGCCCAAGGGAATGGCGCAGTCCTCCGTGAGCGGGCTGAGGATCTTGCGCGGCTCCTCTGGGTAGTAGAGATCTTGGCCGTCGGCCTTGAGGAGAACGCGGGCATTATTCTTTTGTAATGCCAGCCCGGTGATGTAGGCGTAAACCTCGCTTGAGGAGGTCTGGTTCTGAAGCTGGATTTCTAGTGATGCAGGCATATCGGAAGTCTTTGGACTGAGAGCTCACAGATCAAGACAAGGTGTAGACAGCAAAGCAAGATCGACAACAAGATCGTTCAGAGGCCGACACCAACAACTAGAACTAGATGTGCAAAGACACTTCAAATGATGGTATATTAATGACGACGCTGGCAGCAAATCATTGAGTTACGCTCCAATAGAAATTGAACAGAAAAGAAATGCGAGCGTGATTTCACGAAGCTGTAGCAAACCTGTTCAGAACGATATGCCGCTGCCACGGTGCATGCTTTCAAATGCCATGTCAAGCTGCGTCATTCGATCCACAATAGCTAAGCTTGGTATGACAAAGTCCTTCCAAAGATTCATGGCTAGGTACTCGGTAGGAAGTAAGAGCACACAGAAGGTTGAGGATCTAAAATGGATCAAGCAAGAGCGAAGCGATGGCATTCCGAAGAGAAAGGAAATGTCAATTGAGGCATTCAGTTCAGCGAAGAAAAAAAGGCTAGGAGGCTATCGTCGCGTCGATCTTGGGTAATCGTACGCAAGCATCATGTGGCGGCAGGGTTCAACCAGGTTAGACAACTTGCATATACCTGCAATAAGCAATAAAGGCGAACCATGGTTGCCAGGAAAGCAGGCTTGGAGGGACACAATGGGCAAACAGAGGACGCGAGCAAGGCCAGCCGGGCCAGAAATGCAGTTGACAAAAAACAGCCCTGCTCAGACTTTCAAAGCGATAAATCAGAAAAAGACCCAGGCCCTAGTTAGAACTATCCCCAGCAAACGCGACAGCGCCAGGTACGCCCCAAAAGTCACTAATTGTAACCAATGATGCGCATCCTCTTGGTGGGGTTATGGATTTTGGTGGGGTATTCTATCCCGCACGGAAAATGCAGTTTGCTCTAGCAAATGTCGGTGCGTCATGCCCGTTGAAACACGGCGGTGGACGCCGACCGATTTTGCACCTTTTCCCGGCACCTGAACTCAAACGGAAGAAGACGGACATACATTAACGACATATTGAAGAGAAGCGTGCTGTATGGCAACCGGATCCCGATCGACTTGAAAGCTCGTCTAGACACCCTGACTGCGTACAGCTACCCACTTGATCAACTCCATACCGAGCAGTCTGCGACACTGACCGCCATCTGTCAAGACGCGATCAACCCCACACACCGAATTGCGCTCCCCAGACATCAATTGACGACTCACGGTCGTCGACCTCCACCGACCGGGCGAGGGTGCTCGCCCGAAGCACAGCTGCAAGCCCAGTGCCTGAAAGTCCCGAATAGCGGGCTACGTACAGATTTGAATTGCAAAGCCAGGCCGCCGACGTGTATTTCGACGTGCCCTGGGCATAAACCCACTCGAAATGACCTCGATTCTGACGCCGCGGCAGGCAGAAGAACTGTAAGTAGTGTCTATGGAATCATCATCTGCGCTGTTCTCGGTGTGGCACAGCGAGACGGCAAGCCGGCAGGAAACGTACATGCATGTCCAAGTACTGAAAAGCCGCCGTGGACTAGGCACAAGGCAATAATAGCATATCTTTCGGCAAACAACCTGTCGAGCTCGGCCACGGCTCTGAGAACAGAGCTCGGACTAGCTGAAGATGTCTTTGATGCCGCTACAGCAAAGAAATATGAGGGCTTGATCGAGAAGAAATGGACCAGCGTGGTCCGCCTGCAAAAAAAGGCACGCCTTCCCGTCTCCTGAGCTGGCCTATCACCTGGCTAACCTCTTCATCAGATAATGGATCTCGAATCGAGAAATAACGCCCTCCAGAGCGAGCTCGACAATGCGACCCCTCTATCTCTAGCCAAACGCAACACCGATCCTACCGCATGGCTACCCGCACCACGACCACGATACTCTCTCGAATCACACCAGAACACGATAAATTGTATCGCATTCCACCCAGTCTACTCGTCAATCGCCTCTGGCTCCGACGACTGCACAATAAAGATTTGGGACTGGGAATTGGGCGAGCTGGAGAGGACCATCAAGAGCCACACGAGGCCCGTTCTCGATGTTGACTTTGGCGGTCCCAGGGGAGGCATCTTGTTGGCGTCTTGCAGTTCGGATCTCACAATCAAGCTGTGGGACCCCTCAGACGATTACAAAAACATCCGCACACTTCCGGGTCACGACCATAGTGTCAGCGCGATCCGGTTCATGCCAAGTGGTGCTTCCGGAGCCGCCATGTCTGGCAACTTACTAGTCAGCGCAAGTCGCGACATGACGCTCAAAATTTGGGACGTCTCGACGGGCTTCTGCCTAAAGACGATCAGGGGACACACCGCCTGGATCCGTGATGTGTACCCCTCCCTCGATGGCCGTTATCTGCTCTCGACAGGAGACGACTCTACGGTCAGGTTATGGGATCTATCGGTTACCAACCCAGAAAACAGGCTGACTATGATTGGCCACGATCATTACATCGAGTGCTGCGCACTAGCACCTCCAAGCTCGTACCCGTTCCTCTCGCGACTCGCAGGCTTAAAGAAGCCACCGGCCGCCACGAGCACCGCCGAGTTCATGGCATCGGGATCACGAGACAAGACTATAAAACTCTGGGACGCGCGCGGGACCTTGCTCAAGACGCTGATTGGTCATGACAACTGGGTACGTGCACTCGTCTTCCACCCCGGCGGCCGTTACCTTCTGTCTGTATCAGACGATAAGACATTAAGGTGCTGGGATCTCGAGCAGGACGGCAAGTGCGTCAAGACCATCGGAGATGTCCATGAACGATTTGTAACCTGCTTGAGGTGGGCCCCGGGCGTGGTTATGGATGCACCTGCGGAAGCCGATGGACAGTCGAATGGAACACCGCGGAAAAAGACCGAAGCAGCCCCTGCCGTGCGTATTCGGTGTGTCATTGCGACGGGCAGTGTCGATATGAAGCTGCGCATATTTGCAAATTGAGCAATCTGCTTATAACATGGAATTGCAACCCTAAAATAAAAGACAACATGGTACAAGACAGCAAAAGAAAATCGGGTACAGGCGGGTGCGCCCAATGTCTCGACTGAGGGCTGCGGGACGTATGCAGCACAGACTGGAGCCTTTGTACGTCTTCTTACAGCTTTCTTGCATACTGCCTAGTGCGCGTATAGATTTACTAGATGGCTGATGGGCCGGTCCTTATCAAGACGCTTCATGATTATATGACAGAATCAGATAGATACCCGGTATTTAATCATGAGCTTCCGAAACTGAGCTAGTATGACCTAGCCATCAGCTGTTGCAGTGCTGCTTTACGTCACATCCAGCCCTCCATTGGCTGTGAGAAAGTCAAAGTCTACACCGAACTCCGCTTGGTTGACGGAGCGCAGGTATAGACCGCGATATCCTCGGACCGGAACTTTTTTGTCTTGTGATTGATCCAGATTGGTCTTTGTTTCGGCCCTTGAGCGGATTCTTCCCTTTATCTCCTCGTCACTAACGTCGAGCTGCAGTAGCCTGTTTTCTACGTCGCACAAAATCATATCGCCGTTTTGCACAATACCAAACACACTGTCCGGCAGTGCCGACTCGGGCGAGATGTGAAGCACCACGCTCCCTCCTGCAGTCCCACTCATCCGCCCATCGCTCAGCCGCAGCATGTCTGACACGCCTTGTGCAGCCAATTTCCGTGGGATGGGGATCAGGCCGGCCTCTGGCATGCCTGGATTCCCAACCGGACCGATGCCCTGCAGCACGAGGACGCTGTCTGCGGTCGCATCAAGCTCTGGGTCATCGATCCGGGCTGCCATGTCGGCGCTGTTGGCGAATACGACCGCAGGACCGCGGTGGCGAAGGAGCTTACGGTCTTTGGAGGCCGATGCCTTGATCACGGCGCCTCCGGGCGCAATGTTGCCTCGCAGGACGGCTAGGGATGACGCAGGATACAACGGGTCTGAAAGTGGTCGGATGATTTGTCTCATGAACGGGAACTCGCGGGTCATGGGCTCGGCGTCGAGAACCTCACCTAGGGTGCGGCCTTCGATGGTTGCAGCGCCGAGTCGAAGCAGCGGCCGGAGCGTATGGAGCAGGGCCAGCATCCCACCGGCGTTGTGGAAATCGGTCAGGTAGTTGTCCCCGCTTGGCTTTAGGTCGACCAGTAGTGGCGTCTCGCGGCCAATGTCGTCAAACGTCTGCAGTGTGATGAGCCCCTGGATCTGGGGGTGGCGGTTGGCAATGGCGAGAAGGTGCACGACGGCGTTGGTGGAGCCGCCGATGGCTTGCAGGACGGTGATGGCGTTGTGGAATGAATCGACTGTCAGCAGCCCCTGCGGCGTCCGGTTTGCGGCGGCTGCGGCCACTGCGTTCCGGCCCGTCTCCTCGGCGATGCGGATTCGGGATGACGATACTGCCGGGGCGCTAGCTCCCCTCAGGGGCATGAGTCCCAGGGCGGCTGTGACACAGGCCATGGTGCTCGCGGTTCCCATGACGCCACATGTCCCTCCGGTCGGGGCGAGCTCCTCGTTGATCGCAGCGATCTCCTCGATATCCATCGTCCCCGCCCTGAAAGCAGCCCAGCTGCTGCGACAATCCGTACACGCGCCGACGCGCACCCCCCTGTGGCTCCCCGGCATCATGGGCCCCGTGACAAGCGGCAGCACGGGCCTGTCGGCCGATATGCCGCCCATGAGCTGCGCCGGGACGGTCTTGTCGCAGCCCCCGACGGCGACGCAGGCGTCGAGCGGCTGGGCGCGGATCATCTCCTCGGTGTCGATGCTCATCAGGTTCCGGAGGAACATGCTCGTCGGGCTGGCGAAGCTCTCGTGGACGCTGATGGTCGGGAACTCGACCGCCAGCCCGCCGGCCAGGTGCACGCCCCTCTTGGCGGCCTCGATCAGCTGCGGCACGTTGGCGTGGCACGGGTTGAAGCCCGAGCGCGTGTCGATGATGCCCACGATGGGGCGGGACAGCGCGTCGTCGCTGTACCCGAGCGCTTTGATAAACACCTTGCGCAGGAACAGGGCAAAGTGCGGGTCGCCGTAGCCCGGGAGCCCGCGCCGGAGGCCGTGCGCTGATGGTCCTGCCGCGAGGGGCCGGGAGAGGTCGTAGTCGGCTTGCAGGGCTGGGTTTGAGGGGTGGGCAACTGCCCCTGGTGGGGGTTCGGGGTCGTGGGAGTTCTCGTCTGCCATTTTGCGGATGGGCACCGTATGTGATAACCCAGCCTGTGTTTTTGGATGAGTGATTGATAGGTTTTACTGTACGGGGTTTGCCGACACATGTGCGCAAATGTCATATTGGGGTAGGCCCTTTTTTTGGTATTGCATCATGGTGCGGAGTAATGACAAGCAGCTGGCTAGCCGGATGGGGTCACTCCGGCTCCGCGCTCTCTCTCCGAGGCTTGGTGGGGTGTGATCCGATCAGTCCTAAAGGTTATCAGGTTACGGTACTTTCCATGAAAACTTTCAGCGTGTAAAAGAGAGACGAATATGAGATGTCACATGGGCCATAGTTTCTGGTAGGCTTTGTGTCATTTTACCCTCATGATATAAGCCCATACATGGTTGTTTGACAGACGACTGTACATGTCGACACAAGACTATTGTCGAACATGTACAGTCGTCTGTCAAACAACCCATCAAACAAGCTGGATCAGTGCGACCTTGCGCACCAAGAAGTTGTGCGCTTTTATAATTTACCGAACTTAGCTACTAAACCAACGGCAGACAGGCCGATGGTTTTGATCCGGGACTGGAAAGGACGCCTCCCCAGGTATACACACGCTGTACTGCGGCAACTTTGGCAAGCCAGTATTGTTCTACGCAGCACAAATGGGGCAACGAACCGAGTTCTCACGGTCTATATGTTTTCCCCGGCGCATTTGGCGATAACCGACTGTGGTATTGGATCCTGACCTTTGAAGTTTTCAGATGCTGTAAAGTCCACAATGAGGTAGTCTGCCAAATCTTTTGGCCAGATCGACAGTATATGGTATAAAAGAGAGGTTTATTTTCTCATGGTCATCGTTTTTGGGATGGAATGTATCAATCCTTGGCCCTGAGTTCTTACTATCTCACCTACATGCCTGGAATACATTGAGGGACCCTTGGAACCTTTTTGATTTTCTAAACCTCTTTGCACTTTACCCGATGATTACACCTAAAGGGAATCTCTGGTGCTCTGTGATTCCATTGCTAGCTTCTAACCAAGGATCGCCTTGACTCAGAAAGCCGTATCCATTCAACTAAAATTCATTTTTAAAAGCCGCAAATAAGTACACTGTAAAGTCAACGTTTCTATCATTATCTGTTTGAATAACAGGAATAGTCCCATTATGCTAGACATGCTTACTATAGTACACAATATAAATAACAGACCGATCACCCAAGCCCGAGTCAGGGCATGAATAGCTATATCCAGCCTCCAGACCATATGTATAACAGGTGACTATCCTAGGACCGGGATCCATGGCACAAGAGCTGAAGAGGGGTGCATAACCGTTTAAATAAGATGGGCTTATGCACCACCTCGTCATGAGATTTATAGTTGGAAGATAGACCCAATTTGGATATCCAGTTGATACCACGACTAGCTACTTTACCTACTTGTCCCATAAGCTTATTCAGTGCGACTAACATGGAGAGCATGTCCGTAACCGGAACGTATCCATGGTCAAGGTTAACTTTTCGAATCCACACAGTTTTTCGTTTGTGATTATCAACCTATCACAGGGCGCTTTTACTACTTGGATATGCACCTCCTCACTTGTCATCAGCGTCAAAAGAAATCGATAAGCTGAACTCCCATCCGTGCTAATTAGGCCAGGTGAAGCTGTTTAGTTCCAGGATCTATCAGGGTGGCAAACGTGGACTCGATGCAGATATTTGGTTCGAGAAACCAAGAGAAGCAAAATCCATAAGGTAGCTACTAGACTGAATGCAAAACCGAGAATGAAAGAGGTAAGCAGCATCTTCAAATGTTTCAAATATGAATAAAAATGTGTGACTTGTTTCCTAGTTAAACTATTTTATACACGAAAGTGAATGTGGATGGTTGAAACTGTCTAATTTCTTTTCTCTTGTCCTTCTTTTCTTCTTTCAGTAAACACAGTTGACACTCAAGACCAATTTTGTGGTCACTAGGTTAGCTAGGGGAGAGCGGACAGGGTTCCAAATGTCCTAGTGGGTATGGTCATATGCGACAGGACACCCACGCAGTACCAACGATATACCGTACGGGGACAGACATGCCGCTGCTCATGGTGCGCTTCTTTTCCCACTTTGCGGAGCACGAGGCTGTGGTGGGCGCCTGCTTCCCACAGGCCTTGGCGGAACAATTGGGCATCGGCAACGCCGTCAAGGCATGGCTGGGCGTCATGGGCGGGGAGACTCCGTCGCCTTGGTCCGAGTACTTTGCGGCTCTCTGGGTGAGGAAAAGGGGTTGGGGATAGAATGTCGATTCTGCAAGGGGGGAGCGCAAGGGAGCGGCGACGATTGGGCAGCCAATGACATTTGGGAAGAGCTGCAGATGAGAGTGCCAGAGCATGCCGTGGCTGTTTGGGTTGCATAGGCGTGCGCAATCTGCTGTTACTATCCCCACAAGATACTGTCCAATCGTAGCAAAGGGGGTAGTATATCCTCCACTGTGATGTATATATCATGCGGACCAGGATCACCGGCGAGGAAGGGTAAACATGGCCCGACGCCCCGAATGTGAGTGATAGCCATGTGGTATCATCAAACCTATGCAAAGTGAGCACGTAGAAATAGGGGTGGCATAAATCCACACCTCGGTTTTCTTCCCTGTTACCAGTGAGGGAATTTACGCCGCACTAGGCGTCTTGTGCAGCCCAACCTACCCTCTACTCATTACAGCTCACCAGCATGCACCGGCGAGGTAGCCGGGTATCCCGTAAATCACAGCATCATCAACCTCGACCGCCGCATCCTCGTCGTTTGGGTAAAACGGCGATGCGCACAGCCACATGTAACAGCGCGCCGATGTACCTCCATGCTCGCGTAGAACGATCGCCAGACTCTAATCGTCGGCGGCACCAGCCGGTTGGACAAGGTGTCGTCCCGGAACTGGATGGCGCTGCTTGAGGCCACGAAGTCGCGACGAGCCGAGGATAACTCGGGCGATCCACGCCATCTTTGCACGCGGGCAACAGGCTACCCCCCGATTCTGGGCCACCCGGGCCATCGGCTGCACGTCGTATTCGACTGGAGCGCGGCGTGGAAGGGGGTGCATTTCAAGGCGGCAGCTGGTAGGGGTGATGTTGGGGGCGAAAGGGAAGGACAGGTTGTTGTTGGGGGGGGGGGGGGGGGGGGGGAGGTTTCTTCTTCTCGGCAGATCGGGTATGTCGATGAGGTTTGAGTGCATCCTTTTCCCCCAGAAATAAAACACCATCCGCTATAGGTATAACAAAAAAGTAAAACAAAAGAGAACAGGCATCCCTACAGTCATAAGCAAACCGGGCGACGGTTGTTCGGCTACATTTAGTGCGGCGGCTAAAACATGTGCAGCATCGAATAATACCTAGAAAATGATCCGTCCTTGATGTGACTCCATCGGAACAGAAATTTTGTTTCCTAGTCTTGTTTTATTGCTAGGCAGTGGTGGGTGTTCGGTTGTTGCGCAGCCTGACCGTCTGGTAGTAGGCTATCTTGCATGCTGGTGCCGGTGCTGTTGATCGCCATAAGACCATCATGGCTATTGACTGGCTGCCTCCATGCGATGTAACCACCCCAAAAATTCGGCAAAGGTAGCTGGGAGGCAAGCTGCGGTCGAGTCCGAGCTCCCCTGAAACCCTTGAACTGCAAAGTGCAAAGTAGTTTGGCAGCATGCACCTGTACAATACAGCACGGCGTAAGCTTCAGGCTGCTCTGAAACATTTATTGGCTCAGCTGCAGATGGGTTTGCGAACATTTTGGCGACGATTTGACGAGCCGCATCAATTTGTGCTTTAGTCCATACCAGATTGTCGGGTATCATCCCCGGAGGCCGTTCTGTTCTGTTCGAGGACAGACAGTATTAAGCTTCTTGGTTCCTGGTTTTAGTCTAGTCTAGACTTTTGCGCAGGAGATGCACTTTACTTGAATGCTCTGACTGCAGGTGGGGCGCACCAAGGACCAGGGATTGGGGGCTGTGCCTATTGCCAGAACCACTCCTTCCTTCGTTTTTTCTCAGGCTTTCAGCGTCTTGCAAGCTGGCGTGCTGGCAAGGCTAGATAGAGTACAGTAGGACTCCTCACAACGAAAAGACAGACATGCACCCCTGCTTGCCCTTAAACATCACTGCCCGTTTCGGTCCAAGTTGCCCCACATCCGTTTTATTTTATTGCCCGGCCCCCCCAGCTCCGTCCAATGGCATAACGACAAACTTCTTTCCTGGACTTTTCCATGATGCTGCAACCAGGGCTGAACTAGCCCACAACAGGTAAACGCGGAGGATCCGAACGGCTGATGCCCCCTGCTTGGGCGGGAGGGAGGAAGGGATCCCTCAGCTGGTCGATGGACCCCCCAATTATCACGTCAATGCTGTTTGATTTGATTCTCCAACTTATCGCCAGATCTTTGCTGTTCCCTACTGCCGACTAACTACGGTATACTTGCCTTGATATTTTTCTGGATTCCATGTGGAAAATTGGAATGGATGTGGGAAGCAAAGCAAAGCGCATTTCCACAATAATTTAGTAAACAACAAATCACTCCGCCCCCCTCTTCGCTCTTTTTTATTTCTTTCATTCATCGTTTCGCCCATTGCGCTTCGCCATCGGCCTCGCTACCCTTTTCGAACTTTTTGTTTCTTTCTTCTTTCATCACTTTCCACGTGATTTTCAATACTATCATTCATCCCGTCTATCATTCAACAGCCCCATTCATTACTCCTGTGGCTACTCGTGCTCTGCATTAGCCCCCCCGTGGCTGTCTGCATTGAGCCTTTGTCTCACTACGACCAACAATTAAACAAAACAAAACGATCATTAACCTAGGGGTAGTATCCCCGCCTTGACTTTCTTTGATGGAGGATCCGCGGGCCTCCGGGCCCGACAGGGTCACGATGCTCGATGGCCCCGAGTCCAACCACAAGTCCATCATGGAGGCGTTTGTGGCGCGCAAGATCGACGCCGTTGCGGCCGGCGGCGACTGGGGCGGCAAGCACAGAAGCAGCATCTCGCCGCCGCCTTCTGTCGTCTGGCGCCGCCGTCACCGGTCCTCCGAGTCCGACGCCAGCAGCATAGCTTCCTCGGCCTTGTCCATCGCGCCGCCGTCCATCATGAGCATCAGCCCGCCGCCGACCGCGACCCTCAGTCCAACTTTTACCATCTCTTCGCATGAGCAGCACGGCTGGGCCACGCCAAAGATGCGCGCTCGCGGTATGTCTATCGCCTCGCTTGAGGCCCCCACCACGCCTACTTCTATCGGCGAGTCGGCCTTGCCGGCAAAACATCAGTCCGTCATGTCCAAGCACCAGTCCATTATGAAGCCGCTACCGCCACTACCACCCCAGCAGCAACAGTCCGGCTTGGGCGAGATCACCATCCCGCATAGACCAAAGCGGAGGAAGCACCGGCAGTCGTGGGACTCGGGCTACCGCTCGCAGATGAGTGGGCCTCACACGCGGGGCAATTCTGTCGACGAGAGCGGCGCCGCCTGGCCTTCGATCCACCGACAGCAGCAACTATTAAGGGATAGGGAGGCCATGCCGCCGCCTGCCCCGCCGTCGGAGCAGCCGGAACAGCAACAGCAACGGCATAGCGCCCCATCCGTCAACCCGGACGCGCTCAACATCCTTGAGTCGTCGGCCCCGGCGCCCTCGAGTCCACTTTCGTCATCAGACTCGGAGGACGAAGACGAAGGGATTGACGTCGATGAGGCCTCGTCCGATACCACCATGCCAGCCGAGGATGCCGCTGGCCGGGTCCTCAACTACGCGCTGGACGTGGCCCTCGGGCTTGGAGCGCACGAAATCGACGACGACCCGACCTGCCGGAACGTCGTCAACAACTTCTTCAGCGACCTGCAGTGGGCAGTCAAGAAGTCCCAGCAGCAGCAGAACGACTCGGATCAGCCCTCAAGGACGGTCTCCAGCGCGTCCAATGGGAGCAGGGGGAGCCGGCGGTCGACGGGTAGAAGCAAGCGCAAGTCGCGCGAGGGCGCCGGCGAGGACGGTGGGGAAGACGGTACCGAGGAGGGAGGCGGCGGTGGGGGTTCCAAGCAGCGGGAGCCCGGGCCGGCAAAGCGCGCCAAGCTGGAGTCGCCAGTCCGGATGAGTTGTCCATTTAGGAAGAAGAACCCGCTTCGGTTCAACGTCCGGGACCATCGACTGTGTGCTCTGACCGTGTTCACAGACACTGCCGAGCTACGGTATGCCTTTTGTCCTAAACTCTGTATATGACATTGAATAACGTGACTGACGCTCGTCCGTACAAAATCCAGCCGCCACATCCAGGACTGCCACAAACGCCCAAACAACCTACCCCAGCACCGCTGCCCGCGGTGTCAAACCCAGTTCTCGACCGCCGCAAATCTGCGCGAACACCTCTTGTTCCGCAACAACGTGCTCTGCGAGATCGTCGACGCCAGCACTGCTGCCGACGCTGAACTGATCCACAGCAGCGGCGGCGGCGACCGGAGTAGCACAGGCAGCAACCTCAGCAGCAACTATCAGCCGTTCGTCGATCCGGAGGACGGCATCGATCCTGCGACGGCCGAGAAGCTGCGGTCCAAAAAGGGTCGAGTATCGGACTCGATAGAGGTGCAGTGGCTCAAGATCTGGGAGTTGTTGTTCCCGGACACCGAGGTCCAGCCGTACGACTACGTCGCCGTCATTGAGCACCACGAGCTGCATGCCAAGTACCGCGACAGCCTGCCTGTCCTGCGCGACTCGCTATCCGCCATCGGTCTGGGTGACAGGGGCCTCGACACACTCGACCATATCCTGACCAACCACCTGATCGGTCTGTTCGAGCAGTGCAATGAGGAGGGGAGGAGGAAAGACTACCGGAACAGGTACAGACAATCGGCTAGGAGTTCAACGGCTGCTTCAGCCGCTCAGCAGCCACAACCACAACAACAACAACAGCAGCAGCAGCAACAACAACAGCCGGCCACACAGCTGCGCAAGCAATCTTCCCTCCGGCAACGTCTGGCCGCCGCCCAGCGCGACTCTGGCTTCGTCGACGACGAAAGCTACATGGAAGGCGGCTTCACGCCGGCGCTGACTTCAGACGACGGCTCAAGCCCCGGCTACGTCTTTGTCAAGCCGGGAGACATGACCAAGTCGTCCGTGTCCCCGCCGCAGCACTTCCAAGGCTACTCTCCCGGAGTAGACAACATGATGCTCCCCGGTGCCACCCCCACGGCCGTCACCATGGCGGGCGCGGCAGCAGCCGGCGGCATGATGGCTGCGGGATCCTTTGCCGCCGACCCGTGCTTCTCCGACTACTTTGTCCCAGCCGGCCACGAGAGCGGCGACCTGGGCCTGCAGTACGGCAGCCTGGGTGACTTCCAGCCGTTTGGACAGGGGCTGGGCGTATACGGTGGCGGCGTCTCTGGCGCTGAGATGCCCTGGATGACGCCCATGGCCATCGGGGCCGACGAGGGAGATCTCGGTGCCGGCCAGCACGACAGCACGAGCGCATGGGTTTACGGACAGCCTTCGTGATTTCTTTTCATATGTTTTAGTGTGTTGTAATGGGGAAAACGTGTTTAATGGGAAAGCGAGGGGAAAGGGAAAAAAGGAGCGGAAAAGTGTGTGAGAATCATGTGCTTGGTTATGTGTAATGGAAATCCAATGTATAAACGACGCCGCCGAGCTGTGGCATGTCCTCTGTTCTTTTGTCCTTTTCTTTGTGTCACACTTTCGGTTACCGGCGGGGCATGATCTGGTCTGCCCGGGTATAATATATAATACATATCCATGTTCATTTGTTGAGAGTCTGGACACTCGCATACAATCTAGATAATCATGAATTGTCATCATGTTGTCTGTGCTGCTTGGTGGCGTCTTGAGCGACTTTTCCTGAGCCCTTGCCGTACAGATATAACAAAGACTGTCTAGTTTGCTTTGACAGATCAATTGAGGGCTCCCTCAGTTCTCGCTTGCGACTGAATACTGTGGGGAGGTGACAGGAATCGGTTTTGGTCGTCTCCACGTAGGCTAGGGAACCTATTAGAGCGGGTAGGTTGAACAGTACTCGAAATGAGAAGGCGTGGTCCCCTAACTGCATCGACGGATGGACAGGTCACGAGAAATGATTAATGAATGGCGCATCTTGGAGGGACAAAGGGGCTACTGTGGCCAAGAGGCCGATTCACCGGGAAACACTTGCTTTTTACAGAAGCTACAGGCGTGTTAAGTCCAAGTTGGGTCTTGCTACTGAGCAGCCCCTGACATCACGTCGGTTAAGTTGAGTCTTGACATGGAACCCGTTGAATACATCCGCGGTTGCGAAGAGACCGCAGTCTTGTATCAAACCAAGTGTACGGCAGTGCCACCAAATCTGTCCCCGTAACCCCAATCTCTTCAAAAGCAGGCCACACATCCTCCAACGAGGCTTCAGCCTGGCCGCTTTCTTTTGTTTCGTGCCAAGTTGGGTGTTTCTTCAAGAACGCCTTGAGCTCCTCAGCCATGCGAGAGCCGTCTCCCTCTCCAAAGCGCACTACTTCCGCTCCCATGCCCCCTTCAGACTCGGTCTCCTGTTGGTATAACTGTAAGTCTGTTTAATCTTCAGCCCGGCATTATAATTCTCGGCGAGAAAGTCTAGAAAAGCCTGCTTGTTCCTTTGGGCGCTATTGCATCGTACTTCATCCGGATAATCGCCGTGTTTGGGAATCCAGCCTTCGACGCGGTTACCACAAATACTAACTACGGATTAAGGCCAAAAGTCCTTCGAGATGCGCGTCCACAGCGCAACAAACATCATGACCGTGCGTCCACCGCGATAGAGCCTTGTGTGTATATCCACTCCGGGAATCGACATCAGGCGAGAGATTGTTGCCTTGGCAAGAGGATCAAGAGCAGTGTGGCAGTGGCGGGAGTCAGTTTTCGCCTGTCGTTGGGTTCCGTGGCCATGGGCGGCAGGTTGCATTCCACATTACATAAAAGTAAAGCAGCCCGTTGAGCTCGTTTTTCGTCTTTCCCCCCTGAGCAGCACGTCGAGAACAGACCCCCATGCCTCCAAGCATCGCTCACGATCCACGAGATACATATCCTTGGTAGTTTCCATAATCGCGACGAGCTGCGATATTTGCTCAACGTCGAACGAGAAACGCTCGACAATGGACTTGAGGACGTGCGCGTGCGCTGGATAAGCGAGGAGGTGGCCATCGCCGCAGCGGTGCTTGTGCCACATTAATTCTACCGCATTGATGGGTGACAGATCCGTCGTGCCGGCTGTCTCCGACCGCATGCACCCCAAAGATCGGGATTTTGCATTCTTTCCCTCTTGGTCACCAGTGGGAGGGCTAGAAGAGGTCAGGCCTATGCAGCTGGTGCCCTTCTCCAAGAGGCAATCTATAGCTTTCCCGATGCCGGGTACGTCCTGGACGGGTTCTCCCCACTTTTGGATGGCGATAAAAAAAGACCATCAGTGGCGTTGATCTTTTCCAGCTCGCGTTATAACGAGAGGGTACCCAATGACGTGGCATCCATGCTTTGATGTTGGCGCCGTGATCAAGGAGCAGGTGCATGATCTCCATCTCCTAGGTCAGGTCAGGGTCCTTGCTCTCTGCCATTACAATCGCGGCCCTGAAAACGGGCACCGACCTTTCGTCGAAGCGAGGCCACTGGATATATTTTGCCTCCGCTTGCTTCCGCAGGCTGCTTGCAAGTCGGCGCCATTGTCGAGCAAAAGCTTGACCAGCCAGGCGGATCTTGCATGGACTGCTCTCACAAGCGGCACTGCTGTGTAGCCTCCAAGGTAGTACCACGAGGTTGTAAGGCGCTCCACAAACTTCCACCAGTGTTCGTCAGATGAGATTATGCACATATTGACGACCCGCCTGAGCAGGGACGTATAGAATCTGGGCTTGGTATCAGAGCCAATGAGATGATCCAGGCAATTAGCCAGCATCTCCCGCCACGTGGTGCCGTCGTACGTCAGCTGCGCCGCCATCTTCCACCATGTCCCGCGAAGCAAGTCCGGATCGCTGAGGCGGGCCTCGACGCCGATGAGGTACTAGAACATATTTGCGTGCTGGCGCCTGGCAGCCATGGAGAATTTGCTTAGGTTGCCAAGGTAGACGCCTTGGCGTCTAATTACTTCGGAAGCTGGGACAGCGGACATGTTGGCGCCGTACATGGGCAACAGGTCGACCACAGGCAAAGAGCCATGTAGACATCCAACTCATTGCTCGATGTGACTTGCCACTCATAACTAAATGGAGAAGACGGAATCGCAAAAGCTTGCTACAACGACTGAGCAGTGAAAGGTCGACCAGCCTCAGGTCTGCAACAATGAAGTCCATAATTTCTGGGGGCAGTGCCTCCAAGGGGTTTGATGTCATGCTGGAAAAGGGACATAATCTCACGGCGATAGTTTGCCGATGTTCAAAAGCCGCAAGACGGCCTGCGTAGAAGAAGCGAGTTGAAGCGTGTTTGCAAAAAGCTATATGTCAGTTTCGCTTGTGTTGATGGTTGTCAGCTTTGGACTACCCCAAACGATGTGCCTCCTAGGCAACGCTCCAGCAAATACTCGGGAGCACACAGCCGCCAAGGTATGAGACAACTTTAGCTAGCATTTACACAAGGTTCCTTCGCTCGGCTCTCACATGTTTGGTCATCAAAGCGGAACCGGGCTTTCTCTGTACGTGTATTAACTGTCACCGAACTCGAAAACATCCCTCACACCCTCACCCTCATCCGGCGTCACGGCAAGCTCCAATAGCTCGTTTGCCAGCTCCGCCGTCTCGGCGCTGATTCCAGCCTCGAGCACGAGGTCCTCCTCTGCAAAGTTGAGCCGCGCCAGAGTAAGCAAGTACCGCTGAGCCCCACCGTGTGACGCCGCTAGCTTGGATGCCACATTCTCGTCCACCGTCGCTGCCATCATTACAAGCTTGTGAAGCAGTGAAACGGACAATGCAATGAGCGCATGCAGCAGAGCAGCCGGGGGTTTGAGATCGGCTGTGTTCTCGTTCTCTTGCTTTGTGTCCGATAACGCAGGTGTGACTGGTGCAGACGGTGGAGGTCCTTGATCTTGAGTCGCGTCCGGATCAGCCTGCGATGGCTTCTTGTCCTTGTATACGTCTATCTCCCCTATATTTGGGATAGCACTTGGGATGTCCATGTCGTACAGCTGGTCAATGGCCCCGCTCAGCGCGGCAACGACCCTTGGGATGGCATTGTTGCTCTGAACCAGCTTGGCAAGCCCAAATGGGCTGCGCGAGAAACTGACAAGGGTTTCCAGTGCAGCCAGCCGAGCCTCGCACTGCCGCCGACTGCGTGCTGGTGCCCATCTGGTAGGGGGTTCGGCTAGAAAGTAGCTGATGCGGTCAATGAGCACTGGCGCCACGACGTCGACGTTCTTGCTTGGCTCGTCAGTGAGCGGGCCTACGGAAGCCGAGAATGATGATGTACGGAGTAGAACGAGCATGCCAAGGAGATCTTCAGGCTTTTGTTTGGGAGACAGCATCGTGAGAACAAACTCGGGCTGGATCGTGCTCCAGTATTGCTGTATAAAAGACGGGTTGGGGCTTTCAGACAACGACTGACGGTTTATTGAGTCTTTCGGCGAAGGAGTTAGGCATCCCAGGGCTGCCAGGTACATTACGCCGAGGACGCTAGTGGTATCGATGTTTACAAGCAATCGTTCGATGGCAGGATCCTGGCTATTAGATATATCTCCATCCAGGCTCTCGAAGAGGGGGATTGCAAGTAAGTGTATGGTTGCTTGTGCAATAGGCAAGAGGTAGGATATTATATGGGGCGCAACAGACGTTGTCTGTAGCTGTAATGTGAACGAAAGAAGCGCCACGAGGTCATATATAGGCTCATAGTACTTTTCGTGCAAGCATTGAGACCATAGCTCTATGAGCAAATGGGCAAAGTCAATGAGAAGACGAACAGGTTCGAGCGGATTTCCCAGCAATGGAAGCTTTGAGAAAATCAGAGATGCAAACGTCTGAGACTGGTCGGATGGGAATGAGTACCGCGCAAACAGATCAAATGTCAAGGGCTGGCCGTGGACAGCGCCGTGATCCAGTACAAGTGTTAAGAACTGGACAAAAAAAGAGATTGGTCAGTGTTCAGGATGACGTGAGATGCGTTTTCCTCAGAGGAGATCTGTCTGTATAAATATACCAGCGAACATACATCAAACGGAAGCGCTGCGGGCCGGAAGTTGAGAGGAGCAGCAGCTCGGCCTTTAACGGATGGCTGCCCATCCAACATGACAACATCATCCGTCTCCAATTCCAACAATGGGCTGTCCACTGCCGGTCTTTTCCGCTTGCCTTTGGTTGGCGTCCTCTCAACCTGCGATAGTATTGGCGGCTGAATGGCGACAGGGTCTCTGGATCGACGGGTTGCCCCCTTGCTTGGGCTGGGCACAAGCTCCATATCGTCAAAACCATCTGCCATGCCCCAGTTTGTGCGGGCACCAGCACCCTTTTTCGGGGTTGTTGAGCCAACATCGTGGTTGCCGTCCTTTTCTTTATCTGGCTTCTTCCCTTTTCTATGCCTGCTCCCGTCTTTCAAGTCCTGCTGGTCAAATTGAAGCTCGGTTGCTGCCGTCTTCTCCGCCGCCAAAGCCTGTTCGGCTATACGCTCTTGCTTGGCGAGTTGTTCTGCGTTCGCCTTCCGCAGCCGCTGCAGATCGGCCTCATGCGCAGCCTGGGCATCCTGCAGTTTGCTTCGCAGCAGCGCCGACTCTCCCTTGGTAGTTGTAAGGTCCTTCTGCAGGGCGTTCACACGAGCTTGGAGCGCAGCGATAATCTCATTTGGAGCTCCACCAGTCGGTTGGGGCGCCGTGAACTGACTTTGCTGGCCTGTAAATCCGGCATGTTGTTGATGTCGGCCAGTAGTTGGATGTGCGGGACGTGGAGGGGGAACAACGCGGGAAGGAGGTCGTTGAAAGGTTGAAGCAGGTCGGGCGCTGCTAGGAGGGCCCTGTTGACCGTAAGGTGCTGCACCAGTTTGTGAGGAATTCGGATACCTGGGTCGGTTCGAAAGAGCACTATGGGAATGCGCCACGGGAGTCGCACTCCATTGTTGCCGAGGCTGGGTAACAGCTGGGGCAACGCGACCTTGTGGTAGTTGAGGCGGTTTAGCAGGGTGTTGAGCAAGTTCGTCAAAAACTACGGTGTCGTCAAGGTCATCATCCTCAAAGTCTAAGTCAAACACTTCCCTCGGCTGACTAGGCTGTTGGATCTGTGTCTGGGCCTGAGTGAACTGAATGGCAGTGTTTTCTAGTTCCTGAAGAGCATTATCCGGCAAGTCGTCAAAGCCATCATCGGAAAAGTCATCCATCGCCGCCGCTGGTTGTCTTGTCAATCAGAGGGACAGTAGCCATTGGTAGCTAGGTAGCCAGCTGTATGTGACGTTGAATCGGGTCTGTCTGTGCCCCGCCAGAGATCGCTAGACGCGTCGAAACGCGCAGGGCAGGAATTGTTCAGTACCGTAATTAGGTAGCTCGCCCAAATTTCCAAGAAGAATCGTTGGACCGGGTGGAGCCGTAACGCCTCTTTCTCCACTTGATAGACCCTGTAATTTTTGCATGTGACAAGGGTGTCGTCATGACTTCTCACCTAACAAATCAGTAATGGCCTCAGCCACAAGCCCAACAAAGGTGAAGCCACGCGACTCGCTGACTACCTTGGCAGGTAGCTAAAACATCAGCAAAAAAAAAAACCAGGTTGCATCCGAGATGGCCGGATCACCCTGGTCAAGCCACAAATTGACGTCGACGGGGGCCAAATTGGAAATCAATGCAAGCAAATCCGAAAACTGCACTGACGAGGACGTGCCCACATTTCAGATTGTCGAGAGATCGCGCACTGCATCCCTGAGGGAAAAAAGGAGCCGACCTGATTATAACACCTTGACAGCGGGCTACTGAAAATAATCGAGGCAGCGACAGCCAAGTCCATTTTATTGTCCACCAGAGACAAAGGCGACCACATCAAAGTCCTGACCAAAATTCGATCCGACTAGCCGCAAAACGAGTCGACGACTCGTGGCCAAGCTAAGCTCACCTGCAGCTCCAGCAAATCGCAACGCACAGCTCTGTTTGCGTGAGAACCTGCTGAACTGCTGGCACGTCATCGGACTGCCTACATTCGCGCAAAACAAAATCTGCTTGCTTTGCACCATCAGCACAAAAGTCAAAAGCCTCACTTTCCCGCCCACAACACGATAATACCACCTCGCAACCGAACCCCATCGCGATCATGACGAAGCCGCGCAGAGGGGTAAGTTTCCCTCATCGTAAAAATGGCTACTCGGACGGGCGCCGATCCAGCTTTTCAGAGGCCAGCGAAGATGGGTCGCCGACGAAGATGCGATCCACCAGCACTCTGAACAACATACAAGAGGTACGAGTTCCGGCGCGGCGAGGGCTACCCGGCATGGTGTCGCGATTTGAATGAGCGCTGACCTTAGCTGACCACATTCCAGGCACCCCCAACACCCCAAGCCCAAGCAGTGGCAGATTACGAAAAGAAGAAGGCCAACTTTATCACGCGGACACTATGGACATTTGTCATGATCGCCATCTTCTTCGGCGCCCTGTTTATGGGACACATCTACATCATCTTGATCATTACCGCAATTCAGATCATCTCCTTCAAAGAGGTCATCGCCATCGCCAATGTTCCCAGCAAGGCCCGATCCTTGAGCTCCGCCAAAAGCCTCAACTGGTACTGGCTCGCATCGACCATGTACTTCCTGTACGGCGAGAGCGTCATATACTACTTTAAGCACATCGTACTTGTCGACAAAGTCTTGCTGCCGCTTGCCACCCACCACCGCTTCATCAGCTTTATCCTATATGTATTCGGCTTTGTCTTCTTCGTCATGTCTCTCCAGGCTGGACACTACAAGTTCCAGTTTACCAACTTTGCCTGGACGCATATGGCACTGTACCTGATTGTTGTGCAAGCTCATTTCGTCATGAACAACATCTTTGAGGGTATGATTTGGTTCTTCCTCCCTGCTGCGCTGGTGATTACAAACGACATCTGGGCCTACATCTGCGGTATTACCTTTGGGCGCACCCAGCTCATCAAGCTGTCGCCCAAGAAGACGGTTGAGGGTTTTGTTGGCGCATGGGTTATGACTGTGCTGTTTGGAATACTTCTCACTCACTTCCTCACGCGCAGCAAGTACTTCATTTGCCCTGTCAATGTAAGTTCTCCGTTCTTGGCCACTCCGTCTGCCATTTGCTAATGATGCTCTAGGACCTGGGAGCAAATGTGTTCACCGGCCTCTCCTGTGACCCGAACCCGGCCTTCCTCCCGACGACGTGGACAATGCCCGACTTCGTCTTCCTGCCGCGCGATTTTGGCAAGCTTAGCATTACTATGGCGCCCGTTCAGCTGCACACCCTGATCCTGTCCACATTCGCGTCGCTCATCGCCCCATTCGGTGGATTCTTCGCTTCGGGTCTCAAGCGCACATTCAAGATCAAGGATTTTGGCGACTCGATTCCTGGCCACGGCGGTATGACTGACCGCATGGACTGCCAATTTACGATGGGATTCTTCACATACGTCTACTATCACACCTTTATCGCGACACACAAGATGGGCCTAGGAGGAATAATGGAGGACGCTATCACGGGCTTGACGCCCGACGAGCAAATTGAGCTCATCCGGGGTATGGGTAGATACCTTGCCAACCAGGGCATCGTTGGTGCAGATGTAAGTGCTTAACCCCGTCGATCCTTGTGGATGTTTGATTAAGGAGGTACTAACAGTTGCTAGGTTCTGTCATGTTTGGACTCGGCCTTGCCGATGAGGAGGTAGTCGGCGCCTTGTTTGGCAAATCCTTTAGACCTGCCTTTTTGTTTCCTTTGTATCGGAGTGAGGATGAAAATCTAATGCTTGCTTCATATCGTGTCTGTCAGCATCATATACTCATGGAAATAGGGCAGCTTGTACACGGCAATGACCAAACTCTTTTCTCGAATCTTTGGCAAAAACATAGATGAACCACTTTTTTTTTCCAAATGATTAAACTCGTGGGCTAAAACTGAGTCAACGCAAGGAACGGCAAGTAAACACAAGCCTTCTGGAGATTGGGCTAAAACATTAGCCGAACAAACCACATGTTAGGACGAGCAGGGTCCAGCAATAGCGCAGTAGGCTTTGGGAAGAGTGACAGATGTTTCGCATCATTATTACTGGACCATTTGACAATGGCAGATTATGGGATCACTGACTCGACAGTCAAGACTCGGGTTTGGTACGAAGTGTACAATAAGTACCGTAGGTACGTATTCAGTGGTGATACGGATCCTACCACACTGTGTTTTCCAGAGCAAATGTTAACTAAAAGTCCAGCGGTGTGCTTTTTACTGTCTTTTGTTCTTTTTTTTTTTTTTTTATCAAAAAAGCTACGGCCAACCACTCAAACACCTTTGATGAGTCTCTCTACCTAGGTAGCCATTGCACTGAGCATGTGCTTTTTGTCTGCAGCATTGGACCTTGTTTTCTGTGGCGAACTTGGGGGCTTACCCCCTCATTGACGCAGACAAAATCTCGTGCTCATGGGATCATTGCACATCTACCCATGGTATACGTATCAACACACAGGTTGAGGAGAGATATACAAATTCAATCTTCAACAGTACGAAATTGGATACAATTAACACCAATGGCTTTTCCGGTGTCCGAACGGGGAAAAGAAGAAAAAAGAAAAAGAAAATGCATGCATTCAGGTATTCAGGTGCTATTCATATCGAGCTGGTCAGGTGCCAACCAGTGATGGTAGACCCATTTGATCAAGTCACTCTACAGCTATTTCTTTTGGTATACACTTAGTACTCAGGAATCTTAGCTTCATTATTTGTCTTGCCTTCACAAAAACGCCAGCGAAGTGTCTCAACTTCAAAGATTCATGTGGACCGTATCGCATGTGATTTCACAACGTCAACGTATCATCAGGACTTTCATTTCATCCATCTGCAAATCGTGATTCTGCTTTTTCCTATTTTTCTCCCAGCGTACAAACCACATACTATCTAGTAGCTGCCTTAGACATCGGGTCGAATTAACGTTTTGTACAAAATTTCACCGCTCACAGCTCACCAATGTCCTCCTCGTCGTCCGCCTCGACATAACCCTTGAGCCTCTCCTTGAGCTCCTCTACCTCGATCTCGCCGTCGACAACACTGTCACCGTCAACCTTGCCGTGCTTGTGGGGCGGGATCAGTACGCGGCCTACGACCTGGATGACGCCGTTGCGGGCGGGCAGGTCCTGCACGGTCACGGGGATGTAGCCGTTGATCTTGACGCGGTACCAGCCTCCCCAGCGGGCGACATCGACGGCGACGTTCTTGCCGTCCAGGAGGGTGGGGAGGTCGATGTGGTAGTGCGATCCGCCCTCGGCGACCATGTCGTCTTCCTCGTCAGAGGCCGGGGCGTTCTCGCGGTGCTCGGGTCCGTAAAACGCGTCGCTGTAAAGGGTCTGGTTGGCCACGATGTGGTACTTGAGGATCGCCTTGAGGTACTTGATGCCCGTCTCGGTGTTGAAGAGGAAGGCGTTGGCGCGAGGGCCAAGGCGCGCAAAGGCGCGGTTGGACGGGGCAAAGACGGTCCCGCCGGCCATGGGAACCTTGTGGATGTAGTTGGTGAAGTCGGTCTTCTCAAATGCCAGCAGCAGGGTGGAGAACTGCTGAGGGAAGAGCGAGATGATACGACCGACCATGGGAGGTGGGACGAGGAGGTGGTCAACGGCGTGGATGACGCCGTTCTTGGCGAACTGGTGGGTGGGGGAATATGTTAGCTTCTTCTCCATGCGCTCGCGGATGGATATGCGTAGAGAACTCCGAAAACGGGACCTACCAAGTTGGCTCCCACGACCTTGCTGAAAAAGTTGATCCTCACGCCACCCAAGCCGACGCGGGCACGAAGGCGCTGGTGGTGACCGCCGAGCCACGACTCCTTGTACGCGGTCGGGATAGTGTGCGTGTGCAGGATGCGGCCGGCGGGGTAAAAGCCAATGCCGACGTGGTACTTGAGCAGGGCCTCGACGACCTCCTTGGGCGGCTTCTTGTCCTTTCCATGGTCGGGGATCCTCTCAAACGCCTTGTCGGTCGGCACGAACAACGTCAAGTTCCCACTGTCGGTGCACTTGAGCAGCTCGACAACATGGGGGAAGTCCTCGATCAGCTTGGCAAACTTGGTCGTGTACTTGGACTTCTTGATGATCTCGTAGATGGTCTCGTTGGACCTGTGGGGCTTGTGGCCGTGGCGCGGACGGTCGGCCTCACTGTCGTCCTCGCCCTCCGTCTCGGCGGAGAACAGCTGCAGCTCGTCGTCGAGCGCATGGCTGAGCGTCTGCTTGCCATTCTCGATGCCCTGCGAGACGAAATCGATGGCATCGCCGGCGGCGTAAAGCAGCGACTCCCGGCTCGGCAGGTGCTCCAGGAGGCTGTCCCACCAGGCGACGACCTTGTCGGCCGAGTGCTCAATCGAGAAGTGCTGCTCAAGTGGGGCCGCCGGAGTAGGGCGTTGCTGGGATTGCTCCGGAACCAAATGGCTGAAAAGCTCCGTGTCGGGGATGACGAAAGCAGACGCCAGGCCCGCCAGGGGCAAGAGAATTGGTGCGTATCTCATTGTTGGATTGTCTGCAAAATCAGGGGCTTGGTTGGGTTTGATGCTCAATCCGGAGCTCCTTGAAGTTGTGAGCTGGGAAAGAAATGGCAAAAGGCAATTCAGCGGATTGAGGTTGTATACCCTTAAGTTAGCTTTCCATTTTCTTTTCGACAGGGGCTTCGGAACATTCGGATATACCGCATTGCGTGGTGGTGCCACATCAGATGGGAGCCTGCGTTCGTACTCTGCGTTGAGTTTACAAGGGCGTGACGTCAGTGATAGTGTCAGTGAGGTGCTGTAGCTGAAACGTTGTGTGCGCGATTCAGCCAATGTCAACTGTCGGGTTACAAAGTTCCCCGCACTCCCGATGCCAATCCAAAAGAAGCCGCCAATAGCTGGGGTTGTAGTACTACGTGCTGTACTCCATTCCAGTGTTACCCCCCATACTGTAGCGATGTTGATTACCAAGTGTAGCCGTCACCAACAGGTCAGGTACCTGTAGACAAATAGCAAGCAGGATTTGGTGATTTGGCCAAGCACGCATCGAGATCATTTTTTCAAGTAACGGTTATTTAACTGAACAATACACTTTGATGTATCGCGAACATGTTACCCCTGCGGCTTCGATCGTTAAATATCAACCCTCGATAAACCCCAATAATCCAACGCCTTTTTCAAGACAGGTTTCCAGTGGCTTTTCATGCCTCACCCATTCCTCAGGCAGATAGTACCGTAGTAAAGCCCGTGACAGCTTTTCTTTTGCAGGCCAGGTTATCCCTACCTTGCCAGGGTTCGATCAGGGAACTCTGGCGTTGCATTTCTTCAGAGGGTTTCCAGCACAAACCATTGATATCTTTTCGGGTTCCATCTCTTTCTTATTCTCCATCAGACTTACTACTGGTATAAACTTTGTTCTCAACTTTGTATTGGATGCCATCTTTACAGCACTCGGTCCGCGGATCCATCCGACTCGCACAAAAAAGCTTGAGATGGCGCCAACCCATACCACGTAAACCATTTCTGCCGAAACGTACGTCTGTTTTGCCGTATGAAGTCAAATTAAAACTGCTCCTCCCAACCTCGCACCCGCATCCGCAGTCTCAATTGATGGGCTCTGCGAACTGCCTCGGCGGTGGGTTTGCATGTCGTTGTAACTGTACAGGTCGCTGATGCTGCCTTTTCGAGAACCACGTGATCTCGCGATTCCGGGTACGTATTGCACGGGAAATAGCTTCTCCAGGTGGGCAGACTGCCGGATCTTGCAGGGCCTCCGCCCGCCCCTCTTTTGGCAGTCCGCCAGCTGACAAATATGTCCCTGTATACACTCGGGATCCCTGCAAGAACCTCCATGGTGACAAAAGAATGTCCGGGATAGGTATTCCACACCCTTCTTGAGGTGCTCGCTTAAGGGACTGTGATCGTATTCGCATTCATCCTGCCCTTTGGGACAATCGCCCGTCAGGTGGAAGATGTTACATACCCTACTTGCCCGCGACTTGATAACCTCGGCCGCCTGCACGCTAGAGGGAGGCAGGTACGGGTCGAGACGGAAACCCATCTCGTTGACTGCGACGTGGCCTAAGGGAATATCTTCCTTGTTTGGGAGGTTCCTAAACTCGTCGGGAGAGGAAGCCTGCTTCGCGTGGTCCGGCGACTTTGCCTGGGCAGGGCCGTCCCGCCACGCCGCGTTAGTGCGGGCTGAACCGCTTACGTGCAAGTTTCTGCACTTTTGGCCAAATGAGCAGCGTCCTGCTAGGTGGTGTTGGCAGACAGCGGCGCCGGCGCCTGCTTCTGCAGACTTTGTAAACGTTCCCTGCCCGTTGGCTGGCTTGTTATTGTTGATGGTGTTGCCGTTTTTATTATTATCTGGCGATGGCGTTTTTACAATCTTTGAAGCGCCTTGAGCCAAAGGTGATGCTTCGGTCTTGGAGGAAGGCATGCTAGCAGCCCGGGCAAAAGTAGATGGCACAGGGAAGCTGAGCGGTGTAGGCCTAAAGACACCGTGGAGCTCCTCCACTCCAAGACCTAGCTTTGTGTATTCGTCATGAAAGTTGATACCAGGGGTCTTGATCAGCGTAAAGAGATCCCTCTTTCCGACAAAGGACGTAAGTTCTGAAATGTAGCCGACATCATGGCAGGCTGCAAAGTATATGTGCTTGCACTGGGCATTCTCGGCGTGGAGCTTCAACATGGCTCGGAGCTTGAAATCGGCATTCTCCTTGAGCGGACCGGCATCGACAAAGTCGAAGAGGCCATACGATTTGTTGAAGTTGGCAACAAAGGGACTCAAAGACCGGCCCTCCTGGCCTACCAGTCCAGCCTTGGCGAGAACCTTTGACAGGCCGGCCACATTTGCATATACCCTCACCATGACCGCACAGTGCTCCAGTCCCTTTCGGCGAAGGCTCTCCTGGACGCGGTCGTGGAGCAGGTGGGCGGCGTTTCGACCGGCATCTGGGTTGCTCTTATCCACCAGATTGTCGTTGAAGACGTAGCCGTCGCCGTCGATTAGCACGAGAACGAACGGGTTCCGGTCCTGGCCCTTTGCCATCTGTTTGTACCGCTCCCTCGCATCCCGCTCCTCTTCATAGTCGCTCTTGAGCCGCTTGTAATCTTCAATCAGGGCACCGTAGCGTTCGAGGATTTGGGACAGAGTGTCGTCCTGCTGGTAATTTCTTAACTGGGCGCCGGCCCGGCTGATTTCATCGTCGCTAAGCATCTTCGCATAGCAGCTCCTGGCAGGTTCTGTTGTGTGAGGAACTGGAGCGGCGTGTTCGGGATGTCGGGCTGGTGGTTATCGGGCGGTTCGCGTGCACTGTGGTCCCTTTTTAAATACCCTAGGTATCGACCAATTCCCGCCGTCCAGTCTGGGCACTGTCGGTCGATTGATTGATTGACACTGCTTGATTTTTGTTTCCCCCCGAAGACTGCGAGCAAACTTGCCCGTCGAATCCCAGAATCGTTTCCTCAAGTGCTGGCACGCTGAAATTTCTGTTGCTTGATACAGGGGATCGGCGCACGGATTACCTGGCTTCCAGGGGCTAAGTCGGTGTTGACATTAAAACGTTGCTGCTCGCTTGCTTCAGGCCAGACAGCGTTGGTTTTCCCAATACATGGCTACTTTAGATTTCTAGCAGTAATAATCCGACTGTATGCGTTTGTGCGTCAGACCTGTTCAACGAAGCCCAACGCGACCGGATGGATCGTGCGTCGTTGGATTTTGGTGGGAAACTCCTTTGCCCTTCTAGTGTACTGCACGTGCCGGGTGGGGAAGGGTGATCTGAAAATTCAGCAGCAAGGCCACTAACAGCCAGCGGAGACAAGCCACCAAAGACTCAACCGGAACTTTACTTCTGCAACCCGCTTGGTTTAGGGCTTCTGAACAGGAAAAGAAAAAGAAAAGAAGAAAAAAAAGAGGAAAAAAGTCCGCATCTCTGACGCTGCCAAGTAATTCGACATGGGATGGCAATCGCACAGCCCAAGAATTGACCCAGAAAAATCCAAGCCCACCGCCATTGCAATGGTACTCATCACAGGCATGTTGGGATAGGCAGTGATAATCGAAAAACGGGGAGTAGCGATCCCAGCACCCCGAGGCAGTGGAGGCAAGGGGTCCCAGGCCGAATCATAGCTTTGACAGGTGGAGGGAACCTCCGCAATAGCCCGGATCCTGGAATACTACGGATATGCACAGCTCCCCCACCGGGAAGGCCTATATTAGATAGCATTGAAGTTTAAGTTTATCATCGAATAGCATGATTCTGAAGCAATCCGAGGAAAGTGATACGGCAGGTGAACGCGATGTGTCATTTCTAGACTAGACTAGACCATCAAAGCCAAACAAACGTTCGACGCTAATTGAATAAGAGCACATGGGGTTTGACCGGATGACATGGACCCTTTCACCATCATTGGCATGTCAGCCATCCTGGTAATTCTGTTCCACAAATTTATGATTGAACAGGCTTTTCAACTGACATACGTTGTTATGCCGGCTTGGCCAGAAAAAATACCACTATAGCATGGTACAGTCTGAATTCCAGAACGAGGGTATCCGCACGCTAGAAATTCCACAAAATAACAAAAGAAATCCCCGATTCGCCTGTCCAGCGTGCAAGCTGTTCAATCCCCCGCAATGCGCCTTGACCTTGGAGCTACCTTAGGTCCGAGTGGCTATCGTCTTGGCCCAGGATGGTTGAGGCAGATGATGCGAGGCATCAACGACTGGCATGTGCCCGATGGTTGAGGATGTCGCCGTCGTGTCGACAGACCTTCGGTGACGGTCACCCATGACGCGGTTCTCGGCCTTCTTGGCTGGCGAAAAGCTGGAGAGAGAGAAGCGACGACTGTACGCAGGTGGTGGTTAGTTATCTGCTGAGAATGTGTTCGATTGGATGGGAAAGCTTACGCCATGATTGCTTGATATGCTCTCGTAGTTTTGAGATTGTGTATTTTTGTAAAAGGTTTTGTGTTTGAGAGAGTATTGTTCGATGTTTTGTTCTTGCTCTAGGGGGAGGCTTGATGATGATAGAAGCTCTTGAAGATGGTATGCAGAGGAAGACGTGGCCCTAGTTTATAGACAAACGAGCACCGCAATTGATTTTACAAACCTCCCTCACCAACACTCGAAGCGAGCGTGGCAGTGCCGCTCGAAAAAAGTCGAGAACAGCAAAAGCTCGACGGCGACAACCTTCAAAATGTCGACTTATTGATGATCATGACGTTGCTCCACTTTAGAGGGTGGCCAAGGGTCCTGTCACCTGCGGGCTGTTTTGACAGCTTACCGTCGCCACTTGATATAGGTTTGCCAATGGCAGAGGTGCCCACAGCTCGCTTACTATGGTAATGCGGGCGGATCGACGGCAATTGGCTTTAGCAGGACCCTTCTTGCATCACAGCGCTCAAGCGAAAGTGAAGGCTGGTGTGGAGGGGTTATATAATGAAAGAGAATGACGTTTTTGCCAGCACGTTGAAAAGCCCATTTACTTACCTTGGGTTCTACTCCAATCTCATACGCAGCCGCTTGCGATTTCACTCTGGCTGAATTAGTAGAATCGGTAGCGTCATTGCTTGCCTGCCTCCAGCGGCAGCTACCTTTCCATTCTTTTGTTGAGAGCGATCTTCTCATTTTCTCCTCAGGATCAGCGAGTTTGCACTGGTTTGGGTACTCAATCCCAGAAACACTCCGTATCCCAAAATGGCTCGCTCTGTCCCTCTCCCAGTCTCAATAACTGTGCAACAATAGATCGCGTCATGTTGGACATCATTTTCGTGTGACATATAGACAGAAAACAAGCGATCGATAAACATACAATCTCAGATCCATGTAAGGGGGTCTCCCCCTCTCTCCTGTTGGTGCCAGGCGTGTTTCCTCGACAACATTAGCCCAAGTCGAGCCCAAATATTTGCCTGGAGCTGTCAAGACTATCCCTCCAACAAGATGTTTGGGTACTTTGCAGCGCTTGATTTCCATCCATATCACTGGTATCTATTAGTCCTAGTAGTAGTAGCCTCTTCTTGGCCTTTTGCACGTCAGGGTTTTCACATCTCTTCTCGGTATCAATTCATAAGCATGGGCCGGGAACTACCTAGGTAAGTGGAGGATAAGTTGGTATGGACTGCCACTGTCTCGACTATCCTAATACATGTACCTGGGTTGCCTTTTGGTGGTGCTCACAAGACGCCTTGAAAGGCCAAAAACTGTAGCTCAATACAATATAAATATTAAGCAATGATAAAGCAATATAAACGAGTTTTGTTCTCATTCTTTTTGCTTCATGGGCTGCAAAATTCTTCCCCCTGCAGCCAAAAGAATGAGAAATACATCTCTGGTAATCCCCAGCTCATTTGGCCCTATGTATATCTGTACATTCATTCCTTTGGTTCCAATGCGTCAAATAAGTTTTTTTGGCGCCGCAATTCGAGGACAAGTGAATCAGGAGAAAGAGGAAGTACGACCTCACGCATTGTGTTATCATTTCAAGAAGAAACAGTCAAACCAGCAAGCCAGTTGCAACTCAAACCTATTCGAGTGAACAGTCCTTCCTTGGAAAGTGGCGCCATATTTGCTCTATTTGGCGTTGGCTGTACCGTGGCATGCGGTAAAAACACAGGAAGATGACACCATCAACTGAGTGGCCGTAGAAATAAAAATCAAGAGGTTAATGCGAATTATTTCACTGTAACTGTTCGGGTATCTAAGGAAAGCATTTAAAAAAGAGACATGTTTGTACATCATGATACATTAGATTATGCGTGAGTATCGTCGCTGAAGCCACCCCCTGAAATGCTAAAAATCTTTCTTTTCGACTCCGCCTCACCACCCGCCACCCTGCTGGGCAGGCATACCGCTGACCTCAGGTGTGTTTCCCGAGTAGTAGTCGGCATTCTCACCACCGGTGTGATGGTTCGCAGTGTGTGCCGGTGGCGGTTTTGAGCCCGGCGCGTAGGGAGGAGGAGGCACAGACTGTGCAGCAGCGTAGTCGCTCTGCTGGTTCATCGGCTGTTCATACTGCTGCTGCTGCTGTTGCTGCTGGGGCTGCTGCGATTGCGGGTACCCGTTGTTGCTGTAGTAGTACCCATTGTTGGTGTTGGTGGTGCTGGCGCTGTTCCTCCAGCCGCCTCCCCACTTGTGACTCGGGGCTGTAGAGCCGCTGGCGACCATGGCCGACCGACGACGGCGGCGGCGGAGGATGCCGAGGCATACGCAAAAGAAGATGGCAACGACGCCTATCACCAAACCGATGATGGCACCAAGGGGCATTGCCCGCGTGTTGCGGTATCGGTTGTTGCCGTAGTATTGCCGGGCGACCAGAGTGGCCGTATTTTGTGCTTGCTCCCGCGGGACGTACATTTTGATCGATATCAATCAGGGGTTTTTTCTTCTCGGGTGGATGAGTTGTGGAATTTGTGGTGTGTTTTGCAGGCAGATGTATAGCTCCTACTTGAGATTGATGAGGTCGGAAAGTCAATGAACACAAGCAGCGACCTTCGCTGGCTGTCCTTTTAAGGCCAAATCATTCCATCAAAAACCCCCGCGGAAAACGAGCCATATTTTTGCTCAGCCATGCTCGGTAGGCTAGCCAAGAGTCGCATGACTTCATGGTGACTTGTTGATAAATGCGCTTATGGAAGGATGATGATTGCTGCACACCAACGAGCCATTGGACAGTGGCTTGGTGACGGCATGACGCCGATCGAAGAGATCGCCACTTGCGTTTCTCCACTGCAGACCCTGGGTTTTTCTTGTCTGACGCCAATGAACCAGTAGCCTGTCGGGACCCTTATTCTACTTGAGTGGAGCCTGTACTTTAGTGGCACCAATAGTGTTGAATCGTATTAGCAGTAAGGTACCAAATTTGCAAGCGTACCTACGTTAATTACAATCTTCACCACAGCTTGACAGTTCATGAAGACTTACGGCGTCCTCGGATATCGGATCTGCGTATTGTCCGATGACGCTCGAGTAAATATTTTTCTCTTATCTCTTCCACTCACTTCATGTCCCTGTTTTCCAAAAACGGCGTGGTCCCTAATTTAATTAATTACTGCAACTAAGAAGCCAGCATGTAAGGCATTTCGATTGCTCCCCACGTGACAACTCTGTCATTTTGTCTAATTACCACGGTAGGTGGGTAGGGTAAGGCGCCTACCGCGCTACGACCTACGTAATGCTCACGTGACAGCGTACGCGCTGGGCTTGTCTCTGGGTGTCGAAATTTTCCCGACGCGCTTGACAACACGTGACGACACCGTCCTGACATGAACTTCGGCGACGGACTGGACCAACATATCGAACCATAATTCGCATATCGTGGGCTGTCATTGGCTATATCGAGAATCTTTGTTAACTCAAGCCTATTTCTCGGTGGCCTTGTGTCAACCCCCAAGGGTCAGAGCCTCATGTCCCTGGCTACACTGCGTTGTGTGCTCGCGTCATGACGGCCTTGGCCCGGCTACTGTCCATAGGCCGACATCATGCTACGGTCAGCATAAAACATAGGCCCCTAGCTGCCAAATGTAGCAGCATCGCCCACCAGAATCACACCTATTCATCTCAGAAACTTGCCGGAAAGTCGGATCTCGTCGCTCAAATTCTTCACTCGAGTAGAATTTTGCCCAGTGAGGCTGAACATGTCGGTTTTTCCAAGGCAGGCGAGTGGTCTGGGCTTGGGGACTCCAAGGCTCCCAATGATGCAAAGTCACAACATTCAGGCCAACTTGATCACGTCGTCGCTTCCGATGAAAATGGAGAGACAGAAGCAGCCAACGTCACGCCAACGTGGATGGAAATGTGCGAAACAGCTGTTGTTGAAAGACATGGGCAACATAATCCCCCAGCCGATAATCCCCCAGCCGATAATCCCCCAGCCGAAAATCCAAAAGCCGCGCACAAAGAACAGATCAAGCCTGGCATCATACGCGACCTCAACTACTTTGTGCCAGACCTAACGGGTTGTCATCTATCCGAACTGGCGACTCTGGATTGTGCTGTCATCGACAAATATATCGAATCGGTATTGTATGGAGTCTGTTTATTTGCGCAGCTAGACTCTGTAGCAAATTCTACGTACAAGGACCCGAAAGGATGGCTCCAGATCTCATCCGAAACTCTCCAGCTCAATCAATCAGGTCAGGTATTCCAAACGACCATTCAGGCTCATATGCCCGATGCAAGAGTTGTAGGGATTGGACATGGTGTAAATGCCCTAGGCGCCACACGAGCTGCCTGGCTGGACATTTTGATCCAACCAGAGGCATTTTGGCTGCTCAAAGTTAGGCACCTCGACCCCAACCTGGCTATAACGGATATAACGGACCTGTGCGACAAACCCGACGAACGCGACAGATATGGCCCCTCTATGATGAAAATCTATGATGTCGCAGCGGCATGCGGGTCCGTTCCAACTGTTGACGCCATGCCGGTGACCATTTACAGTCCCCATGATCGAGAGTTGATAATGTGCTACAAGTTCAGCATACAAGCCCAAGATTTGGATATAGACGCGCAGGCTATAGCCAGGGGTATGCCTGCAGCCATGAAGAAGGCGAAAGTGCTTTTCTTGGACAAGATCGAGGCTCTGGACAAGATGCATCCTGCGGGCGCTGACGAAAGCCTGCCCTCCATAATCGGCCCACCCAAAAACGCCAACCAGTTTGTCAAAACATTCCTGGAAACGCATCGAAGCCAGCACAGTGGCCTTTACAGCCACGTTGATGTAACCGTGGAACTCTGGCGCCCATTCGGCAATGAAGTCAATTTACTGGCCGCCCGACTTCTGGGCAATGGACTCCCTGTAGGCCCAACCGTCATGGCTGCTGTTGACGCTCGGAAAATCACGTCTCTGGCATCTTACGCAGCAGCTCTTAGTCTTGCAGCCGCAATACCAACCGCTGCTAGAGAGCCCAAGTCTGGGAAACCCTCTCAAGACATGGTACCACTGTTGGAGATGTCCCTCGATTCATCGTCGCTGGGAACCATGACCGTTCCTCGGAGCATCCGATCACAGGTTGTACAGCGTCTGCCTGCCAGTGCTGTAGAGCACTTCCACAGCAATAGGCCTGGCGCACGTCGAAGTTTATGGATGCATCCACTCGCACGTTCGAGCTTGAATAGACGCCTGGCTGCACGTTTAGAGGCATACCAGGCCGATCGCCATCTGGAACACATCAGAGCCCAGAGAGCATCGCTACCCATGAACAAGCACCGGAAACAGCTGCTCAACCTAGTTGAAGGTAGTCATTTTTGTATAGTGATTGGCGCCACCGGCTCCGGCAAAAGTACACAAGTGCCGCAAATAATCCTCGATGATGCTATCAAACAAGGGCGCGGGGCAGACACGCGGATTCTGTGCCTGCAACCCCGTCGCGCTGCCGCCATGTGGGTTGCCCAACGTGTAGCATCGGAGAGAGGCGAACGATTAGGCGAGTCTGTTGGATTTCGCATTCGGTTTGACGCCCGTCTTGCTAACCGTCAGGGTGGCACCGTGAGCTTCGTCACCCTCGGCATTCTTTTGAAGCAATTGCAAGATGGAGTCCAAGAAACCTTGGACATGTACTCTCACATTGTGATCGACGAAGTCCACGAGCGATCGCTAGAACTAGATTTGTTGTTGGTCGTTTTGAAGAAGGCCATCGCTGAGCGGCTAGCCAAGGGGCAGAGCCTACCAAAGATTATCCTCATGAGCGCCTCCATCAGTAACCAGGAGCAGCTTCAAGAATACCTTGCCGACAGTCTTCATGATGGCAAAGCACGGAGGCTACCCGCGCACCAAGCATGCCCGATCCTGTCGATCCCAGGCCGCACATTCCCAGTCTCATCAATTTATCTCGACAGGCTTCTCCCGATGATCAGAGACAAATACGGCGAGCAGCTTGATCTTTGGCTGGAGGATAAGCCGTTTAAAAGTGCGGCCATCCAATATCTGGAGACTGAAACATCTTCCGAATGGGACATATCCGACGAGACCTTGGCTGAACGACATGCTGCATACGTCCCCATTGATTTAGTTGCAGCCACCATTGCTCATATTGCCTCATCCGCAAGTCCTGGTGACATACTTGTTTTCCTCCCAGGCATAAAAGAAATTCGTTCAGTCAACGATGTGCTGCGAGATAGGCAGGGGTCTTTGGGTATCGACTTCAAGGATATCAACTTCAACGACACCTCCAAGTTTAGGATCCATTTCCTGCACTCGGCTGTCTCAGCGGCCGAGCAGAACAAGATTTTCCAGAAGGTCCCTTTGGGCTGTCGCCGCATTATCCTTGCCTCCAACATCGCCGAAACCTCAGTAACAATACCTGACGTAGTCCACGTGGTCGACGTTGGAAAGACCAGAGATCGCAAGTATGATCGGTCGACACGCATCACCGGCATGTATACGGGCTGGCAGACCAAATCGAAGGCGATGCAGCGACAGGGACGCGCAGGCCGCACACAGGAGGGTCATTACTACGGCCTCTACTCGGAGCAACGACGCCAGAGCATGAAAGACGACGCCTTGCCCGAGATGCTGAAATTGGATTTGACCAACACGTGCCTGTCCGTGAAAGGCTTTGGCTTCCGAGACAGCGTTGCTGACTTCCTCGCCGCCGCGATCAGCCCCCCGCCCCCTAGTGTCGTGCAAGACGCGGTCAACTCTCTCAAGGCCATGGATGCGCTGGCGGAAAACGAAGGAATCACCAGCCTCGGCCATCTCCTCCTTCGGATCCCTCTGCACCCCTTGCTTGGAAAGATGATACTCCTGGGGGTGTTTTTCCGATGCGTTGGGCCCATGATAGTATTGTGTGCTCTCCACGGAGGAGGTTCGCTTTTCGAGGTTCCACCCGGCAGCCCCAGCGCAGCGAAGCGAGCTCACCAGCAGTTCCGCGTTGCAGACAGTGATCACCTTAGCCAAATGAAAGCCTTTAACCATTTGCGGCAGCTGGAACAAATAAGCCACCGCGAGGCCGTCGATTTTGCTCGCAGCGAGCATCTAAATTTCGCGAAATACGAGGAGGCGAAGCTGACCGCAGCGCAGATTGAGCAGGTGCTCATCAATCACGGACTGGTCCCACCGAGGGATGAGCTCGAGCATCGCTTTTCCAGCCCTGGCGGCGTTGAGCTCAACGTCAACTCGGGCAATGAACAGTTGTTGAAAGCCCTGCTGGTCAAGGGTCTCTACCCAAACGTGGCCGTCAAGGTAGCCCGCTCACCCACGCGGATGTCGCTCAAAGCGGCGGCCGGCGGGAGCGGCCATGTATTGCTGGGGCATGCCTCGGTCGTTCAACCCATCACCAACCATGAGCTCTTCCCCAAAAACTCCCTCTTCGTGTACAGCGAGCTGGTTCGGCAAGACTATATCAACTTGATGTTCTTGACCAACGTGTCCCACCTCGAGAGCCCGCTGGTGCTGGCGCTGTTTGGCGGGTCCCTGCTCCGGCCCGAGCCGCACGATGCCGTGGTGCAGCAGCCGCTGTCGACCGCGGACGGCGGCAGGTTTGGGTTCGCATACAAGGTCGAGGACCCGGACCACAGCAACCCGCAGTCGAGGACGCCGGCCGAGACGCTGGTGCAGTTCCGCGAGCACATGGACGTGGTGCTCGACGACGCCTTCCGGAGGCTGCTCTTCCAGCAGCAGCGCGGGCCGCAGGGTAGTGCCAGCGCGATATGTGCTGGCACCCCTGAACTCGAAGACCTTGTGGACAGGGTTGTAAATCTGTTGGATCGTGAGAAGGGTCGCGTCCACTAGAGGAGCGGTTGTAAACATACTTTACTTCTTTCATCATGTCCATATTTTGTAGTTTTATACCGTCTATAGATTGATGGAAAACGGGGCTGGAAGTTGCCATTATAGATGTAGCTCATTGTATACATATGCCACGCGGATTGGGGGCTCTCGAGTCGACGGGCTGGAGAACCACGCTGAAACTAGATCTTGGCCAGCTGCAGTATGAACAAGCCCTTGACTAGAAGAGACACACTACTAACTAGGTAAAATGTCTAGTGTGGTGAGAAGCACCATTCTCTGAGGTGTTTTCCTTTTGGATTCCTTTCCAGCTCAACAACGACCTTGCCAATGGCCGCCGCCACTTGGTCCGATCGACAATAGCTTGAAGGAAATCTGCATTTTGCCGGGGAATGACGCGAGTTCGAAGAAGCCGAGGTTTCAATTTGCCGCACCAAGCCATGCTTCATGAAAAAGGAATTCTGTATATCATGGACAATTCCCAGCGAGCGTGGCTATTCGAGCTTGGGGAAGGTATCTTTTATGAAACGATTGGAAGGCTCTGGCTATCATTTTTCTTGAGCCTCCCGGCAGGCCGCCCATGACGGCGAGAACCATACTTTTGGGGCTTTGGGGATTGATCGCTCAAGCTCGCTATGCCCAATCTAGCATATGTGTATGCCATCAGTTTGTGCCAGTTTGGCTTTTTTGTTTATTGGAGATGGCTTCTATACGTGTAGCCGACGAGACGGGCCAATCCCCGCACGGCAAGAGGTGAGCAGCAGCGCCTATAACCCAGGTAAATCTGGTCACGTACGGTATCATGAACCATGGTTTTGCGGATATGGAACGGGGGACCCCAGGCCCAGATCTGTGGTATCCGGATCGATCAAGGCCAAGATTCATTGGACGAAGCGGAAGCAAGTCCCAAGGGACGGTTCACTCAGGTTGCTGTAGATTCTCATCTCCGCATCAGGAGAGAGAACCCGATGACGGGATACGCTCGTTACCTTGTTCGTCATGGGATGTTGCCTCGCATACAAGGGCCTAGTGGCAAGACGCGCCTCGAGGACCACAGAGGCAAAAGGCGGGGATATGTGTGCTTCAAGCTGCTGGCGCTGGCCACGGCGGAGCTTGACAAAGTTTGGCTTCATCAATGGACGCGCCTCCCTTTGCTATAGCGGAGCCCGGGGCAGATCCGAAGCGAGGAAATTCGCGATCCCCACCAACAATTTGGGCTTGCTGGCCTTTGGAGACATGCTCGGCCGCCTTTTTCTTGATATGGCCTTGCATCAGGCTATATTTAACATCATTTGTGGACTCAACAGTAAATGTCGTTTAACACTCCAGGTGGAGAGCGCGGACGGAGTCTAGGTTTCCGTCGTGCTGGCCAGGTATTCGACACTGGCAGATGGCCTCGCCGTGGACTCGCTGCTTGGAAGATTTCGAAGAAAAAAAAACAAAAAAAAAAACGTATATTTACTTGAGCTTTTTGAGCCCGAGGTTCTGTTTGATCCTTTATGGGCCACAAACGTCATGTCAAGCAACTGCAATCCGGGGACAATGATGTCTACTCGATCGATGCTACTTCGTATTGTAGTAGAATCCAGGGTCTTGTTATACGGGGCAAAAAAATTGTCGCTGAAATAGCGACCGACGCCAGCGAAACAACCCGCTGCTTGTTCAGTGGAACCCAGGCGAGTCCTTGTGTGAAATTGGGGGTTGTGTCATGATACAGTGTGGGGGTTCAATTCCGCATTAGGAATTAGCTCGGTTCTGACAAGGGAAAGCTTCTTGTTTTCTCCCCCGGATCAGTCTGGATGAGCTTTTCCCGTCACGAACCGCCGGAACACGGCTCTTTCTTGTGATGTTCGTGTTTCCTCTTCTCTCTCTAATTTGCCCTTTTGTTCTCGCCGCAAGGGGCAAAGGATGTTTGGATCATGCCATCGGCAGGCTGGGAATGACGTCCGTCGGTCCTTGGCCTTGTCGTTTGCCTGCATACATGCGTGCTGAACACGCTTTTCGCTTTCTTGCGCGGCGTTAGATATCCAGCTATGGTCAAGCTCCATGCGAGACTCGGCGATTGCGAGTTTTGACGCTGCAGTATGTAGGTTTGCTCCCGCCAAGACGGGTAACCGACTGGACGGCACGGGTTGTCGCAGCACCTATTTTTGGGCCCCGGCACCTGAAGCCGCGGGGAACACGGGAACTCTGTGCAGTTTGTTTGATTTTTTTGCTTACATGGAAAAAAAAAATCATGACGGTTTTTGTCGCACAACAACTAGAAAAATTGGTGACACAACAGAAACGGTGTGCATGTGCATACCCGCTGTCATTGTCGTCCACTCTGGGTTTGCTGATCTTCAATCTCCGGGTTTCTCCTCCACTGTAGCCCATGCTGTTCGACGACTCAACGGTCACGTCTTTTTTCCTCCACCGAGTTCACTCGCTGCAAACAAGACACGCAGTTCGGCACACCTTCCTGAGAGCAAAAAAGTCTGCAACTCTTGTCCGGGAGTCAAAAAAGGGAAATAAGTGTCGATGATCTCGTCCCGCCAAGGCCAAAGCCGAACTAGCGCGAACCCGTACGGCGACGGAAACGAAATTTCCCCCGACAACCCCTGCGGAGCAAGATGGTTTACTAATTACAGTACAGTCCTCGCCTACCTTTTGGCTGCCGACCGTCTGGCGAGTCAAGCCCGTCAATCGCTGTGGGGTTTGATCGTGTGATGGGTGCTCTTACATTGGCATACCGGGGGGACTTTGATGTTGCTTATGAGGATCGTTTGGGAGGGTTTTGGTGTAGTGTACACGTATGTAATGTATAAAAAGGTCTGCCGGTCGGTCGACGGTGATGGGAATTGTTACCGGCCTCTCTCCTCACCCAGCCCCCCCGTGACAGTCATTCGCTTGACCCCCGGTCCATTCTCTTGCCATTGCCAATATCACTCTCTAGGGCAAAATCATGTTCAATGTCCCCAAGGCCGTCGCGGCCTCGCTACTGCTTCTCCACGGGGCTCGCGCAGACATCTGCAGCACCCTTCCGATCTCAGCCCCCGATATCGAGATCGTCAAGCCTTTCACTGCGAAATGGTCGGGGGAGCAGCTCGAATACTGGGTAAGATATACATGTCACAGCTGTTGCATATTATGTCACCAAGGTAGCTGCAGGGGCTAACATTTGCATCATGAAACTAAAAGAGCACCGGGTGCGGAAAACTCCACCCTTCTTGCATTCTGTACCCCAAGAACGCGCAGGAGGTCGCCGCCATCGTCGAGGCTCTCGGCGAGACCAATGAGACGTTTGCCATCAAGTCTGGCGGCCACAACCCGAACCTCTACTTTGCGAGCATAGACGGTGGCCCGCTCATCTCGACCGGCAGCCTGAACCAGGTCGAGCTTGATACCGCCACCGAGACGGCCAAGCTGGGTCCGGGTAACCGCTGGGATGAGGTGGCCAACAAACTTGATGGCTCTGGCTACTCCATTGTGGGTGGCCGTTTGGGCAACGTCGGAGTCGGAGGCTACATGCTGGGAGGTGAGTTTATTTGGGGCGAATTCATACAGCCCCTGATGGGCGATGTCTTGCTTATACTGATAGAAATCAAATCCAGGCGGCCTCAGCTTCATGTCGACCGAATACGGCTGGGCAGCAAACTCGGTCGAGTCCTTTGAGCTGGTGCTGGCCAACGCCACCATCATCAACGTGACGCGCGACAGCCACCCGTCCCTCTTCAAGTCCCTCAAGGGCGGCGGCAACGCGTACGGCATCGTCACCAGCTTCACCGTCAAGGCCTACAAGCAGGGGACCGTGTGGGGCGGCAACTACTTCTTCAACGCGACGCCCGCCACCGACGCGGCGCTGCTCGAGGCCGTCGCCGACTTTGCCATGCACTATCCGGACCCCAAGGCCGGCATCATCCTGACGGCCGAGCGCACGGGGCTGGGCGCCGTCGACTTTTGGACCATGTTTCTGTACTACAACGGCGAGCAGCCCCCCGCCGGCGTGTTCGACCGCTTCAAGGCCATCAAGCCCTGGTCCGACACCACCAAGACGCGCACCTACGCGGAGCTGGTCGGCTTCAACAACTGGGCCGTGCTCAAGGGCAGCGTCTACACCATCGGCACCGAGACCATCCCCATGCCGTCCCTGGGCGCGGCCAACTCGTCCACCGTCGCCGCCTCCACCCTGCAGGACGTGCACAGGAACTGGCGCGACGTCGGCACGCCCGCCCTGCTCAAGGTCGGCGGCCTCATCGCCAGCACGGCGTACCAGCCCGTCCCGCGGTCCATGGCGGCCGTGGCGAGGGCCAAGAGCGGCGACCTGCTGGACCTCGACGACGACGCCGACCTCATCGTCATGGAGTACAACTACAGCTGGCTGCTCGAGGGCGCCGAGCGCCGGGTCGTGGACCAGGCGCTGCAGGACACGTACAACGGCGTCAGGGAGCGCGTGGTCGCGGGCCAGGCCGCCGGGGAGCTGCCGGCCGATGCGTACCTGCCCCTGTTTGCCAACGATGCCTACTTTCGCCAGGACTACTTTGGCAGGCTCAGGCCGGAGAGCAGGGAGATGGCGGCGGCGGCGAGGCAGGCTGTCGATCCCGAGGGCTTCTTTGCGAGCAGGACGGGCGGTCTCAAGATGTAAATTCGGCTGACTGCAGTGTGATTGGTTTTTGTAGGCGGAACTGGGAGAGCAGGCTGTGGTGGCATTTCGGCTGCCTCTCTTTGGACTATTGAGATGTACTATAATATAATTTTTAATGATGTTGTCGAGAAAAAGAATAAAACTCCTGTGGTCTCCAAGGTAGTAAGGGACTGTCTGCAACGATTTGTCAAGGAGAACTAGTCTACCAAGGGCGAGTTTCAGCCTTTCAGGAAGGAAGCTGCATTTCGCGGAAACAAGATCTCCCCGAGCTTCCTTTGGCTCCCGTGTGACCTACCATAAATGTCTCATCTTATAAGGAGTCCCATGACCTGATCTGTCGAGTAGTACAGTGCACAGGCTTGGGCTGGCAATAAGAAAAAAGCCCATCACACGCTGGTACAAGATGGTCGTCGTTGGGGTGACATTTATGTCTACAGCGGTATAAGTGCTATGAAAACTGGTTGCAATGATTTAAAGTGTGTGGAGCACTTACAAATCACCAGCAGGCTTACTCCGTGCTTATAAAGCGTGCCAAACGTGCAATATGGCCAGGCCTCCTGGATAAAATCAAGAATTCATCTCTTCGTATCCGCGTATCTCCTATTGACTTGTAATGAACCTTTTTGGCTTTTAGCAATCCCAAAATGGTCGTATTCTTCATTCCCATCCGAGTCCAAGTCATCAGCTTCTTCAGCAAAGCTTGGCGCTGACAGGTCTAGCTGATTTCAGACGTAACATGTCTTTTTTTCGGTCAGGCTCGGAGCATTCGGTGAAAATATGGTGAGTAGCTCCAGCTCATGTCGGCTCACCGCCCTCAGACCCGGGCTGAAGCCAGTGGGTGCGACCATTTGGTAAGATCACGATGGTCGCTATTCTCAACTTAGTACGTTACCAGTCATACTTTATCACATTCCCCTCGAAAACTGGCGGTGAAATTCATTACGTGGCTCGGGTGGAAAGCCTACCAATAGTCAAGCGGCACGTAATAATAAGATGAGACAGTAACAGTAGTTCAAAGTAATAGCTGAACTTGCCATCCTGAAATGTAGATTACGGCTACTGTGCCTCACCGTGCAGGGTTGAAACGCCTAAACGCGTCAACTTTTACCCCGACTCTGGTCAGATGTCATCCCATTTCAAGAAAGACCCTGGTGCCGCACCCGGCGGGTTCAGCCGTCCTCCCGAATCAGGCATGACAGGTGCAGCCTTTACGGTTTTTACACCGAATGTGCATGCTGGTCCGACTGGTCAGCAACCATTAGGATTTTCAACATGTCAATGCATTATTTTCACATATACTGCAGCCAGGCTAGTGGTCAAGCTGCCATTATGACCTGCAACTGTTGATAATGCTATAGCAGAACCTTGCACAAATTTTACAGCTTGTAGTATTGTCAGTCAGATGAATTTGCTAAAGATAAAGGGCATATGACTTGGGGAAAGTGCCATTATAACTTATTTATGTTTAGCCCTGCTTCTGTTCGCCAGTCAGTCGAAGCATTCTGTTGACTAACGTTGCGTACCCCCTGTTCGGCACCCCCCCTGTTCGGCACCCAAAAATAACAACACTTTTATTTTTATCCTCCAACTTCTATTATAAATATCTCGATGAATCTGTCACTTTTGGATTTACTTTTTTCTGATTTTAATTCTCCATTTTCCAATGAAGCAATATACTGAAAAACAGCTTATATCTGCAATTAACGACGTCAATAATGGCAATCCAATTGCAAAAACCTCCCGAAAATGGGGAATACCTAGGTCTACACTTCAAAGTCGACTTAAAGGTTCTCAACCTTATAAAAAAGCACAAAGCCCTTTTCAAAGGCTTTCCACGGAACAGGAAAAGCATTTGGCTGATTGGGTACTTACCCAAACAGCTTTAGGGCTTCCGCCAACGCATCAAGAATTACGCTTTTTTGCCGAACGAATTCTTCAAGCCGCCGGAGAGACAAAAGGCCTTGGAAAACGTTGGATAACTCGTTTTTTGGCTCGTTATCCAATCCTTAAAACCCAAAGGCCCCGTCGAATAGATAACGCCCGGGTTAATGGCGCTACTACGGAGGTAATTAAATCTTGGTGGCTTTATATTACGAACCCGGTTATTAACGCTATTAAACCGGAAAACCGTTGGAATATGGACGAAACCGGTATAATGGAAGGCAAAGGATCTAATGGCCTAGTATTAGGGCTTAACGGGATCCGGCCGTTGCAACGAAAAGAGCCCGGAACGCGTGGTTGGACGACTATAATCGAATGTATATCGGCTACGGGCGTTGCCCTCCCTCCCCTCGTTATATTTAAGGGAAAAAACGTACAACAACAATGGTTTCCCACGGATTTAAGCCCTTTCGATAATTGGCAATTTCATGCAACCGAAAACGGGTGGACAAATAACCAAACGGCTATCGAATGGTTAAAAAAGGTGTTTATTCCGTATACCCAACCTTTAACCCCTGAAAAGCGGTTATTAGTTTTGGATGGCCATGGATCACATATAACGGACGAATTTATGCTTCTTTGCTTGCAAAATAATATTCAACTCCTATATTTACCCCCTCATTCGTCACACGTTCTTCAACCATTGGATCTATCGGTTTTTGGGCCGTTAAAAGAAGCTTATCGACGTCAACTTGGATTTGTTAGCCAATTTTGCTGTTTAACAGTTATTGGAAAACGAAATTTCCTACTTTGTTATCGAAAAGCCAGATTAAAAGCATTTATAGCAAAAACCATTCAATCTGGTTGGCGTACAACGGGGTTATGGCCGGTAAACTTGGTTAAACCACTTTTAAGCCCTTTTTTGTTAGAAAATAGCAACGCCAACGTTATAAAAGATAAAAACAACGGTTTGCAAAGGGATAAAACACCGGAAAGCCCAGCCCAAAAAATTAACGACCCGTCTTTACTTATTTGGAAAACCCCTAAAACGACCCGAGATATCCGACTTCAACTGCAAAAACTTTCCCAATCCAACAAAACCAACGCTACTTCACGTCTTTTATTTGCAAAAGTCCAAAAAAGCTTCGAAGCCAAAGATACCCTTTTGGCTAGCGCCCAGCAAAAAATCAGCTTATTGGAAGCACAACTGGAGGCAATACGGCCGGTTAAAAGGAGGAGGGTGGTTCCGGATCCAAACGAGCTTTTGGTTAACAAACAGAACATTATTGGATTGCAGGAAAATGATATAGAAAATTTGGAACCTTTAGCTGATGAAGAAGAGGTTAATGAACCGGAGAAGCGTGAAAACGATTGTATTTTTGTCCGTTGATAATTTTATATTTAAATCAGTTTATAAAAGTAGGCATTTCGTTGTTAGATTTTCAGGGTGCCGAACAGGGGGGGTGCCGAACAGGGGGTACGCAACGTTATGTGTACATGCTATCAGTTTCACTACAAGCAAAGCTATATCTCCGCAAAGTATATGGCGGTATTTTATGTAAAAGTTACAGTCTCTGAATTTGAATTTCATATTCGGCCGTCTTTTCTCATATTTACTCAAGTAGACGTGTCCACGACTATTCTGGATATTGCATACGATCGGAACCGCAGAAGAGGTAACGTTGGGCTCCACATCTCCGACCCCCCTAAAGTCCGGCCCCCTTGAAAAATGTAACGACGAAATACCCCTTTTATAAACCGATTTAAATGTAAACCTATCAACGCACAATAATACAATCATTGTCAGGCTCTCCCGGTTCGCTAACCTCTTCTCCATCGTTCAAAGCTTCTAAACAGTCCCTATTATTTTCCTGTGCTTCATAAACGTTTTTTTTGCTGACCAAAAGCTCGTTGGGATCCGGAATCACCCTTTTCCTTTTGACCGGCCGTACCGCCTCCAATTTTGCTTTTAACAAACTGATTTTTTGCTGAGCTTCAGCCAATAAGATATCCTTGGTTTCGAAGCTTTTTTGGACTTTTGCAAACAAAAGCCGTGAAGTGGCGTTACTTTTTTCGGACCGGGAAATTTCCTGTAGTTGAAGTCGAATATCTCGGGTCGTTTTAGGGGTTTTCCAAATAAGTAAAGACTGGTCGTTAATTTTTTGGGTTGGGCTTTCCGGTGTTTTATCCCTTTGGAAGCCGTTATTTTTACCTTTTTCGACGTTGGCGTTGCTATTTTCTAACAAAAAAGGGTTTAAAAGTGGTTTTGCCAAGTTCACCGGCCATAACCCCGTCGTACGCCAACCAGATTGAATGGTTTTTGCTATAAATGCTTTTGATCTGGCTTTTCGATAGCAAAGTAGAAAGTTTCGTTTCCCAACAACCGTTGAACAGCAAAACTGGTTTACAAATCCCAGGTGACGTCGATAAGCTTCCTTTAACGGCCCAAAAACCGATAAATCCAACGGTTGAAGAACGTGTGACGAATGAGGGGGTAAATATAGGAGTTGAATATTGTTTTGCAAGCAAAGAAGCATAAATTCGTCCGTTATATGTGATCCATGGCCATCCAGAACTAATAACCGCTTTTCAGGGGTTAAAGGTTGGGTATACGGAATAAACACCTTTTTTAACCATTCGATACCTGTTTCATTATTTGTCCACCCGTTTTCGGTTGCATGAAATTGCCAGGTATCGAAAGGACTTAAATCAGCTGGAAACCATTGTTGCTGTACGTTTTTCCCCTTAAATATAACGAGGGGAGGTATAACAGCCCCCGTAGCTGATACACATTCGATTATGCTCGTCCAACCCCGCGTTCCAGGCTCTTTTCGCTGTAATGGCCGGATTTTATTACGCCCTAACACCAGGCCATTAGATCCTTTGCCTTCCATTATACCTGTTTCGTCCATATTCCAACGGTTGGCCGGTTTTATAGTATCGACAACGGGATTTTTCAAATAGGACCACCAAGATTTAATTACCTCGGTTGTAGCCCCATTAACCCGGGCATTTTCTATTCGCCGGGGTCTTTGGGTTTTCAAAATTGGATATCGGGCTATAAAACGGCTAACCCAATGTTTCCCAAGGCTTTTTCTTTCTCCGGCGGCCTGAAGAATTCGTTCCGCAAAATAGCGTAGTTCTTGATGCGTTGGCGGAAGGCCTAACGCGGCCTGCGCAAGTACCCAATCTGCCAAATAGGTTTCCTGCTCCTGTGAAAGCCTTTGACAAAATCTTTTCGCTTGTTGAATTGACTGGGCCCCCTTTAAACGATCGTGAAGGGTACTCCGAGGAATACCCCATTTTTGCGAGGTTTTGTGAACTGATTTGCCATTTCTTATGTCAGAAATGGCAGCAAGAAGCTGATTTTCAGTGTACTGTTTCATTGGAAGGTTTGGAGCAAGAATCTTCAAAAATCAAGTTCTAAAGTGAAAAATTCGTCTAGATATTTATAAAATAAAACAAAGGGTTGACGTGGCTGAGTAGATATTTTTAGGGGCCGGACTTTAGGGGGGTCGGAGATGTGGAGCCCAACGTTACCGAATATCTATTTTGGTGCGAAAAATGCAGTCGCGGCAGTAATGATCCCAACGCTTACTTTTGGCACAAATGCCAATCAACTACATATTGAAATTCTATCAAGGCACTCAATAGAATGAGATTCAAATACTTTTCGAAACCACATAACTTTGTTTCTAATGGTTAGTCTTGAGCGAGTTGCAAGAATCAAGTGGAAATTTTGATTAAAAGGAGCGACAGGTATAGCCACCAATAGTGTTCTGGAAGTTGAGCACCCGTAAAGGCCGCATTGGAATATTTGCAATAGGGTTTCTTCAAGTTCTCTATATGTATTGCCAAGCCATTAAGTGATTAACAGACACATCTTACACAAGTCTTCAGATTGCATTGCAAATAACCGAAATGAATGTTCATTGCTCGGACAGGGAAATCTGTAACAAACTAACAACACTTGCAAAACCAAAGTGGCCTCTCCCGCAAGTTTGGAATCTAAATCTAACATACAGGTCTTGACGCTTGAGTATAGAATGCACAGCCGGGAGGTTTCCGGTTCTGTTAACTGGTTCAAGTATCCACGCAGAATTATCATCCCTCAAAACTTACTGGCTATAAACGGCTTTTGTGGATTCTCCCTGGGAAAGGACTGTAATAGAAAGCTGTTTTTGTTCGAGCGTCATCGCCGTAAATCGGCTGTTTAAATGGCAAAAGCCAGAAATGACCTTGTTCTACTTTAGCGAGGCTATATGAGCAGAGATGATTCTACTCTGGTCAAGAAATTTTGGTGTCACGACGAACGCCGCTCACTAAGAGACGACACAGTAACACATGGTAATTCTGTTTGGTGACCCAAGACTCAGCTGAAGAAACGAAAAAAGGTGCAAAGTGCCAACCACGCATGACCAGTTCATGCGCTGCAAAGCAAGAAAAAGGACGCGCCTTGAATTTCATAATTGTTGTGTCACAAAAACGTCGTGTCAGCCATCTTGGAGTAGGATGGCATAAGCGGGCCGATGTGGCGCGCACAGTACAAGTTGTATCCAAGCCGGGAAAGGCGGCCACCAATGTTGCCAAGATCAGAGACATTTTGCATTACGCGTGTTGGTGAAAGGGGAGAGAATGCGTAAACATGTAAGCGGATGAATTGAGCCGTGTCTAACGCGAAGAAGAATTCCTCAGCTCGAACGGAAAAAGTAGATGACGGTAAGACGGTATGTTATCCCGGAAAGCATGACAGAACAATTCCAACATTTCGAATCCAACAGCGTGTGAGGAGAAGGATTGATTGGGTAGGACCCCCCCGACCGGGGGATCGCAGATGGCAAGATGCCGTCAGAAGCTTCTACCAGAAAATTCCACACGTGTGTCTTGCAGCGGCTGTGGTTGTTTTTGTACCCGGTTTCCCCAGATCAATACGAGCAAAAAAGATTACCAGACACGGCCAAGAAGCGTTGCAAAATAGGCGCCAAAAAAACACCCCCCCCCTGCAACATTGTCGAGGAGCTTTGCCTAAATGATGTCAGCCACGAAAACCCGTTGCGTCCCGGGGCCGGCTAAAATTTAAGACAAGGAAACCCAAGAAGACAAACACCGACTACCACCGACAGAATGCGCGCCAGGGAGGCCAAACACGGGAATACGAAAAGGCGTAGGCCCTCCCTCCAAAGGAATGCCAAGAACGGGCTAAGCCAGGGCGGGCGTCATTTTGGTATTGCAGCTCGGTGCTCGGGTCCTGTCGATCTTTGGGCGGCGTTGGACCAATTTATTTTATTTTGGGTTCTTCTATTTCCAGAAACAGCCACAAATTCTGACAAGAAAGGAGAGGGGGGGGGGAAACTTCATTTCTTCGGTCTGGCTTGGCGAGAAGTTGGGTCATCTTTTGATACGACTCACCTTGCAAGGCCGGACTGGGGGATGTCTGTGATGGGTAAGGATGATCATCTATAAGAAGATGGCCTCCCCGTCCATGTTTGGAATGATTTGAATCACAGCCAGAGCGAGCAGCAGGTCGGGTTCAGACACATTCTTTGGACAAGTTGAAAGCGCACATCACAGCCCTCGACACGAAAAACCTCACAAGTTTAGCTTTCCACTCCCACGGCAGCCGCTGCTGCAACCCCGTCATGGGCATCTGCGTCAGCCCGCCCAACATGTTTTGCATCATGAGCGGCGGCATCGTGGCCGACGACGAGTCGGCCGATGCCGCCACGCCTCCCCCGATCCAGCTCGACCAAGACATCGAGCAGCAGGGCAGCAGCAGCAGCAGCAACGGCACGTCCTGCGGGCCCAACGTCTGCCGCGGCGACGAGACGTGCTGCAACCCCGGCTGCGGCTACTGCACCAAGCCCGGCCAGGGCTGCACCAAGGAGTTTTGCGCCCCCGGCTCGGGTCCCCAGTGCGGCAAGAAGGCGTTTTGCCCGTTCGGCTGGGAGTGCTGCAACGAAAGCTGCGGGACCTGCGTCCGTCCCGGTGGTGTCTGCACGATGCAGTTTTGCATCGAGTGAAAAGTGGGCGTGACGGCGTGACGTGCGGGGAGGAAGTTTCATTTAGGGAGGAGGGTTGGTTTGCTATAGATAGAGAAGCGGATGACCATTCGTTTGGTTGGCAGCTTGTTGGCTTTTTGTTGGTGGTAGCATGTTGTTTACGATTGCGATGACTTGTATGCAAAGTCGGCTTTGGTGTTCTTGAGCATCAAGCTCCTACTCGGGCGGATCAGGTACTATATATGGTGTGAGAAGAAAAGAAAAATGCTATACTTTACTTCCTGATCAAACGGGCAACGTGCTAGTTTTCCCGCCCGACCGCATGCGTTTTGTTCCCAAGACAAAGATGAAGCTTACCTGCAAAAATGCAGAAATACGGGGCTCAGGCAGAACCCAAGAAGTATTAATATTCTCAAGGTCCCAGATTGGAAATTATTCGTCTATATTTAAGCTTAGAATAAGCTGGATTCTGAGTGGGGGTTTTATGGCGGCTGGGGCGGTAAATGTTTCCCCACGCATGTGTTTCTGGTAAAGTCTGCCGTAGCATTCATTGCAGGGACCATGCCAACACCCGTCAGTTCCGCCACCAAGAAGTTGAAGAACCAGACTGACGGACAGTGAAGAATAATAACCGCGGCCGCTTTTGTCCTTCAAGGATCAGACCAGACCGGAAGACGCGTTGGCTTATTTGCTTGTTCTTTGTTCGGTTTTCTTGATCTGAAGTCTTGACCATCATTGGGATTTCCCGTTGCTTGTATGCGCAGGTAACCATTTTTTTGCCTAGTCAGCTTGATCAGCTCAATTCCCGTTCCATCCCACTCTCGCCTCACCCCGTGCAGCCGGGCAAGATTTACCGAACGCAGGGCCCCAGGCCGGGCCAAACAAGCCACATTTCCCAACCGCAAAGCTCGGGGACGGTAACAGACAATTTTGGTCAAAGCGGTTTGCGGATGGTTGAGCGGTTTCTTTCAACGTCCCCACCCGAACCCAGGTCTATATTGGCTTGGCGGGGTTAGAACTGCCGCGCCTGTGGCTACCGCCCCATCGCGATACGACGACACTGCAACTTTGACCCTTAGTGTGCAAATGTCATGATGCTTACTAGCATTTGGCTTTTTTTTTTTTTTTTTGTTTGTTTTATTTCCGACGGTCGAGGGTCACAATGGCAAGTCGCGCGCGTGCCGCCAGAGAATAGGGGTCAATCAGGAGCCTTGGCAACAATGCCAGGATAGAATCTTATTCACCTCACGGACGAACCTTAAAAGCGTTCCGTTTCCTCTCCTCGCCCTGATGAGGAAACATTCAGGATTGTCCCTCTTGCGCCCGTTTCCTGCCACATCAACCAGACACCCGACGGATCAGAAGCATGTACTTTTCCAAGCTCCTCCTTCTCGTCGCCGAGATCACGGCAGTGGCCGCCCTTCCCTCGCCATTGGCTCTCGAGCCGAGGCAGGACGTCGTGGTTGTCAAGAATGGCAGCTTTAACGAGGTGATGGGGTTGGGCCGGGATCTTAGGATCAACCTGATTTATCCATCTGGAGTGAGTTTCTCCCCATACTCCAATTACAAAAAAAGGGAAGACGCAAATGTTGATGTTTTCTCGGCACATAATAGGCCAACGGTGCCGTCATGGTCGAGTACCAGCACGGCAAGGACCGGTCCCTGCTCACGAGCCAGAACCGCGCCCCGGCCCCTGCGCCCGCGGGCTTCTTTCCCCTCGAGCCAGTGTCGTACCGCATGACTATGGAAGGGACCAACGGCGGCAGCAACTTTGACTTTTTGAAGATCGACTACATCCTGAACGCAGACAGTACGTATCATTCTCTCTACGTCTCGTATTTTTTATCATTTTCTGTCTCACTTTCCTTGTTCGTTCTGGCGAGAAGAAAAGTCAGATCCTTGATTCAATACATACTGACACCAACTTTGCAGAGGTCGGCAAGCTCAACATCAGAAACGGCATCTTCGCCAAGTTCAACAACGGCCAGGGTGCCTTTTCGGTCGCGACCGACGGCCCCCTCGAGTATGTGAGCAACTCTGAGCGCACGATGCTTTCGATGGACTTGGGCAGGAAGGGCAGCTTTGACGGCGAGTGGGGGTTCTTCATCCCTACGGCGGATGCCATTGCCGGTGGGCTTACCACGGCGTAGGGCCTGGATCAAGGTCACAGACTATGAACGTCTGTTTCACTGTACTGCGGTTGTTAAAGAAGTTTGTATGGGATCTTTGGTGGATCACAATCCAAAACTCCTTGCACTCTTATAAAGCTTCAGTCTTGTAAAGCTTGAATAATGGAGGCGAGCTTGCAGCGATGAATGCCGTATATTTCAAAGACTCTACAAATTAGCAGATGACAAAGTATTATAAGCGACGAAGCTAGGCGCGTTGAATCATTGATTGTGGATGCAGCTTTGATCGATTTATTTTGTAGTTACACAAATCACTTTGGGCAACAAATCATAAGCAGATGTGACAACAGGCACATGTGGGTTTGAACAATGTGTGGGAGACGAAAAACCTCCCGGAGCTTCTGGACGTGTATGGCTGACGAGGGAGGGCATTTATGAGGTCTCTGTCGTGCAGATCATCCAATTCGTGCACGACCGAGCGACCACAGCCCCCCGTTATGTCATGTTGGAGTCGAGTCGTCGGCAAGACCACTCCAGGTCGATCACAGGATATGGCCACTCTTGTCGCGAATCTTCGGAAATTTACTCCACCTGGCCTGAGTACTATATGTTGCACTAAGAACACGGTCAGAAACGAGAGCTCCTGTCAATGACTAATGCCAGTGACTTCGGTAAATATAGCCTGCAACACTATAAATATCCTTGATGATGTGGGGTCTCTCCAAGATCGACAAAGCTGATAAACAAAGACCCACGGTCGTCAATCTAGTGTATCATACATAGAGTCCTCTGCTGGTTCGAATGTCATGAAAGTCAAATTCCTATCGATTACTGGCAGCCCCACCCCCGCCCAACCCAAAAATGCCACTAGGTTTCAAAAGACGTGTCAGGCTCGCAATGGTCTCGTTGAGCTTTGCGGAAGTGTGAACCACCATGACTGCGGCAACGTCGTATTTTGTAGGTTGAATTAAAGTCCCGGGAGGCTATTTAATCAGGCCCTCAACTTTTAAGTTCAAAACAAGTTTTGAAGCTGTCACGCCCGTGTCACAAAGCCACGTATTTGGGGACTTTGGCAATAGTTATTGTCAAAGGTAAAGAAAGGCAAGGAAATCCGATGGCGCTAAGTCGGATTTGAACTACTTAAAGTGCGCTCAAAAAAAAGTAGAAAAGATCCGTCTCGGGCCTTCATTTCGACTGCTCCTATCTTGTTTCCATCCCAATCTACCCCTCACAAACAGCTTCCACAAACAAAATCAAATTGCGAAAGATTCTCCCGCCCGAATCCACCCAGATCAAAATGCTTTCTCTCAAAACCCTCCTGCTTGTTTCTGTCTCTTGCCTGGCGCAATTGGCAGCGGCTCATCCCCTAGACAATGGTGGCCTGGAACCAAGGCAGCAAAAAATTTGCTCACCAAACGGTCACACGGATGGCGATCTGACAAACCCCAACAGTCTATGCACCGTAAGTTAGAGCAACTCATCCCCCGCCCCTCTACCTTGTACAAGACTGCGCAGTTGTAGTTCTACAGAATATGCTCACGTGCTAATTGTGAACCATTATTTGGGGGTGGGGTTATAGTTGTGCAACAGCGGCTGCCAACGTGTTGCCGGACAACCAGCGTGTTGTTCTTAGGTATTGGGCATGGGCTGGCAAAGGCGGGAAGTGGCTGGCACACCTTTAAATGGATATCAATGTTAATATGCCTGCCTTTTTTGGTGGTTGGCCAAATACAACACGCGGCAAGACGCAACTTTTGCTTTGGTCGACCCCCACCTGACGCGGATCTCAGTTATCCTGATTTGTCCTTTTTGCTGAATCGACGCCTTTCCAGCGTGCAAACAACTGCTGCTACCTGGCAAAGACGTATCAGAGCTGCTCTACAAAGAAGCCGGAGACCGCTAGCCGCGCAGAGGCGCGAAACCAAATCTCGACACTCGGCATAATCCTTCCGACGTAGCAAGCGTAAATGCCAAAGGCTAAACCCGTAGCATTATCGGCATTATTCCTAAAGTCCCTTGGCCTCATGTGAGGTTGATCTCTTCGCTATGCCAGATTTTCAGTAGTGCTCAGAATAATAGCCGTTGAGTGAAATCGTGTGCAGTAAACTGTAACCAGTCGAGATGGTAGCACAACTATAGCTATGTGCACCCTTTCGACTTCTAGATACGATGACCTAGTAGTCCCAATAATGCCGTAGGGTGGAGGTCAATGTCTGGTCGGAGTTTCTAGGGTTTTCAGCCAATGCTTTGACACATAGAACTTTTACAGTTATATAAGCAGTCTTGAAGGTGGTGCTGTCGCCTCCCAGCTCCGCTGCAGGCGCGACATATGCAACGGTTAGATTTATTGCTCATATCAAGGCACTGTGTGGTGTGTTAATGTCAGGCTGCAAATCGCTTTCCTTGCAATCTACCGAATTAGCTTGTTGCAAGTTACGTGGTACAAATGTTCTTCCCACGCTACTCGGCCGCCTCCGTCTCCTTTTAGATCCGCAGATCTAATGGCAGAAGGCTGAGAGTATATGTGAAAAGGTCGCAGGGAAGAAAGGTTTGCATTGTCGAGGTCGATGCTCTAAAAATAACTCGAGCTCGAGAAAAAACCCATCAAGCGCCATTTACTGTTTTTTGCCAATTTATATTATTATTATGTGTTTGGACGCGCGTTTATTCCTGCACTAGTAGATTATCACACAGCTAGGTACAGGGAGATTTATTGCAAGGGTTTATTTAGTTACCTCGCAGAAGATAGCTGTTTCGATCTTCAAGGTGGAGATGTTCGGATGGTTTTTAAGACTAGGACTGCGTGCTTTCGGTCATGTCCGATCCGGGCTTGAAGACCCTTGCCGGAGACCATTCAACACCGAGTGCCACGAATATACTGTACAGACTGCTCTGTCTCACCCCACGGTGGGCAAAGAGACATTTCAATTCCGATTCCGATGATTCCCTCTGTCAACTTTGAGAAACAACGAGATGAAGAGTTCTTTTTTTTTTTTAAAAAAAAAAGAAAGAAATCAAAATGGTAAAATCAGTCCTCTAAAGTCGACAGCCCGCATTAATTCATTTCCTTTAGACTACTGGACGCGTATTGTCTACTTGAGCCCGATCAAATATTTCTATCTTGTCCTGGTTGGTGATTTGCCTGCATTCTTTCAATTTAACAGAGTTCCCTAAAACTATTGTCTGGGTCACTAAGCCGGAATTGCTTTTTTTTTCTCTTTTTTTTTTCTTTTTTTTCTTGCTGACAACAGGCAAGAATTCTATACTGGCCTCACCCGACACCAGTCACACAGCCCGTCGCATTGCTTCCAATATTGGTTCTCATTTTAATACTCCATTCCCAGCCCTATCCAACGGGGTTGGATAGCCAAACATCGAACCCCGTGACCAGCAGCTTCCGCTGCGCCACTACGGCCGTGAGAATACTATCATGTCGGACCATGGATTCATGGGTCATGTAGGGGTGCACACGACTTCTTTATCGTCCCGCTCAGCCACCCGCCCCGCCTGTTCTCCGAGTCAGAAACCATCTTGTTCATGATTCTCAGTCCCACAATGGCCATTTGTATTGCATGAAGTCCACATGTTTAAGCCAAGGTACAGGCCTTTAGCTAATCCTTGGGGTTGATACAATATGGTCAATAGTCAACGCGCCAGTGAACAGGTAACACCCCCGGACGCTGAACATAAATAGCCTTTGGAAATTAGAGGATTGCAGCTTATACCAGGTTAAAGCCTAATCCAAAGATAGAATGCACAAGATTGACTGTAGCTTTATTCATGGTCAAGCTTTTGCAGGTTTAGAAAGTCTACAAATATCGGCATGTATTCTACTGATTGTGATGATACCTTGTCTCTCCCTCAGCATTCTTCTTTCAGAGGCTTTTCACTCTTTCTTTTGTTTCCTTCTATACTTCGCTCGTTATTTTCTTGCAATCGCTTTCTTTACACTCGCTTTACAAAACCTTCACACTCCTTATTTATATTTATAAAAAAAAAAACAATCCAATAAAATGCGGTCCCAAGCCCTCCTCGCCGTGCTGTATGCCTCCGGCGCTATTGCCGGCGGAGGGACCTATATTCCGAAAGATCCTGCACTCGCTCATCGTGCACCAGAGAAGTTTCCCTGGTCCGGGTTACTCAACAACCCTTTTATGACCAAACCAGTTATTTGGTATCAAATTGGTCAGATCAAAATCTGGACCGACACCCGGGACGTTACTTACGTCAGGGACGGTACGAAATTCGACACGTACGACCAGTGTTTGAGCCATTGTCTCAAGTACAGTGTTGTATTTAACTCTCCCATTGATAAGCCTACCAAGCAGAACTGCAACTACTATTGCACTGAGTATTGGGACCAGGTTAAAAGCACTTAGTTCAACAAGTCCAAAGCCCGATCGTCAGGCAGCCAAGGCCAGACCTCGGAATATCGCGGCCGCAGAATGCACCATTAATATAGCGTTTGGGGTACTTTCAAGCCTAGCGACTTTGGGACGAAGCCGGTCATGTGGTGGCGGAGGGGGGTTCAGCAAAGGTAGCTGAAGGAACTTGGCGAGAGCGACAATGCCCACAAAACTTGCCGGTACCTCAGGCGGAGAGATGATGGTCCACTGTGGTAGTTGCAGAGAGTCTGCTCGAGGAGGCCAAGATTGGAAATGTGTGGTGATTAGGTGGCAGTGAGTCCTTGCTGCATTGATAAGTTACGAGATGACAGCTTCTAGCCAACCCATGAAATATACCATCTTCTGTACCAAATGCTTGTTTTTATTTTATTTCATTGGGTGTTACAAAAGTGCAAAGGTGGTGCGCAAGGTGGGATAGAAATGGGAGCCTAGGGGAACGTATCATCATCCGGCCGTGCCTTTGCGTCGTGTTTCTGTACCAATATTCAATTGGACTGTAAGTCGATCCAAGATGTTTGATTTGACGGTTTGACGGGCTGTATGAGCACCAACCTGCTCGCAGCTGTTGCCGATGTACAACTCACAACCTTGCCTAGAGTATAACGAGCTTGCACGGGGGCCTGCTAACTGTGAACGGCTTGTCAATTTATCAGCCTGTACATGGGAAGGACTATAAGTATTGTGAGCCGCCACGCAGGGGCTCAATCTAGCAAGCTGAGATGTTTGACGCCGAATCATTTCTTCTTTTTTTTTTCTTTTTTTTTTTTCAAATGATTGGAGGTTTACTCCTAGTTGGTGAGCTGTTGTTGAGGATTGAAGTTCCAGCGCAGAGTTTCTTTTTTCAAAAGAACAACAAATGCAAGACTTTCTCTGGCCGACGGTGGAATTTTCTGTATCCATAACCACCAGAGATTCCAAAGCCACGAGTGACACTCGAGTAACAATCCAGCCTCCAAACACAAACCTCAGGAACCCACTCTGACCTCGAACCTTGAAAGAAACCGATCTGCCTTTTCCCACTCCTGCTCGATAACCGCCCTCTTCTCCTCACCCCTCACCACAAACTCAAACGAACACTCCTTGGGCGCGATCAGAAGCGCATCCTTGAACCCGGTCCTGATGTCCAAGTCCACCTGGCCCAGGGCCACAACGTCAAACGCCACAGCGCCTTGGCCGTGAGCGTGAGGAGGGTGTTCTCTGCGAACCGCCGGCCCGGACAGGCGCGGCGGCCGGCGCCAAACGCCCACGTGTCCCTCCTGAACCCCTGCTGCGGCTTGGCGTCGTCTTGCCCGCTCTCGACGTGGTCGTGCCTGGTGCCGAACCGGTTGCGGAGATATCGCTCCGGGACGAAGGAGTCCGGGTCCTCGTACTCGGCTGGGTCGTGGTACAGCGCCCACACGTTCATCATGACGGTGGTGCCCTTGGGGATCGAGTAGCCTTGGTAGGTGTCGTCTTTGGTGGTGGCGTGCGGGATCGACGTGGGGAACTGGGGCCGGAATCGCATGGTCTGGGAGTTGGGTTGTTTTTGTGCGTTAGTGACTGTCTGACTTTTGCCAAAAGGGTTGCAAGTTGCAACGATGAAGGGGGGGGGGATGAGGAGCTGTGCAGTGCACGCACGTCCACCTCCCCCAAAAGTCGGCGAAGCGCTCGTTGCCGTCGAAGAAGCGGTGGCTCCAGCTGCCGAGGCCGCCGTCCCTGCCGCGCTCGCCGTAGACGGAGGCCAGGATGACGGCGGCCGAGAAGCGCAGCATGTAGTCGTGGCAGTCGCGGCCGTGGTGGAGCAGGTCCCAGACCATCTGCGTGCCCTCGGCCTGCTGGACCGGGGCGAGCTGCGCGTTGCGGTCGCGCAGGAACTCGTCGATCGTGCGCCGCTGCCTCCTCCACTTGGGCCCGTAGGGCGTAAAAGGCCGCGTGCTGGTCGTGCGGCGGCGGCAGCGCGTAGTCCAGCGCCGGCACGTACGGCCGGTCCGAGTAGATGGCGCCCCGGAGGTCGAGCAGGTCGCGCACCTGCTCCCACTTGTGCAGCACCAGCAGCTTGGCGGACGGGCCGAGGTGGAAGCCCAGGAGGCCCGAGGAGGAGGCCGCGTGCGTGGTTGACCATTCTTGGTAGGAGAGGAAGGCTTTGGATGTTGGCATCTGGTGGAGGTTGCCGAGGAATGGGAGCGTGGGGGGACCGGGGGGGAAGCGGGATTTTGAACGGATTCTCGGCACAAGGAGCACCGCTGCGACGAGCAGCAGTAATATCGCCGCCATTGGAACTGTGAACAAGGTCATTCTGGCGATGGGAAGCAGTTTGTGGTACGTCTGTATGATTTTGTTCGACTACTGTTTTTTACATGTTGCAGAATTCATGTTGAAATGTGAATGTGCTGGTGTAAAAATGAAAAATCAGAAATCATGTCGGAATATTGCTGGAGAAACTCACCCCAGGATTGATAACCAGTCGTAGTGTTTATGCCTCTTGATAGCTGGCCGGCCATTTCACTCCAATTAGCTCCTGCAGTGTAACGTCTTGTCCCCTACTTGGGCGTTCCATCCTGCAGTCACCGAGGAATGATGGCTCGTGCATGTGCATACAATATATTGTGCTTACTAACTATGCAAGTGATATCGGCAACTTGGCAAGATATCAGTTGGCGTTTCAAAGGAAACTTTGCTTCGTCAGAGGGAGCGATTGGTGAGGAGAAAAAGGGGGACTGTGGCATCAAAGGTTTGACAGGTTGAGAACTGTTGAACGCCTGGCGAGCTGCATTAGCGAATCGTCATTCACGTCATCAAGATAACCGTTTGGGCAGACTAAGGTAAAGTATCTAGCAGACAGCTCTGGATGGGTACCTAGGTAGTCGGCAGTCATCCTCCTCCACTTTCTTTGCGGGATAGGTACCTGTTTGGCCGTAACTTGGTTCTAAATTATTGGCCATCTTGGAAATCTGCAGTCAAGCACAAAGGTACATACCTGACAACTTTCGGTGTTATTCCGTCTCACGCACAGATATGCTTCTGTCATCCGTAACTCGTATATTTCATTGGTGAGATGTTTGCATGAACAAAACCCCCCCTCACACATACGATGATTATCGCTTACCAGACCCCATTCACAGGCTTGGCTATTGCTATGGGTCTAAAAGTTTGCATTCCATAGGCGGAAGATCTGCTCCCGCAACAGCTAAAACTATGACTAATGATGGATGGGTAGAAGATTGAAGGCTAAACAAAGAAGAGTACTTGCCAAAACTGACTTGACAAACATTCAGAAAACCCAACGTTGAAAAATATCATGATAGTGCTTTTGCTATGCGGCCCTTTTGATTTATCTTTTTTTTCTTTCCTTTTCCAAGATGTTTGTAACTGATTTATATCATGCAAGCCAATCCTCAGTCGCCTACATTAAGTTGAATTTTAGCAGAGGTCCCTAGTTAGCCGGGCGATTTCAGCCCTTGCCAGTTCCGTGTACACCAATCACAGTGTATTTTATGAACTGAAGACCACACGCGAGTCTTTTCCTTTCTTTTTTGCTCTTTTGTGCATTGAGACACCAATAAGTCTGGCCAAACGTCTAGACTCAAAGGCCACATAGAATGTTTTCTAACCATGTGGGCACGTGAAAGACTCGCCGCCAGGGACCTGGGAAGGTATATAGTTGGTGCATTGTACTGATACTTATAGTCCTTGTACGAGACATGAAACTTTCTTGATTTGAAAAGTCGTGGCTCCACACGGTTGCAGGTCACAAACATAAACTTATTATTCTTTGCATCTGCCTCCAGTTGGGTCTCAAGGTTCATGTTTCCCGGGCTGTGTTCTGTTTACGCATACATCTACTGCATTGGCTCCTTGTCACCTCATGACATCTGGACAAGCGAGCAGGAGGGAAAAAAAACTTGAGTTTGTCAAGGGACAACCTGTATAGCAGCAACTTGCCAAATCCTGATTCCTGAGAATACGCTGCCATAACAAGGCACCAAAGCCAAACTCAGATGGTTAGTCCCATCATTTCAAGCCCACCGCGAGCTGAAACCAAAGACGATAGAATATATCATACATGTCCTCATCTTCCTGTCACTGCCCCTCCACCCCCTGACGAGGACGCTGGCTTCTTCTCCCCCTGCATCTTTGCATGCTGATGTGCAGAGTGGTCTCGGACGTAAGAGTACTCGCCGGGCCTCAGGGCCCTCTTTTGCGCCCAGTTCTCCAGGCTGTCCCACCTGACGCAGGTCTTGGGGGTCTTGGCCTTGACGTGGTTGCTGGGGATGCCGTCCGGGCCCCAGTGGAAGGGGTAGAGCGAGGTGTCGGGCCTGCACATGAGCGACTGGCGGATCATGTCGATGCAGTGGTCTGTTGTTTGTTTGGTCGAGTCAGCAAGTGTTGTATTTGTTGAGGTTGGAGATAAAAAGACTACCAAAAAAAAAGAGCTTACCCGAATGCCCCTTCCCAAACGCCTCGGGATTCTCCTTGCCGCCGTACTTGGGCCCGTAATAGTCCCAGTGCAGCAGCTTGCGCAGGTTGTTGAGGCAGTGCAGCTCGTGCCAGATGCCCATGGCGGCGGCGTACCCGTCGCCCGTGACGCGGGCGCGGTTGGCCATGGTCTCGTTGATGAGGTCCATCTCGTGGGGGCGGACGCGGACGTTGAGGCTGTAGAGGAGGTCCTCCCAGGCCGTGTCGAGCGCGTCCGACGCGGGCAGGTTGAAGGGGTGAGGTCGGGGATCGACCCACTCGAGCCGCTTTTGATACTCGATGTGCAGGTCGGGGAGCGCTGGTAGGAAAAGGAGTAATAACAATCGTCAGTTGATTGTTCCCCGGGTCGTGAGAGGTGTCAAGGAAAAAAAAAAACAAATGAAGTTGGAACAAACCTGGATACATGCTATCGAGGGACTCCTGCCCTCCGTGGTGTGAGCGGTTACCGCTGCTGCTTTTGGCTGCGAGGTTGACGGTTGAGATGACGGCAATATAACAGAGCAACAGACAGGAAACAAATCCGGTCATGTTTTCCCTCAGCCTGCTCCGCACAGACGTAGGTCGAGGCATGGCGAAGCCAAAGTTGCTGTTGCTGCTGCTCTCGCCGTCATCAGAAGCGTCTTGGTTCAGCAGACGCTGGTGCAAGGGCTCCGTTGGGCTGTATTTCTCCATGATGGCATTAAAGCAGAAGCTTCTGAAGAGAAGGCCGAGAAGGCTTAACTTCGCCGAGGGCGGCAGGAGAGGGCTGTACCGAGAGGTATGTATTGTACTGTGCCGGCAGACGGAAAGATGTATGTCATATCAAGTCCACGGGGTGGCGCGGCACGACCCTCCATTCATAATTCTGCCGAGCACGTCAAGAAATGCCCCGTCCAACGTAAGCTGCTTATGTTGATCACTTGTATCACGCAAGCCTTCCCCGCTTTCCCCCCGTGTGCATGGCGCCATTCGTTCACTGATTTAGAAGCGTTGGTTGCATTATCTCCTGTCCCTTTTTGAGGGTTGGAGTGGAGTATACTGTAGAACCAATTTTTGAGGGTGATATGTCAAATTGTCAATATCCAGTTGATTGCTCGTTGGGTTGCGAAAGTGGCTGACTGCATTGCGAAAGGAAATGCTGACTGCATCGATAGGATGCCCAAAGTAACCTGCCCCTCACTTACCGGTTATCCTCAGGCTGTAGTATGTTGTTGAAGACCTGCCTGGAACAAGAGCCGCTGCAGGTGTTGGCGGGGTGGCAATGAATACATCGAGTTGAATGCGACGACATGCAGCGAATCCCCTCATTTGACCCGTGGGAGGACGATTATCATCAGGCTTATTTGCACATCACTTCCTCTTTCCGAAGGTGCAGTGTGCCATCTGTGATACGGCATGTCCACTGTGTAGGATGCCAATGCCTGTATGGCCCACCAAGCATTTGGCCAAGAGATTTGTCCACCAGTCCAAGAGATGGGTATAAAGTCCCTTGGTTGCCTTGACCCATAGCCGCCCAGTATTAGTCAAGCGGTTGTATATCTATACTGCGCTGCAAAGAAACAAAAGTGCCGCCAATCTTGACAATTCCTCCCTTTGATTTCCCACCCAACTTCAAGTCCACGACAATGCTCTTCAAGACGTTTCTCATCAGCCTTTTGGCCCCGGTGGCACTTGGCCTCGCTGTCCCTGGTGAGTTGGTCTTGGACATTCCTGGGAAGTCTCAGCAAATTCATATGCCACGTCTAACCAAGTCCGCAGCCAAGCGTGGTGACGACCACATGAACCTACCCAATGTCGACCTCAACCGTCTGGATGCCCCCATCATCGACGAACACGTCAACTTGCCCAACGTCGACCTGAATAGGCTCGACGCCCCCATCATTGACGAGCATGTCAACCTGCCCAACGTTGACCTCAACCGGTTGGACGCCCCCATCCTGGACGATGAGTCGTACTAGGGAGGCTGCTACCCCTGGATGGATAGAGACCATGTCATGACAGGAGTGGAAGGATGTATGCTATGAATTGAAGTGCAAACCTGTGTAAGGGCATGCGGACCAAAGAGGTGTTGTTTTGGCTTTAATCAAGTTACGTTTGTCAGCTTGCAGCTCTGAGTTTTATGAGAGGAATTAAGATTCGTAAACCCCTGGCGGATGTATGCCCGTTTCTGGTCAAGTAGTTCAAATCAACCGAAACCCTAGAAAGGACCTGGCAACTGCTCCACCGGCTCAGGCCATAGTTATCCATCACTCAGCTGTGGTCATATCTTGACAGATGCGACACCTTTGCAGAGGGATGGACTGGATAGAGGCGCGACTAATACACAAATACAGGCCACTCAGTCCGATGTAGGCCTCAACATCTAACCCAGACGAGATGCAACAAACTCAGCCGCCATCTGGCGCCACTTCTCCTTCACAAAGTAGTCACGGTGCGACGCGGGGTCCCCGCCCTGGGCGCACAGGGGATCGTTGGCCTCGCAGTAGTCGCGGAACCGGTCGGCCCACCTGCCGAGCTGGCGCAGCATTTCTTCGTTTCGCGGGTGCTGGCCGTCGCGCGAAGAGCCGGAGCCGACGTTCCAGGACTGGTTGGCGTTGTGGTGGAGGACGCCAAAGTTGAGAACGGCAGCGACTGAAGTGGTTACCATTAGTTTTTTTTTTCTTTCTTCTTTTGTTCTGGTTTCAACCAAGAGAGAGGCATAAAGCTGATGTGCAAAACAAAAAAAAGAAAAGAAAAACTTACCCCTGTTGCCCGGGAAAACATCCGGGTCCAGCGGCGGGGTGGCGGGCTGCTCGCACAGATCGCCGGCGAGCGGGATGCCACCGCCGCCGGCCAGCAGGTCGGAAACGAGGGCGCCGCCCCTGGACCAGCCGGAGATGACGAGCTTCGAGCCGGGGCACTGCGCCGCGTACTCTGAGACGTCGGCCCAGGCGCGGAGCACGCCGGCGTACTGGTCGACGCACAGCGTGGCGGCGCCGCTGGTGGCGTTGTACGCGATGCTCTGGAAGCCGCACGACGGGCGGCCCTTGCAGATCTCGTCGGCCACGACGGCCTGCAGCCCCGGCATGGACTCGCCGTGGCCCCGCGACAGGAAGATCTGCACCTCGTTGCAGGCGATGGCCTCCTGGGCCGCTGCTGTCGACAGGGCGGTGAGGGCCGCGAGGGCGATCCTGGAGATGTGCATCTTGGTTTTTTGGGGGGTTTGACCCTGAAAGAAGCGAGGATGCCGATTTGCAGACTTTTTGATTGGGGCAGGCGGTGGTCACGCGGGTTGGGTGGTCAGAGTAGGACGATGCATGTCTGGTACCAGCTGAGGGTTCCCAAGCTATACAAGTACCTCGGCTCACCAGGCGAGAAGGGGCAATCATGGGCCATCATATTTGGAAGCGAACACTAGGCCAAAGCGGAGGCCCTGCCAAGACGGCTTGTGGTCGACGTCGGAAATGCCATTATTGAGTTTGGGGTCCGCTAGATCTGCATCATTCTTCCAATTCCAGTTTCCGGCTCGTGCCCTGCCCCTCGGGAGAAAAGAACAAGATAAAGATCTCCATCCCGGGATGTCAACTTTAGCGAGAACCTGGCCCCAAGCTTTGCCAAAGCTGCAGCAGAAAAACAGATCCGTTCCCGCTTTGTTTGAATCTTGAGCTAGGTTGTCTAGTCTAGTCTAGAAATGACTGTGTGGACCTCTGCTATGGGCAATCTAGGCCGAATCCGGCATCCTGCAGCTCAAATGGGGCTTACCTGATTCAGGGTGAGCCTCTGCATTTCACTTACAACATCAGTCGAGTTCCAAATCCGACTCCAAGACCTAAACATTTGAATGCCTAATCCAGCAAGCCTGGATATCTAAATGTCCCATAATCAGCCCTACGAGTTATCTGACCAATCAAGCGTCTCTCACTTTGACATCACCTGGAGAATCGACCCAAGACCGACTTTGTGCAGTAGCAATCCAGGATATGGATCCATGGCATGTAAATGAAAGCCTTGGCAATCCCCATTCACCAAGTCAGGACAATGCCGATTACCCGCTTTCTTGGTAAACAAAAACCCAGGAGAACCTTGGCGTCTCGGCCATCACCGTCGACGATGACGTGAGCTTTTTCGAGGTCCCTGTCCCCCTCGTGGGTCTTGCTCTCTTTTTCTTGCCGGATGAACAATTTCTCCAGTCTTGGTAGAGCCAGGCCAAGCCCTCAGTTGTCTCCATAGTAAAAAGCATAACGTCATTCTGGGTTTCTTTTGTTGACTTTTACCCCTCACTTTGACACTCTTGGGTAGTCCAGAGGGCTCTTGAGCTCGAAACGAAAAAACACCACTCTGCATAGAGCCACGACCAAACAAAAGAACCAAGGACGTCACACGATGATGGACTCGCGCACAAACTTTTGGCTGATAGGCATTGTCCTGCTCGTCTGCTGGGCCAGCCCGGCCTATGCCTTTGGCGCTGGGAACATTAGCAGCAAGTCGCCTATTGAGGGGGTTCGTTGGTTCTCTTGCTTTGCTCGGTCTCAATCCCGTGGATGCTGACCACTTTTTTACCCGCGACAGATCAACTGGAGACACGGTGACATTGAAGATGCACTCCTCGGTATCATCATGGCGCGCGCCCTGGACAAGAAGAGCAAAAAGTTCAACAAGATGGCCGTCATGCGTGTGTATTTCGGCAATTGGTTGAGGGATTACTCGCAGGCCGTCGACCTGGGCACCATCAAGAATGTGTCGTACGAGGCGATCCGACTGGTTGGTGGGTGAAACCTTTTTTTTTCCTTTTTTTTGTTTCAAGCGGAAACAGGTCGATGGATAGCTTGGCCAAACAGCGGCTGACCGCTAGCTGACACATGACCACAGTGGCCATCTTGGCTTTCATGAACTTTGGCTTCGGCTCCAAGGAGTTTGAAGTGACGCCGGAGCGCCTGGGCTGCTACCGACCGGAGGAGCACATCGACAGCCCCAAGGGCTACGGAGGCGGCGACAACCCGAAGCGGTACTGGGAGGGCCTCCGTGGCCCCGTGGACGAAGAGCGCGAGCTGACGGTGGACCCGGACAGCGGCATGAAGAACTACATCGCCAACGAGCGGGCGGGCATCGACACGTCGGCGGGGCTGCTCCGCAACCTGCTGGGGCGCTGCATCGACCTGGGCCGGGCGCACGCGCGCAGCGGACGCGACGAGGACCTCTACGAGTCGATGCGGCTGATGGGCACGGCGATGCACTGCCTCGAGGACTTCTTCGCGCACAGCAACTACGTGGAGCTGGCGCTGATCGAGATGGGCCACCGCGACGTGTTCCCGCACGTGGGGCGCGACACCAAGCTCCGCATCCCCGGGTCGCGCGGCGAGGTGTACCCGATCGTGACGGGGACGTTTGGCGAGGTGGACTTTTTGCACTCGGTGGCGGGCGAGGTGTCGGACAAGATCAAGCAGAACGAGCTGCAGGAGCTCGAGGAGCTGCTGCAGGACAACAAGAAGAACGACACGAGCCTGCTCAAGAACCTGTTCAAGATGCTGCCCGACTCGCTCTTTGGCGGCGAGAGCCAGAGCAGCAAGATGGACCAGATCGAGCAGGACTGCACCCAGGCCCAGATGAACAACCTCGAGGTCAGGCCGCACCGCGAGCCCGAGGAGATCACAAAGTGGGTCTCCAACATCTTCAAGCAGATCATCCCCGTCATCGAGTGGCACGACCGCATCATGAAGATCATCTCGGATGCCCTGCCCAGCATCCCTGTGATTCCTAAGATCATCGAGCAGCTCGAGGACCAGCTGAACGCCTTTGTCATGATGCAGCTCGCGCCCTTTATCGTGCCCGTGCTGCAGCAGATCCAGAACGAGATGAATGCCGGTTCCAACGGCATCGTCGAGAGCAGCAAGCGGGATCAGTTTGTCGTTTTTGACGACGACAGGTCTGCCGACCCTACGCACTCGATGCTGTCCAAGGACCACTTTACCAATGTGAGGCCGTCAACACTGCTCTGTTTTCCGTTTTCTTTTCTTTTTCTTTTTTTTCTTATAGTTTAAAGTCTCGTTAAACTGGCAAACACTCATCGTCCAACTCCCTTGCAGCTCCTCAACGAACCCGCCGGCAAGACCGCCGCCGAGATGGTCAAGTGGGTCGTCCCCCAGATCATGCAGGCCATGGACGACGAGTCGATCGACATTGGCCGCACCGTCAACCGCATCATCTACGGCGTGCTGCACCACCCGGCACAGCGCTCGCTGGGGCACGACGGCGCCAACGAGGGCCGCGAGATCTTCTTCCGCTCCATCGAGCAGTGGTGGGGGTGCATGGGACCGGACCAGCAGCGCGACTACCTGAGGCGTCTGAGCCGGGACGGTGTCAGGAACCACGAGAACCACAAGGAGGTAGGTCGCTGTGGCTCTTTTGTCTTGTCTTTCTTCATCTCGACACACCAAGTTGAACTAACAAACCAAACCCAGGGCGAATACGACACCGGACACAACAACGGCTGCCTGGGCCACCTCGACACGTCGCACATCCACGGCGACGGCAAGAAGAAGAAGAAGGATACGTGGGAGGACAAGATCGCCACGCAGGCCGCCAACGCCATCGTCTCGGGCGTCACGGGCGCCGTCGGCAACTTTGTCAACAACAACAACAGCCAGGACGGCGGGAAGAAGGACGACGGCCCCGGCGGCCTGCTCGGAATCGCCGCCTCGGCGCTGGGTGGGATACTTGGCGGGGGCAACGACGGAGACAAGAGGAGGAACGACGACGACAACAACAGCAACGGCGGCAGCCACAACAACGGTAGCAGTCACAACAACGGCAGCAGCTACAACAACTATTCGTCCTCGGGCGGCCAGAACAGCGGCAGGCACGATTACGACGGCGGAAGACAGGACCACAACGGCTCCTCCTCGTACAACCGGCCCGACTCGAGCGGCCGCCAGGACTACGGCAGCTCGTCGTACTCATCGTCGCACTCGCGCCCGCACCACGAGTCGTCGTACGGCGGCCAGCAGTCCCACGGCGGCCACAGCTCGTCGTACTACGGCTCGAGCCGGAGGGACGACGACTCGATGCCCGGCGGATACCCCGGCGGGCGCGGCTACGACGGCGACGGCAACCACCGCGAGTCGCACCACTCGAGGCCCGAGCCGTCGAGGGGCGAGAGCGCAAGCTACTACAACAGTGGCGGCGGCGGCGGCGGCGGCGGCTACTCGGGCGGGTACCAGGAGTCGTCACACTCACACCACGGCGGTGGGGGTTACCAGCAGCGGCAGCAGCAGTCCCATGGAGGAGGGTATGAACAGCACCACCAACAGGGAGGCTACCAGCAGCATGGCCAGTACGGACACCAGCAACAAGGAGGGTATGGTCAGGGAGGTTATGGCCAGGGAGGGTATGGTCAGGGAGGTTATGGCCAGGGAGGTTATGGCCAGGGAGGTTATGGCCAGGGGGGTTATCCCGGACAGCAGGGCTATGGGGGTCATGAGCAGCGGAGATGGTGATTGATGATAATGTGCAACGAAGGAAAATGAGCAAAAGGAAATAACGAGTGGCCCGGCAGCTAGACTTTTAGGTCAGGAGTAAATATACTGGGAAGCCTGTAAACAAGCGTCATCTCGTCTCATGGAGGGACTTGTCAAGAGTCTCTGAACTGACAGCGTGAAGCAAGGAACCAGCATACTTCTATCCGACCACCGCACTAAACTGAAGAACGAGAACTAGACTAGCTGCTCCATTATAGGAGGCTCATTAATATTACATACTTGTACAAAATCACGTACACGGCAGCAAATTCTGCAGCGACCCGACAGTCATCCACCATTTATAACCTCTCCTTGTCCAACTCCTGCTCTATATTGGCCCACAGCCCCTTGCGCAACGTTCCAGACAGCCAATAATCACCCTGGCTGTCCTTGCCGATGATGACAAACTGATCACGCAGAGGCCAGACCCGGCTGTTCATGTGAGAGCCCACAAAGCTCGGCACGACCTGCCCCTCCTGCCCCTCGGGGCAGCCCTCGCCGGCCACGGCGGCCGGGGCGAGATCGACCTGGTGGAACAGGGCCTGGGTCCAGTTGGTAAAGATGGCCATGTGGGCGGTGGGCAGGCCGGCGAAGCGCATCTTCCACAGCTTGCGCGGGTCCTTGAGGCAGAGGGCGTGCATGGCGGCCAGCTGCTCGAGCGTGCCCAGCTCCACGATGCTGCGCCGCACCGCGGCCGCCGTCTGGGCCGTCGCGGCGGTCAGGCTGCGGATGGTGGTGTAGACGTTGAGCCCCGTCACGCAGTTGGCCAGGTACACGGTGGGCCGCCCGCCGTCGCGCGGCAGCGCCGGCAGCAGCGTCCCCGCCAGCGGCTTGCGCATGCTGAAGGCGTTGGTCACGATGATGGGCTTGTCCGGCCGGTGCGCGTACTGCAGCGTCGCGTACCGGCTCCACCACGCCACCAGCACGTCGCCCTCGCTCACCCACGGCTTCTCCTTGGCCGCTGCGCCGCCCTCCGCTGCCGCCGCCGCCAGCTCCTGCAGCGTCGCCTCCCGCATCCGCGTCACAAACGAGCCCGGCACCCGCACCGCCCGCACCTCCTCCTGCCGGTACCGGAAGAACTCCCAGGCGCGGCCCAGCACGAACCGGAGCGTCGCCAGCCGGCCCATGACGTAGCGCGCGTGCTTGTACGCGACGGGGGCCGCGGGGGTCTTGGCGTTGTCGGCGTCGTCGTCGTCTTCGGCCTTGGCGTTGTGCAGGTGGCGCAGCCGGCTGAGGGCGTCGTCGTCGCCGCCGCCGCAGACCGCCGGGACCTCGTCGGCCCGGCCGTGCAGGATGAGCGACCAGGCGCTCAGCAGGCCGCCGAGCGCCATGCCGTCCAGCAGCGAGTGCAGGAAGCTGATGCCCACGGTGGTGCCGTCGCGGAAGGTGACGACGTGGAGCTCCAGCTGCGGCAGGTCGCGCGCGATGAACTCGGCCATGGTGTGCGGCGCGTCGCTGCGTCGCGTCAGGGGCGCGATCTTGGCCATGTCTAGCACCACGGCCGGCCGCTCCTTGCCGGGCCCGGACGTGGGCGACGGGATCTGCCGGGCCAGCGGGTGGTCCGCCATGGCCATGTCGTGGTGGATGTGGGTGAAGGTGATGGCCGGGTTGCTCTCGTCAAACGTGGCCGGCACGTGGTAGACCAGATTGCCTTTTGCCTGGTTGCTGCTTGTCAGCGGGTATGTAAGTTTAGTTTGTGGGTGTGGTGGTCAACGGCACATACATCTTGTTTGAGCCGGGCACCGAGTTTGCGCCAGCCATCTCTGTCAATCAGTTGGATCAACGACTTTCTCAGAGCCTCCGGATCGAGCACCCGGTCGTATTTCAGCAATATTGTGAGGAATATCGTTGTCAACAAGGGCATGCAGTCGTATTCATGCAACGGAATGATTGTATCTGCCGACATGGTGAATAGTTTTCTCGAGAATGTCTGCTTGAATTGATTGACGCGTAGAGATCTCTCTATCTACGCAAACAAAATGACAATTTACCATCCTCGCCCAATCGCAAGAAATGCCGCGACTGGGAGATTGTGAATTAAATACACGCGCTTCAAAGCTCAGACCTAGTGTTCACGGGCTCTCGCGCATCCGTCGCGGCCCCTCGGACCTGTCCGACGACTGAGCGGACCAGTAGAACGGATTACCTGCGTTGTACAGACCCTACGCCACGGGTGAATAAGACATGGTGAGACTTTTTTTTTGCGCCCAAGGCCGGGATTTGTTCAGAAAGGTTGGAGACGTAAGCTCCGGAACCTTGGGCCAATATGAAACAAACATATAAACCTGCCTCGGCTACGAATTTGCGGTTGGGAGAAACCTTGTTGCCTGGGATTACTACTGTAAATACCTCAAGTACCCAAGGTAGGTAGGTACGGAGTAGGCGTTTGCAAAACCTTGTCCAAATTGTTGGGAAAGTTCCCAGAGCCCGTCCATGTAAATCCTGCAGCAGTGCTGCTGCTGCTGTATGATGGGTAATAGACTTTTTCCCTGCACATGTCGAAGAGGTTGTGCCAGTTCATCGGAATTTCCCCATGCAAACCTCGGTACCGGGATTTCGTCTCAACGATTACTTTGGATTGATATGGATAATGGTCCAAGAAATGCGCAACATCAGCGCATGCTGACTGCATAGCGCAGCCCGATTGCTCGGGCATAATCACTAACCCAAGTAACCATATGATGTCACCTGATTTGACAGTTTATGCCCCACGAACTACCCTTTCACCCGGCCCGTTGTTGACAAGACTAGCCAATTTAGCTCATGATTCTTATGGTCAAGACGTCAACACATGCTACTACGGATACATATGTATATATTTGTCAATCCTGCCCCGGGATGTCGTGGAACAAGCCGTTTTCTTCAATGAAATCTAGTATTTGCCCTTTTGGAGGCATCTATGTGGATACTTGTGGTACACGTGCAAGTTGATGCGAAATAAAAACAATAACAAATTCTATTCCAATGCCGCTTCTTTTTAACTGATTATTCATTTATCTATTAGATGCCGATGGTGACAATATGCAAGTTGGTATTCCCACACGCCAACCTCTATGCTGTTGCAGGAGCGCGTCCGCCAGGGCTCCCCGGTGGGGTCTAGCCGCGCGAGGGCGCAGACTGCAGGCCTCCAGACTGCCCGACGGTTCCGGGATCCGGCCGCTGCTCGACAGGGTTTTTGCTCTTGTTGTCGCCAACAACAAAGTGTATGGGTTCGGAGTGATCCACCAGTTCATTATGTCTCATTAGGTCCGTCTTGTGTTCAAACCGCTGGTGACAGACTCCGCGAGTACAAGAATATGGGCTTCCAAGTATATGGTATGGGTTCGTGAGTTGCTGGGAACGACTTTAAAGCTTCGGTTCCGTGTCTTGGGCAAGGTCCAACAGGCTCCAACCCGCGGGAGGCCCGAGGTCGATGGGTACGGCCAGGCCGTCGTCGTTGGCCTCGTCGGCCCTGGGTTCGACGGGACCGGTCGGGGCGGCCACGGCTCCGACTGCCAGGAGGGCGGCAAGCTGGAACAAGATTGTCTTGAGCTGCATGTTGAAGATAAAGAATGAAAAAAAGAAAATATATATAAAAAGAATGTTGCTAAGCGAATGTGGTGTTGGAAACAGGCAAAGAAAATTCAAGAAAAAAAAGGGCAAAAAAGAACCAACAGGGTGTTGATGGTGGGGGAAAAGGGTGAGAAAGTGTCTGGTGAGTGAAGAGCCGGAAGTCGTTTTTATAGGCGGATTTGACCCTGTCACCATGAAAAGTAAAAAAAATCCTAAGTCTTAAAATAGTCGTTTTTCTTCAAAGGTCACCCATGCCCCATACTGGTCACTAAGTCAATCGTGTCCACTTTTGGCTTCCAATACCTCCCTATGATTTGTTACTATGCTGTCAAATGAGCTTAAAATATCAGTTCCTCGCAGATCGTGGCCAGATGTGGTATGATCGTCCCAGTGGCTTGGTGTTTCAAGTCGTCTGCGCATAGGAATGATGGACAGACAATCCATCGCTAGTCGGGACAGCATATTATACATACACGCAGGATCTTATCGAGTACCGGAAGTTTTCCACGCAATTGAAGGTGGCTGGTCTGATCTGAGCGACAGACAACCTTAAAATGAAGGTAACTAAGCATTTCAATTTTCAACGTCCATTGCTTGACTTTGATCTGCTAAAGTCGTTCGTGGCTTTGCTAGATCCAAGTTTATCTTTTGTTCCAAGTCCATTTGATCCTCTGTGATCGGGTTCCGAATTCCTCCAATTCACATAATGCTTCCCAGGTCCAAAAACTAAAGTCGATAAGCCAATGTCCACGTCGTAGAATAAGCCTACAGTGAATGAGCAAGATTATCCTGTCCAGCAATTGCGTCTCGCGCCAAAAAAGAAATCCGCCCTTTTCATTCCGAGTCAGTAGTGGCTGAGACACCTCCATCTATTCATACGTAAATATTTGCGAGTCTTGCACGACGCCACAAGCCTCGGGGGGTCCCTGGTCCGGCTTCGGTGCCTTTGTACAGGGGCACGCGTCCCGGCCCTCCCGGGGATTCTTGGTCGGAATTATGACTCGGCCGGATGTCACCTACCAACTTGCCCGTAGTAGTAGTAGTAGTAGTAGTAGTAGTAGTAGTAGTAGTATTAGTTAACGCCGGGCTCGGCCCGGCTTGTTAGCCGGCCGTTAGCAACCTCCCGAGGGGTATCTCGGCGCGCGTTCTATCTTCTTTATTTACACAGGGGGAAAACAAGGAGGGCAGAGGCGGATCGTGCCTGACCGGGTTCGGGCCCGGTCCTGCTTAGGGGGTTAGTTCACTGACGCGACCCCGTGCCTAAGGTGCACGGAGGGTTCGTCTGACGGCTTGTGCCGTGAAGTGTGGGTGAAAAGGCAGTAAGTCTATTCCTCGTCAGAGTTCGAGTCGTTTACGATCGGTGTCCCTAGGCGTAAAGTGCGTTCGTGGCGCGCGGGGCGCTGGCGGGCCGCTCTGGGGCGGGCGCTGAAGTAGTTGGTGGCTATCGAAAACGCCTCAAAGCTTTTCGGTTGCCCGAAGCTTGTCTGGAAGAATTTCCAGCGTTGGGCGCGATTTGGCGGCCCGGCCGGCCGGTCGTTATTAGGCCACGGCCAGTTTCTCCACACCGCCCGCGAATAGCGGCAGTGCACCGGGTGCTCAGGGGAGGTCCGCTTCCAGCACCAGGCACACGAGGTGTTTGCATCCTGGTGGTTGAAACGGTCATGGTAGGCCTTGAAATCGCCGTGGCCGGTCCTCATGGCCAAATAATGGCCCAGTAGGGGTCTTGGCAAACGCAGTTCCTCGGGCTCCTTTCTCGGTGTGTATTGGAATTTCCATTCCCTATATGCGGGGGACCGTTTACAGAGTTCTTTACGCCACCAGTCCTTCTCTATATTCGAAAGAATGGCTCTGAGGACCGTGCCGGCACCGCTATACGTGGTTTGCTGAGCCCTCGGGTCTGGGTCCGGCGGTCCGGCGGAGCCGGCCTTGGCCAGCTCGTCAGCCCGGTCGTTTCCCGGGATTCCCTGGTGCCCAGGGCACCAACGGACCCGAACCTCGGTACCTTGTTTTCGGAGTAGATCGACAAGGTTATGGAACTCCAGAAAGGCCCATTGGGACGAACGCGGCGCGTCGCCTCTAAGACCCCAAATAACCGAGGTGCTGTCCACACAAATCCAGATCCGGGCGCCTGGTTGGGCCTTGGCTGCCGCCTGTAGCCCTTTTAGGGCGCCAATCGCCTCGGCGTCGAAAACGTGGCTTTCCGGCGTAATAGATGCGGAGCCTGCGGCAAATTCCAGGCCCGCCCTAAAAGCGGCCCATCCGTACCCTATTTGGACGCAGTTGTTTTCGTGTTTTTCCGAACCATCCGTATATACCACGATATCGTCAGGTGATACCATGTCCAGCCATTCGATAAAGCGGCGGGCCGCTTCCTCTTTCGGGACTCCTCCGGTGGGGTCAGTGCGAGAATCCGGGGCATTGCGAGGTGCGCGCAACTCTAGTCTCCGGATCCGCGGGAGAAGTTGTGCAGCCGTTTGCAGGGTCGTGGCCGAATGGCCCGAGTTGCGGGCACGAGGTGTTTCACGCAGGCGGCTGACAAGGGGGTGCCCCTTGTCCGCGAGCCTTAGTCGGGCGCCGTATTTCAGGCGGGTGTAGGCCAGCGCGACGCGGGCCGAGGGTAGTCCTGCGTCCCTGAGAACAGTGGACGAGGGGGTGGTTTTATACGCCGGGAGGATTGCCCGTGCCGCTAAAACCAGCGGTTTGTTCAATGCTTTGAGGAGTCCTCTTTGCTTGTGCGCTGGGTTGTACCATGCCTCGGCTGCGTAGGTGGCCGAGGAACCCACGCATGCCACCGCTGCCTTGCGAAGTGCAGCCGCAGGCGGTCCGTATCTTACTGCCCCAAAGCTCTTGAGGTGGGCAGCGACCGCCATTGCTTTGGCAGCCCTTTCGGCCACGTGGCGGCGCCCGTCTAGCCGTCGGCTGAACCAAAAACCAAGCCAACGCATGCCCGGGTAGCCTTGCATTTCCTACAGTAAACTATAGTCACAGGGTTGGACCAGACCCTCTAACGGACAGGCCAGCTAGAGCCCTCCTAGTCGCTGGATACCCAGCCTGCCACGTAAATACAAGGTTTGCACCTTAAGCCTACCGCATCCACAAAAAGGCCTCTTGGTAGACCGACGCGCGCATCCGTCCTCTCCGGCTAAAATAGCGTCTCTTCCGCCTAACATGCCGACGACATCATCTGCCCCGGTGTACGTCCCTAGTGCGAGTAGAAAGCTTCGAAAAGCCGGCGACACCCCGTACATGTCCATCCACAGCTTAGTCCCCCGTTGGTTCCTGGGCTAGCCCAGCGCCACAATGTGGACATGAATGCAATCGAGTTCTTCCCGTCCTCCAGACCCGGCGCAGATTCCCAGTGCGAGTGAGAAGCATGGGGCGCCTCAGTCACACTATTCCACCACGGCCCACCGTCCACGGGGTGTACCAAGGGTGCGAACCAAGGCCGTGCCCACGTTTCTTGCTTCCCGTTACCCAAAGCCGTCTCCAGCAATGGGCCGACCACGTCTTGCTGTCGGGACCCTTTGGAGACTGCCGCGCCGGCACAGTGCTTCCGGTCCACGTACAACTAACCAACCCCCGTAACGGCACTACCTCCTCGCTGCAGGCAATCCCAGAAGGTGTGAGGGGGTGAGAGGGTGCCCTGTCGATTCGAAGAACCGTCGGGTGGTTCTCAGCCTAATTTCCCTTTCTTTTAAACCGTATTGTCTAGCCTTCCGGGGAAGGACGCCTGCCTTTCCGGCTGGCAAAGTTTTTTGTGCCACGCTGGCTCGCATCGCGAGATTGGGCCTTGTCTTGTGCGCCTCTATGCGGGTGGCGCGCCGAACCGCCGATCGGACTCTTCCTTCACCGCGATCAGTGGAAAACTCGTCAAAGGGGAGATCTGTCGATTATACATGGGTGTTGCGAGGAAAGGCGTTCCGTGTAGTGACGGTGCTTAGGGCGACAGGTTGAAGAGTTTTTCGTGTGTGCGCGCCTGTTAGGGCTACAGGCGGAAGTCCCGCGCAAACGTTAACAGCATGGTCCGTGCGCCCATACTGAAAATTTTGTGTACGGGAGAGAGTTGAACTTGCCCGCCTCAAGCAGTAGTTTGACCAAAACTGCTCCAACGGCAGAATTCAAGTACGCAACGGTGATTTCGTTTTACCCGACTAATCAATGGTCACGCTCTCGGAAAGATTTGCAAGTCACACTTTTGTACACAACAACGACTAAGTTGTTTCTTATTTCCTTGTCGGGCCAAAAACGCTTGTATAAGAGCGTATAAGAGGCTTAAGAGCTCACTTATGCACTGTTTAGCTGGGGTGATACGAGGAGCTATATCGCCTAAAATACTTGGATGGCGATTGATCTGGCCATTACTAGCCGCCTCCACACTCGGTGTTCTTTTAGCTCACTGTTTATGGATTATTAGGAATATGGCAAGGTAGCCATGTTGCCAGTCCGTCACTGGGTGCGCGCCGCGCAGCCGTGTTTTGTATTCAATCTCCGAACCAAAGTCACCGAAGTTGACCAAAATGGCTCGGTTAATCTCGAGCGTGTATGCTGAGAGAAGTTTTTGACCTATTGCCGGTCCGAGGGACTGCGGCAGGGCTTGAAGGGAAAAAAAAGAAAACTACCCATCTCATTGTTGTTAAGGTCGTATTTGAGCTGGCACTTGGGTCCATGCTCCATGATTGCGGGAGACTTGTAAAACCACATCGCCATTGGATTATATACAGCCATAAACCAGTCCGAAACCAGGTATTATTGATCCTTAGCGGGATGATGCATGTAGCACGCTGAAATTGCCATTTTCAGGCCCGCGAGCGAGCAATGTGAAACAATTCAGAAGCCTCTGCTGGTGGTCCTCATTTGTGCCCAGTCCCTCAGACTCTCAGAGAACAACCTGCCCACCGATGCTCCACCACCCCGCTCCTTCTTCTCTTTTGTTGCCTCTAAATACCCGCAAACAGCGCAAAGTGGAAGCTCTACTCTGTACCACTCGTGATTCTTTAAACGAGACTATGCTATTTTCACTGGTCCATAAGGAGCAAAGTGTGCCTACGCTCACTCCTATAGATGTGCTCGTCTGTAGTTATTCCAGAACCCTGGCACAGCTTCCTGGGGCTGTCAACCAAGATAGCTATTGTTGGCAAGAGGAGGCCTTTCGGGTCTTTGTTGAGGCTGCAGCGGTTGAAACAGCTGTCAATAACGACAGCTTCAGAGAATAATCCACTGAGAATTGCAATGATCAGGTGGAGTAAGTTTGAATTGATAACATTTCTTTTCGCACCGACGGATATTCGGATTCACTCTGCACCTTTGGGTGAATTGGAAGCCCTATTGATCCTTCCCTTGGTTCTATGCCCCCCAGTTGTAGCCGGATAGCGAACTTTCAACTTGTTTATACAAGCAAAGACAATCCTCGCCCCGAGTACATGTATGATGTATTCAGGGGTAGGTGTGGATGTTCATCCATCAAAATTCCACATCAAGAGGTATGCTAAAAGATGAACAATTCCGAGAGTCTTTGAACGATATATTTGAATCCTGAAATACAATCTATCTATCCCTAATCAAAACATCAGCCAAACTTGGCTGTCATCAAAAATACACACACGGCTCCTTTCATCCCACACGCATCAATGTTCAAGTATCAGCACATAATCATGAAGCCGTGCTCGTGAGCTATCCTTATTTTGATAGCAGTCTCGTTGAACTATTTTCAGCGAGGAACCTTGGTTAGGGACCATTGTTAGCCCGCAATCTTGTTATGTGAAAGTGAAACCAAAACAAGAAAGAAAAAAAAACATCCTTTCTCCACATGGAAAGAAGATGACTTACCTGACCAGTAAAAGCAGAGAGCTTGGCATTGCCATTCTGGAAGCTAGCCTGAAGGGCATCGAGCTTAGCCGTATCGGCCGTGGTGCCCTTGAGGCTCTTGACGGTCTTTGTCGCGCCCTTCTGCTTCTGCTCGATGGCGTTTTGGGTATCAATGGCCTTCTGGAAGGGGTTGGCGCCCTTCGCGGCGCCCTGCGGGCCCTTGGGCTTGTTGGCGCGCGTCTCGATGACGGTGCGGTCGATGGCCCGCGGGGGCTGCTCCTCATCCTGGTTGGCGTCGGGCTGCGTGGGGCGGACCTCGACGACCTGGTCCTCGCCGCCGGCCTGCTCTCCCTCCTCCTCCAGGACGTCGCGCCTGCCTTTGCCGCCGCTGATCTTCTTGAGGAGGGCCTGGTTGGTCTTGCGCAGGGCGATGCCCTTGTTGAGGTCCTTTTGCAGCTGCGCCTCGGCGGGCTTGGCCGACCCGCCGTTCTTGAGGGCGCTCTTGGCGCGTTGGATATCGGCCACCTCCGAGTTGGCTACGTCGGCCTGCTTGTTGCCAATGTCCTTGATCCTGTTGGAGGCCGTGCTCGACTTGTTGTCCGGAATGGGGGTGGCGAGGGCCAGGGGGAGGAGGGCGAAGACAGCGGAGAAACGCATCTTGATTTGTTGGGGTGATTAAAAAGGGATTGGCTTAGTTTTATGGTCAAAGTATTGAGTAAAATTAGTGAGACTAGCTCAAAAAAATATAGTTATCAAAGAGTTAAGGTGTAGAAGTGAATAGATGGATGAATAGCCGGCTTGCGGATGAGGAGAGGAGGAAAAGAATGTTGGATACGAGGGCGACCGAGGCCATTCTTATAATCATGAGCTCACAAGTTTTCCAGCCAGAGATTGCGCGGGCCAGTGTCGTCCCAGTACGTGACAGCTTCCCAGGCCCCCGGGAAAGGTATCATTGGCAAGCATCACAACACCATCACGGTGTACCGCTGAGTTGGTCGTCGGGTCAAAAGGCCCATCGAGTCAGGCCAAACCCCTCAAAACAGTACCCTGACGAAGTTTCAACTGTTGCTCCTGTCCAGGTCCTACAGAATTGCTACGCTACTTGGGTGTACAGGAATGAGTTTTTGTTCAGGTAAACAAATCAAGCTTGTGCAGATTTCGAGACAGATGGCAAGGGTCGCAACGTACCACGTACTATGCTAGACTGGTGTATACCACGTATCGCCCAGATACAAGATGACGAGTTCCAACCATCCTTGACAAGAGTCGCAACTCTGTCAACTCATTTCCCTCACCGCGAGCCGCTAGGGAAAAAAAAGAAGTGGCAAATGGTTGAACCTGAGCTTAAGATCCAAGAACCAAATCATGATGAAAGACGAACGCAAATTTTTGACTTCAAAGACCGGTTTAAGGACCAGTTCCCCACACATTGAAGCTAAATCACAACATGCGCACATAAACCCAGAGAAAAAAAAATACAAAGTGCATGGTAAAGCCGATACCCTCCCTGCGGCTCTTGATGCAGCCAGATCCAAGGAAGTTGGACGAGCAGATACGTGGTAGATGCATAAGAATCTAGTCTAGACCTAGACTATCTTTTTTTGCTTCCCTCTCGAGATTCAAAACGTAGACATCCCAGCGGGGATCTTGCTGAATCTGGCTAGATGAAGCGATTAAGGGTAGGCCGGGACTGAAATTTAAGCTTTTTGCACAATGCTTGCTTGCGTTTCATCCGGTCACACTGCAGATGCTGGCAGGGACCAATAGACCATGAAGATTGTCTGACTCCTTTCTTTCCGCCCCTCAAGATTTTTCTATCACAACATTATCACTGTTTAATACTGTGAGCTAATTTCGTCCCGCCGAATCAGAAATCGGAGAGTGTTCTGCGAAAAAAAAGGACAAAGGCAATCCATCTCCGAGGATCAAGCGATGCTGCTTCGATGGCACCGCCGTAAAGTGTATCACTGCGGGGATTTTATCCGCGGGAGAGACACTTTTCGTCCCAAATGCATCTGGTCCAGTTCATCTTGATGTACTTTGTCTCGCAATATATACGAACACCCCAAGAAAGTGACATTGTATTTTGGACCTTGTACAAAAGACGATATAAATGTCCGGGCTGGCACTAAGGAATTCAGGGGATCGGATGGCACGCTCACCCACTAGAACGAGCACAAAAAAAAAGACACGAACTACTACAGTTGCTAACGCATTTGACCGGAGCTAGACAGTTGGCAAAAGCCAGGAACCGAACCAAGGAACGCAGCCATTCAGCGGTTATTGGCCTAGTTGGCAGTCAGGTGTGAACTAGACTCGGCGGTTCGTTGCGGATGCATATACAAAGCCAATTTCCTACATAGTCGCACAAACACACCGTAATACCCTGAACGTCCCCTATACCAAGCGCGTATTTTCATCTATTATGGTTCACCAGATCCTGCAGCCTAATTCTATAACTCCAGTCAAGCTCCACACCGAGGTATAATGCGGGGTCGTAAAGTGAGTTGCCAAGATTCTTGTCGGGCTCTACAATGCGGGCATAGATCGAGGGATATGCCATGTCGAAAACACGATTGCGATTTTGATCACAAAGGTCTGACATGCGAGCATACCTTAGTGGGTTTCAGCGCTCCCGACTGCGATCTGCGTACGTGTTTATGACAAGGTGTTTGGTGATGGGGAGGTTCACATTAATCAGGTCATTTTCAGCAACGCGCGGCTGTCAAAGAAATCTCATCGTGAGAGAGTTTCACCAGACCGTCGGGACACCTTTCCAAAAATTACGGCTTCCAAATTTACATGCTACTTGACAGAATCAATCGGCCATTGGCATGTTTGACCAAACATTCACTTGTTGGGGATCGATCGCCATCATTGTTTTATTTTTTTATGTTGAGGACATAGTGGTCGTCCTTGTAGGGGTTCCAACCCGTATTGGTCTTTTGAGTTTGAGATAACAATTGTGATCAAACGCCCCGCCTTGTTACGAAGGTGCTAGGGACCTAGGTCGGTAGTTAGATAGAGTAGATAGATGGGTCCCGAGGTAGGTTTGCAAGTTACCACACCCGACGAGCCTGCCATGCTTACCACCACCCAATCAGCAAGAAAGAACTGCCTTGAGACATCCTCAGTGTCCAAGGCAGCATGAACACCATGCATCGGTCAAGTGGCAAAGCCATCATAAAATCCCTGCCATGAAGGCCAATCACTGTGTGTCGATGGCAGAAATTGGTGTAGGGTCAAGAATTCAGGACATAAACTCCAAAGAAAACTTGGCAAGAATGTCATCAAGTGAATGGTTGCCGGCAGCGATCACGTAAACTAATCCCCCTCTTATGCGAAGAGACCTTCCGGGAGCTGCCGTCCCGTCCCCCAAAGGACTGCAGATCGCCAAGCGCATGGTTCACAAATAATGACAAAAGTTGCTGCTTCCTTGAACTCCCTTTGAGGCTATTTTCGGCGCCCAAGATTCTGCCCAAGACCAGCATTTTGTCGGTTAAAATTGCCGACGCGGATACCTGGGGAATCAACCTTGTTTAGTTTTCTCTGGTATCGTTTTCCCTGACAAATGACCGAGGGCCAGGGTGGGCTGGCATGTAGCAATAGTTCAAGCACGGAGTAGCTTGTCAATGGCAGACCTTCTGGACCCTGGAACATGGGTTTATAACCCTCCTTGCAATGACTAACCTTTCTACAACGTCGACCAGCAGAGACGTTGGCTGTAGAAAACAAGGCTTACGTCAGTCAAACGCATACTCCTCATTGGTGGTTGTACGTGGTAGAATGATGATGAATGTTTAACCAGTGTTATACCTTTCCGAGGTGAAACCCGCCTTGGGTGCTGCAATTGCAGGATGCAGCCAAACCTTATCGAGAATATGCAAAACAACACTAACAGTAAAGGCTGTGCCCACGTAATGTCAAGTCAAGTATTGCTCCAGGTTATATGTCATTTGGTAGAACAAGAAAGAAAAAAAAAAGACAAAGAAAATGCTGCTTCAGTACTGACACAAGAAAGTTGTAGAATTAGGGATTTGGTAACCGGCAGCGAAAACCAGACATCTCCGCTGCCGTGAGCTTCAGCTCCCACCACCACCACCACCACCACCAGACTTGGACTTGTGCAGTAAAAGTAAAGCATGCCAAAAGGAGCAAACCCCAGCTCAAAACTGCCTCACCACCAAAACCCAATAAAAGAACCACAGCGTCATGGACGCCAACCCCGCCCACTGCACCACCCTCAACCCGTACGCCAGGCTGCTCGGCTGCTCCCGCGACTCGCAGACAACCCTGTGGCGCGAGGCGGACTCCTCGGACGCCCTGCGCCGCGCCCCTCCCTTGGCCAGGTACTCGTCGACGAGGCCGCCAAAGTCCTGCTGGGTGTAGGGCTCAAACAGCTCCCTCCACAGGCTGCCCTTCCTCGCGGTCGGCAGGCCGAGGTCGTGCAGCAGCAGGTCCCAGTAGGGGATCTGGTCAAAGACCATGTCCGGGAAGGACCGGCCGTGGCCGAGCGGCGCGCGGCGCTGCGACCAGCGCTGCAGCAGCGCCGCCTCCTCAAAGATGGCCTTGGCCGACCGCGGCGACCCGTCCAGGTTCGGGTCGTCCAGCGCGTGCCCCAGCAGATACGACGCCGCCCACAGGCTCTGCACCTCGAGCCGCAGCATGTTGGAGAGGTTGCTGTGGATGCCGACAAAGGCGAGCGATCGGTCGCCCGTCGCCGCGAGCCCCGGCGGCGCGATGCCGCGGTACAGACGCCAGGGGCTGTAGGGCATCTCGTGGTCCGCGGATCCGAACTTGTACAGTGCGGGGCGACCCCCGGCGCCTTTCCCGGTGGCGGTGCTGCTCTTTGACCAGCGCTCGGCGGGGGATTTTGACTTTCTGCTCTGCGGGGGTCCCTTGATCAGCTCCGGGAACCGTGCCCCGATCTTGGCGTCGCTGGCCGCCTCGAGCCTGCGCCAGTGGAGCTGCTGCGATTGGCTGAGCGAGATGGACGGCACACCGAGCCCAGAGTGCGTGCTCTCGGGGACAAAGTTTATGGCCGGCTTGGCCCAGTACCCTGTCGCGGCTACTATGGCGTCTACTTGGAGCTCCTGGCCACGGCATAGGTGGACTTTGTGCTCGGAGAGGTGTGATATGTCGTCCCTGTGGACCCTGATTTGTCCGGAATTGACAAAGTCGTGAAGGCTCTTGTCGTAGTTGTCAATACCGGTCGCCGTTCCGTACCTGCACAAGGTCAAGAATGGGGTTGTAAGCGACGGGAACATTCATCCACCCAGAAGCAACACCTGAGCCGTGTTTCAAAACTTACCAAAACGGGCTATGTTCCGGCTCCAGAACCCTGTGCGGAGACTTGCCCTTGAACCCGGTCTGCACCGCCGTGGTGAAGTGCATCAGCTTCCAAAACTTGCCCTTGACGAACCTCCCCGCCGCCGTCCCGTGCACCGCCTCCCGCAGCCAGCCCACGCCCGAAAAGTCGTCAAACGCCCACGGCGACATGAAGGATATGAACCGGACCCTGGCCAGCCTCTCCCTCACCAGCTTGAACGGGCCCATCCTCGCCCAGGACGGCATGATCCACGACGGCCCGCGGCCCGTCTCGCGGATCACCCAGTCGACCTCGTGGCCCGTCACGCACGCCAGGTACGCCGCGTCGTAGGATGATTTGCTGCCGCCGATGACGCAGATTGTCTTTTTGCGCTGCGCGCTGTTGTCATCCCCTTCTTTGTTCGCCCCGCTGTTGAAGACCGTGTCGAACTTGGGCCCCATCTCCGAGGAGTGGATGATGGGCCCCTTGAAGTCTGCCGCCCCTTGCAGCTCGGCGATCCGGGGCTTGGGGTGCACGCCCGTCGCGACGATGAGCTTCCTGCACCGCAGCGTCTCCGTCTGGGGCGGCTGGCGCTCCTCATCGTCGTGCGGCTTGCTGGTGTCCTCCACCTCCACCAGCCACCCCTCCCCCTCCGCGGGCCTCCGAACCTCTGAGGCCTTGGCGTTGTAGCGTATCCTGCCCGTAAGCTGGTGGTGTTCCGCGTAGGCCTTGTAGTAGGCGTTCATGGACTCGCCCGGGATGTGCTGCCCCGGACTGGCGCCGAACCGCTCCGGCGTCAGTGGAAAATCCGTAAACTCAAAGTTGCCCGTGAGGTTGTTGGTCCTGAGGGTCGGGAAGAGGCGCTCCGTCGCCCAGACGCCCCCCAGAGACGGAAACGCCTCGAGGATGACCACACTGGCATCGGGCTGCAGCTGGAGGAACGTCTTGGCAGCGCAAAGGCCAGAAGGGCCGGCGCCGATGACGATGACGTCCGCCATGGCTTCTGGTGCCGCTGTTTCTACCGACATTCTTGGTCGACAGAGGCGGCTGGCGATGAGTGTTTTTTTTTTTTTTTCCTCAAGCCAACGACTGACGGTGATTAACGAGAAAGACACTGAGGGCAACACGAAAACCCCTCAGTGGCGCGATATTCGCGTTTCCTTTTAATATAGTTGATACAGCTGAGCATATATCAGACGGTCTTTCATTCCATGACAGGTTTTGGGTTTTGTCTTAAATCTTCAACGCATCGGCCGAATCCCGTGGTTGGCTACCGTCGAGGACGCAGGCCAAGGTGGACTTTCTGCAAGACGGCTAGCGGGAAAAAAAAATAAAACCAAAAAAAATAGAACCAAAAAAAAGGAAAAAAAAAACAGGAGATGGAAACCCACACCAGCCTCGAGTGCTTGGCTGGGCCTTGCAAGGCTCAAAACTATTCTAGACGAGTTACTTGCGTGTACAAAGCTTATCGCGTGTAGGAGAGTTCACTATGTGCTCCGAGTATTAGCAGTAGCGCGATCCAGCTGGAGCTTCGTCACTTTGGACAGCGCATGGCCACCCTGAAGAACCACTGGGGGCATGTTCAGCCGGGTCTGAACGATTGTGAGACCAAGGGTCTACGCCAGTCGTTGGTGCGAATGGTCGGCAGAATGGGCTACTGACGTCAACCTGGTTATATGTATGCTATGGATATTAGTTTGTTCGAGGGCTGGACTGGATAATTGAAGGGTCAGGCCCAGCCTGAGTCAGTGAATGGTCTGGTTGGTCCGGACCAGCCATGTTAGAAGAGTAAATGTGGCAAGCCGGCTAAGGAAAGGTGGTCTAGGTTCCTCTGAAGCTGCCAACCCCCCATCTTTGGCGATCGGACGGACTGCCAGTTGGAAAATGCTTATGTGCTGGCGATGCGAGATAATCAGGATCTTTTTTTCCCTCAGCTTGAGTGTCACCAAAATGGCGGTCGCTTCACGAGTGGGTGCCTGAAGATTGGCTTCCGGAGAAAGTACCATCATCCCAGGCCAGCTCCTGGTTAGCGCGCTGCCACTTGGCAACATGATTGCGAATCCTTTCGCTGCTGCCGGTCACGATGGGAGCCGGTCAAGTCTAGAACACCTAGCGCAGGTAGACTAGTTCTAGCAAGCCCACTCCAACCCTGTGAGCGGTGTCAGTAACAGGTACCTACAGCACTGCTATGCGATCATGGCTAAAATAAGGAGGTGCGCCGATTGCATCGTGCAATCAGTCAACCTGTCTTCAATCCAATTTGCGGGTATGCGGAGAAGAATAAGATGTTTCCCCCCTCTCAAGTCAACAATGAACGTGACGTGGTGTTCTATTTTCTGCTCCCCTCGTTATCGGCCGTTAAATTGCGGTGGGAGACAGCTTGTCGCGTGAAGAGACCAGTCTGATGTGTTCAGTCGCGGTGTTTGTCGTGGTCTCGTTGTCGGGTCCGCGTGACGTTCCATAAAGGAACCGTGGTTCAGAAGCATGTGAAGCAGTGAATTGAATGCCGCAGACCCCACAACTAAAACATTTGCATCAAAGCTGCCACAACCGCAAATCCCCTGATAACCTCATTTTCTTGATTGCTGTTGTCAAAGTTCCAGGCCGAAAACAAACGCAGGACAATTTTGCCAAAAGGCGCCACTGAATTGAGTTTTGTGAGATTCGTTGCAGGTCAAGTGCCGAGCCGGAAACAACGGTCCGACCCCAGAAAAAGTACTGTGACTGAAACAGGTTGCAACGGTTGGGCCTTGGCCTTGGCATTGGCATCGATTTTTTGTACTGTAGAGAAAAGAGAGAAAAGAAAAATCTAGCCACCTATTCAGGACTGCCTTAGAGTAAAAAGATATTTTCCCACAGATTGGAAAAAAAAATATTTGACTGGACCAGCTGGCCTGTCAAATTAGTGTCGCCAACCGGAGAAAGGAAAATTGAGCAATGCGCTTTCAGACCGACCAGCCATGAAGGGCTTGTCATTTTCTCTACTTGCGCCTGTGGCGGTGGCTGGATTCTTCACGCCAATTGCCGCCGCCGAGCCCGAAACCACCGCCACCTGTCCGCGCGCCGGTGGCCTCTACAGCTTGCCGCTGCCAACATGTCCTCGCGCTATTGCGGGCTACCCCGCGAGGCGAAAAACACCTAATCCTTCTGATGATGCCGCTCCTGCACAGCCCGATCCCGCAGCGGCGGCGGCAGAATTGGCATCGCAGAGTTGGGACGGTCCGCACGGCTGCGTCGGCGCCTACTGCGTCTTTGCGAACCCGAATTTCGGCAACGGCGGCATCGTGCTGGTCACGACCAAGGGCAACGCCAAGCGGGTGAAAGCACTGCGCCCCGACACCACGACAAGCCAGGAGAAGAATGCCGAGAGGCCGTTCAGGGCGCAGGCCATCCCCGGAAAGGGCGTCGGTCTCGTCGCGAAGCGGCCCATCGCCAAGGGCGAGCTCGTCATGGCCGAGACGCCGGCGATCCTGGTGCACAAATTGGCCCTGGAGGAGGCGACCGATGTTTACTTTCCCAGCCTGGAGCTCGCCGTGTCCAAGATGACGGCTGCGACGCGCAAGTCGTTCATGGCGCAGGGGACGCAGGGTGATTTCCAGGGCGCCATGGGTATCATGGATAGGCTTTTTACCAATTCGTTCCAGATGGCCCTGTCCGGCGTCGGCGCCGATGTGAAAGCTGGCTTTCATTACGGGAACTTTCCGAACGTTTCCAAGCTGAACCACGATTGCAGGCCCAAGTAAGCTTTTGTTCCTTTCCTCCAATGTTTTACCCTTTTCCCCCCTCATTCCGAACATGCGCAAAATGCAAGCTTGATCTAGGGGTCTCAAGGGGCATGACCTGTTTCTTTTTTACTTCAACCCTCCGTCCAATCACAAAATTTAACCCTACTGCTGCAAGCTCTTCCCTGCGCCCAACTTTATCCAAAGTCGGCAGACAATTTGCCAGTACGATATGCCGCGTCTTACTTAAGCTGCACCGACTAACTCAAAATAAAACCGTTTCTAGCATGGTTTTCCACATCGACAACAACCTCGTCCACCGCACCCACGCCGTGCGCGACATAAAACCGGGCGAGGAGCTGACCATATCCTACGTCGACCAGATGGACCCCGCCCGGGACCGCCAGGCCCGCACGCGGTCATCGCTTGGCTTCGTCTGCGGTTGTGCCCACTGCAGCTTGTCGGCGGCGGAGGCTGCCGCGTCCGAGAGGCGGATCCGACGCATCAAGAAGCTCGAGGTGGGCTTGGGACGGGCGGTCGAGGGTGGCTTCGATGAGGCTGAGGCCAAGAAAAAGATCGCGATGGTCGAGGAGCTTTTGGGACTGTACGAGGTCGAGCGGCTGGAGAGCAAGATTGCCGGGGCCTGGATGCTCGCGGCGCGGGTTTATGACGAGGCGGAGGATGGTAAGCGGGCAAAGAAGTTTGCCGCTCTTGCTGCGAAGGGGTTGGAGATGGAGCGTGGGAAGAGCTTCCCAGAGGTGGACTCAATGAAGCGTCTCGCACAAATGTCATGAGGTAGATTGAGAAAGAAGCCGATTAAGGATAGAAGTGTGCCACGTAACTTGACCAGGTGATCATGTCGAAGCTCCATGTCTCCCTACCTAGGAAAACAGATACACTGCTGACAGTATCTGTTGAATGACTCCCTGAATATTCGCGATTTATAACCCTACCTTCACCCTCTACCACCCTCTCTGTACCACCCCTTGTCCTAGCACTTGAACGACGATCCATAACATTCTCTGCACCCGACCAAAATGGCTGATGTCTTGGAAATGCGAAGATAATCGTGGAGGCCCTAAATCTACCTGTGATAATGGAGGCCTCGACGATACAAGCTCACACCTGGACGAAGATGGTGCTTCACGAACCAAAAGTCAATGTCCTGTCCAGTCCAGGCCAATAAGATCTAGAATTCTCGACGCAGCGGCAACAAAAGAAAACATAGCCTTCCGGGATGTAATCGTGGCCTTAGATATCATCATCAATGAAAATCGACTCCTCATCGAGCTTCTTGATCGGCTGGGCCTGTGTCGAGCCATAGGTCCAACCTGACATCTCGATCTCATCCTCCTTGGGAAGCACGCAGCAGGTGCCAATGTGGAAGTACAATGGCAGCGTGTAGCTCCTAGACTTGCGCATCTCGATGCCCTGGGAGTTGTCGAGATATGTGCAATCAAGGTCCAGCTTGAGTTTGTGCCTTTCGTCGAGAAGCGAATGCGCGACGCGAGAGATTTTAAATGTATATTCGCCCGGGGTCTCGAGATCAGACGCAGGGACCGAATACAGGTCGTAGCAATTTTGAAAGTTGAGTTTCTTGTCCCCGGCACGCAGGCTTTGGAACAAAGGATCCGCGATGATCTTGAGTCCAATCTTCTTGATTGCGGTGCGCCTGTTGAGCGTGCACGAACCTGTGACGCCCGTCGCAAGGGTCTATCAAACTGTTAGCGAGTCTGTCTGCTGGAAACTCTGCCCGAGGTGTCGGTATGTGAACTTGCCTTGTGGTGCAGGATCTTTACATCTCCCAACCAATGCCACTCGTTGCTTCCCTGCTTGATGGGCGAGCCAGCCTGTACGCCAAGGGCCATGCGGTCAAGCACCTCGAGTACAGGTCTCTTGAATGCCCTCGCATAAGCGCATCCACGGGCAATCAGGCCAGTGCTAGCGTTGTTACATGTTAGCTTCTGCTTTGGGTGGGTGTCGTTTGTACAAATTCTTTGTGGGAATATATGCGGCAAGTGCACATCTAGACTTACTTGTCTGCAATATCGACGTCGTCCCTGGTCTGGATAAAGTTGAGAGGAACTTTTGGATAATTCTCCTTCATGTAACCTTTGATCAGGTTTTGGAGATATCCGAGCTTCAGGGAACCGCCAGAAAAGATGATCATCAGGTCCGCACCTCCAACTCGTTCTACTGCTTCGTCAACCTTGCGCTCGATCATGTCAGTCGCGTCTTTGAAAGACTTGCTCCAAGACTCTTTGGCTTGCTTGTTCGAAAGGTGGTAGTTGCGGTCGTTAACGTCGACGAGGATGGCCTTGGACGGGTCCTTGTAGCTTCCCTGGAGTTGACGAAACCGCTGCATAAGTTTCTGCAGCTCTTCGCTGGCGGCATTATACCCTTCCTTGTTGGCGATGACGTCTCCGATCTGCATGTGCCACAGCTCACTGCCACCAGGGCAGCCAAAGCTGTCGACCTCGACGCAATGAGTGATGGCGTCGGCGCTGTCACTACTGTCGTCTCTCGCGATTTGGCACAAGGTGCCGTTCATCGCGCTGCCTCCAATGTCGATCACCAGGATATGGTGGCGGTTGCCGATTTCGACGGAAAGGCGCGATGTCTCCTGAATAAACTCCTTGTGTATGCACCTAACCATGCCCTGCGCCTCGCCGATGAAATCGATGGCCGTGACTGGTATGATGTCGCCGAATACATCGGCAATGATGGACTCGTAGATCTTGTCGACCTTCTCGTCATTCATCCAGTTGGGCATGGACAAAGTGAGCGAAATCGGACGGTATTTGAACTCGCAGTGTACGTCGATCCGCTTTCGAATGTTGATGAAATGCTCTTTCCACAGGCGTTCGATAAGCTTGTGGAACTTCTCTTCGTATTTGTGTTTTAATAGTTGTTTTCCGCATGGTATCTTCTCCAACAGGCTTTGGCGAGGTTTGTTTGTATCCACGTCTCTTGTTTGGTCCAGAAGAAGAGCCGCGGTCTTCAAGGGGATGCGATCGGCCTGCAACTCTGCATCAAACCCAGAAAGAGGTGGGTCTCTCTCGGGGCATATGAAGGCCGGGAAATCGGGAAAAGTGTCATAACGGCTCTCTACACCGTAGGTGGCGTCAAGCTTGGCTGTTTGCTTGTGGCTTTCTTTGACCACATCGGCGCGCATCTCCTTGGGCCAGTCTTGGGAGTACACCTTGTGAGTAGTTCAAGAAATGTCAGTAATAGTCATTTTTTTGACGGATGAAGCTGATTGAAAAGTGAAAAGAGAATGGAGAAGGAAGAAACTCACCCTCACTCGAGTATACGTTGTGCCATGATCAATGCCAATATGGCTGCGTAGCCGCGGGGGAAGTACGGAAGGTTTCACGATTAGCCCGGGTAAGCCTGGAAACGTGAGGTTTTGGCACATGGAAAACTCACATAGGCTTCAGTTCTTTTTTCTCTGCGCTTTTCGCCGATACTCTTGCCTCTGGCTCGAGCTTCGGGCGCTTGGCAGCTCTGTTATGCTGCATCTTGGTGGCGGGGGCGGTTGATGAATGTTGATAGTTGCAAGACAATACAGAAGATTCAATAAGCGAAATTTCAAAGGAAGAAAAAAAAGGGTGAAGGTGTGAAAGTCAGGTATGATTAGCTCTCAGTAAATAAAGGTAGGCTGGAGTGTTTGTACCCAGCCGGTTCTTTGCCTTGGAACAAACAAGATGCTGGGTGATGCCATGGCAAAAGAAGCAGGAAGTCTTGTAAACAAGGTCCAATTCTTCAAGGTGGGGCACAATGCTTGCCTCCCATTGTTTGCTGCAAAACCTCACTTTTTGTTCAGATATCACTTTGATCTTGCACCACTTCATGTCAACTTGACCACTGCACCTCACCCGTCGCACCATCCTGGCATGTTGTCAACATCAACCTCACTTTTTGGTCTTCTCCAACCACCCAAATCCAACCAAGACACAAACATTGACATTTACTCAACCTATCGAGGCTTTCCAAATATTGGAAACGGTCGTCATGTCAGACCAGAATCAGGACATGGCCAGGATATGGCAGCCTGGACCAGATGACCCGCTTACGAAATGTCAGAACAAGATACACGACCTCGGAGCTGAGCTTCTCGGCTACGTTAGACGGGGCGATGGAACGCCGGCGTACTTCGACTGCGATGATGACACGGGCGCGCGTACATTCGTGATTTTTGATATCCCGCCCAAGAGCGAGTCGTAAGCTTTCCCTCCTTTCCAAGGCAGACGTGGCAAAACTGACACTGCGGTACTGTGAATCTAGGCTCACCACGATCAAAGTTGATTTGAAACGAAGTGAGGCAAACGTGAAAAGGCTGGAGGAACAGCTTGCGACCCAGAACCTCGAAATAATGGCGCTCAAGGAGTTCTACGACAAGATCAAAGGCACCGAGCTGAAAGCAGTGAAGCCACTCGCAGGCGCATCATCCCAGGGCTCAGATCCACTTTCGGATGTCAGTATGAGCTTGGTAGCAGCGAACAAGCCCACACTTATCAAGATCAAAGCGACAAAGGGGCCTAATGCGGATGGCGACCCGTCGCCATCCAACGAGGATCAAGGCGAAAAGGCCTGATAGTAGCGGGCAAGACCAGTCTGATAGGAACCTCACCGGCAGGAACAAACCCCGGGACCGTGGTTCTAATGCTGAAGACAGCGAAAGCACCGAAAGCGACCCTTCCGCCGTCGAAGATTCGGAATACTCAGGCGCAGATCCCATGAATTCCTCCGACAGCGAAGCCAAGGCCAAGAAGAAAACGCCCAATCCTAAAAAGCGAGCTGCTGCTACCACCGCCCCCTCTCACACTCCACAGCGAAAGAAGGCAAAGGCAAAGGAGCCCGAGCCCGATCGAGAGCCCGAAACATACAAGACAGCTGGCGGTGAAGTCCTCGTAGAGGGCAACTTCATTTTTCTGCGCGACATTCAGGAGATGCCCATTAAGCGCCGACCCTATGTGTTTGAGTATCCCGAAGATTCCAATAATTTCTGGGTGCTCCGATGTCCCTCGTCACATTGTAACATGTCCGCCCACACTGGCTGGTTCGTCGACCATCCCGTGTACAAGGACTATGCTGTGAATCACTACATGGCTTTTCACGAACGAAGCAGATCAATGCAAAAGATCGTTTCCGCAGGCGGTACACGAGGTAAGTAAAATACTTTCACTGGCATCTTTCTTACCCACCACGCCAGAGTGATTGACAGCGCTGACCAACTTCTGGCTTTACACATTCGTCCACAGTTGTCCCTGACCTTGAAGATGAAACCGAAGGAGCCATGTCTGACGAGCAGTTCCATGAGAAAATCTTGAATTTCAACGACGAAACAAAGCAGATTCGTTTACAGACTCGTGAATGGTCTGTTCATCCGGAAAGGCAAGATGACAGGTGCAAGAAGGTGGAGAAGAAAGCGAAATGGGTTTGGAAAAAGAAGCAGGCAGAGGCTGCGCCCAGCCAGAAGAAGGGTGGGAAGACATCAAAGTAAACTTTGGGTGAGAACTGAGGAGGTTGAGGTTGGCACGTTTGAACATATCTATCCTTTTGCCCTGGACCTTTTTGAAGGGGGTGCCTGACGCCAGCCTGGCTGGGGAGCTTCAAATATGAATCAGATCCGATATATTGTTCATGACAAGACATTGGCCAACAAAGATACATGGGAAATGTCATGGACTTGCGCGCCTGAACGGGCTACCACCACATGAGAGGACGTTTGCGGACGAGGATCGCGCGCAGGATTTTCTACCCATGAACGCGGCCGCGTTCGTTCTGTGTTTTGATATTCTCTCCAATTTGTTGTTTCCGTAGATAGCATAGTCTGTGGACGCCGAGTCCCTATGTCTTTGCATCACCATCACAGGAGTCATCACAGGAGAGGTCAAGATTGAAGCCTTCAAAGACCTGAAAATCCACATAAAGGTAGATCGTGGTATTACATGGTAGTAAAACAAGGCAATGATGAAACAAAAGCTGTGCGGCATTCATATGCCTAATGATACAAGTAAATTGTCATAACCATCATGGAAGCATCAAACAAAGCCATTAGGCAACACCTAAGAAAGAGAAGCAGAAAACGCCATGTTCCCATCCAATGATCCAAGCCAAAGTCATCCACGGTTCGGTCCTCAAGGTCTGCCTCCCCATCAGGGCCTCCAGCCCCAATCTCTCACAAACCCCCTTTGCCAATACCCAACTCTGGCCTGCATTCCCAGCCCGACACTCTCCCCACCGCCCCAACCGCCCGTGCGGATGGCCGATATGCCAAAAGCGTCCTGCTTCCTCTTGGTCCTGCCCCGGGCCTCGTCCCACCCGAGCCGGAACCGCATCGTGACGTGCAGCCCGTCCCTGAACATGAGCTCGAGCTCCTTCAGCGTCTTCCACTCGGCGCCGCGGCCCAGCATCCCGACCACATTACCGTCGGCCAGCACTGCCGCGACACTGGCGATACTCAGGGGCGACTCGGAGTGCAGCCGCGGAAGGATCCCGATCCTGCGGCGTGGGGTCAGGAACCAAAGCCCCGCGCTGCCGACAAAGACGAGCGCGAGCAGGACCTGCAGGAGCCGCGTTGCCGCCTCGTCCTGCCGGAGTCGGCGCTGGTTCTGCTGCGTCGGGTCCGCCGCCTGCAGCGCCACGGCCCTCGTGTCAAAGGTGGCTGCGACGACGACGGGGATGAAGGCCGCCATGATCCACGACAGGGTCGACAGGAGGACGGGGAGGTTGCGGCCAACGATGGCGTGGTACAAGACGCGTGGAGTGGACCCGTCCATGTAGCTGTCCTTCATGGTCCTGAAAGTGCCCCTGCCCCAGGTCAGCTCCATGAATGGCGCCAGTGCGCGCATGGCCTCGTCCACCACCCCAACGTGGCAGGTCAGGCAGGCCGCCACGGATGCTGGCAGCACGGTCCAGATGAGCTGGGTCCAGGAGTCGTCGCCCATTGCAGACAGGCCGCCGTTGGTCGAGGATACCCTGAACATGACCTCGAGCGACACGATAAACGTCAGCGTGAGCGACAGGCTCAGCGCGCGGTAGATGCTGGAAAGCCCTCTGGGTGGCGACCAAGACCCTCCCCGAGGCTCAAAGTACTCGGGCGCGCGCGTGGTCGGGGGCAGCGGGCCGCCGAAAACCTTGAAGTATCCCTCGTTTTCGGACACAAAGTCTCGCTCGTAGGCCTCGATGCCCGTGTAAAAGTAAGCCATGGACAGCCTCTTGTACAGAGTCTTGCTGTCGGCGCCGCCGGCCCCGCGGACATTGTGCAAAAGTACCTTGCTGTGCACTAGGAGCGCGGCTGTATCGATCAGCGTGTTCGGATTCCTCGGCAGGAAGCCCTCGGTCGGGACGGGGAAGAAGAGAAACGTAGCGACGAGCATGGAGGCAACCACCAAAAAAACGACGGAATGAACGCCGGCAGCGTTGGCACCTATCCTCTCGAATCGGATGATGGAGGTCCCTGTGACGGTCGAATTGCCCCAAGTCGGGGAGTGAAGGAGGAGTGTATATGCCACAAGTGAAGCGTGATGACGATAGTAGTTGACTATCATGCTCTCCAGCTTCTCCGAATCCAAAAACTCCTCGGCTGCTTCCAGTGAGCCACTCTCCCACATCCGGAAGCCAAGGGCAAAGTGAACGCATGGGTCGATCATGACGCGGGCCGGCTGGAATGCCGGATAACCCAACATATCCGTCTCGGCTACCCGATCGAGGAGGTATGCAACATCTGGTACGTCCGGCTGGTAGGACCTGAGCATGCCGGCTGCGAGATCCCAAGGGTGGACCTCCGGAAGGTTCGGCAATGTTGGACCCGGCGACCCAAGCTCGATCCGTACCGTTTGGCTGGAGCTTCTGACCAGATCTATGGATCGCATCGTATACCCCGGCTGGCATATTAGAGGTGTAGACAGAGTCACCGCAGCTGTAGACGACACGAACCGTTCGTAGTAGTCGATATCGCTGCCGCTGCGGAGATTTGCCACGCCGAACGCGACGACTATACGCTGGTCTTGAGGGGCGGTCGATCCGTAACAGCCACCTGTCCCCGAGCGCAGGAAGTATGTAGGACTCCCTCCCCCTCGGCTCGATAGCCCGGTCCCATTGATCGTAAGCTCGACGGCGCAGCCAGGCGCTATCAACGTCGTGTTGACAACCTGCTCCTGGTCGCTCATCATGACGCTGTTTACCGACAGCGACGCCTTCTCGCAGGTGAGGTTGGGGAACAATGCGCGGACCGGAGCCGTTAGTTGCGCTCCCTGTGCCAAGTCGCTTGTGCTGAACGTCTCGTATGCGAACCAATTCGTCACACCGTCGGGGTACGTCGTAAGCTCGCCTAGCTGAAACGCAGCGACTTCGATCAGGGAGGTGGCCTTGGACGCCGGGGTGAAGAGGGTGTTGTTGCGGACGAGACCCCCGCCGTCTGCCGTGAACTGTCTCGTTAACCGGACATTGACGTCGCTGTTGGTCATGGTGGCCAGTACCGTCGTTATGGCGCCTGTGGAAACAATCATCGCGGTCCACAGCAGCATCGACATGACTACTGCTGCCGCCACGACCCAGTCCTTGTTTTGGATGGCGCGCAAAACTACAGCAGGTCTAGTCATGGACACGTAGTCCAGCAGCACCGTCCTCTCGGCATCTGCCGGCCCCTTGTGCATGCGTAGCCAAGGCGCGGTGCTTCGAGCCTGATACTCGAAGCGCTGCCAGAACCCCGCGATGATCAAAAGGACGGCTGGTGGTGCCATCTGCCATACATACCTTGAGCTGTCTACCGGGCCGAGTCCCATCTGTTTGTTGGAGAGACTTAGTATGTATTCCAACACGGCAATTACCACACCCAGAGACGCGATGAAAGCGACGAGCACACGCCTCCTCATGTACTTGGGCAGCCACAGCATCCTTGCGTGCACAATCTCGGGCCTCTTCTCTGGCCCCGGGCCCCCCGAAGCAGAGCGGGAGCCGTTGAGCTGCCCCGCCGACAGCTCTTCTGTCCAGTAACCCCCATCCTGCCGTCGCAGACCCCATTGTGAAGCCGAGTTCGATGGAGTCAAAGACTCGGTCGACGTGGTGCCCGATGAATTTTGGCCGACCTTCTGCTGTTGTCGTGGCACGTTGAACGATTGACGAGTGGCGGGATGATGTCTCTCGCCCGGTAAGCTTCCCGAACTTTTCTTGCCCGTCAAGAGTCTCCCCTGGTCCTGTTGGTGTTCTTGCCACTCCAACCTCGCGGCCGCCGCTCGGCTCTGCTTTGCCCTGCCCACGTGCGTATGCTCGTCATGCATCGTTGCGTTGGCCGGCGGAGTTGACCATGCCGAAAAGGAAAGCACTCAAGACAGGGTGCAGCACAAACCAATGAGTCTAAAAAAACAAAACAATGACAAAGAGTATTTTCTTTTTTTTTCGACGAGGCTCAGGCGGTGCCTGTCCACTACTTGAAATGCTGCATTCCTAGATTTGGCGAGAAGGTTTGGTACCTCACACCAATTTTGGTCTTTAGCTCGGATCCGTATGATCGAAAAGGCAAACAACCACGGTGTGTATAACAGTAAGACGACTGATACACCGATCGAAGGTAAATCGGATCTTTTAGGTATACCTTTAGCTAGAACATTAAGGTTTGACAGACTGTAAGGGGAAAGATGAGAGAGTTATTCCCAGCCCGTACAGCATAAGACGGGGATGGCTGGCCCAACGACGAACTTGATCGGAAGAGCCGCGGCTATTCCTCCCGACAACTCGCTCGGTTCAGTTGCCAAGCAGACGAATTGAAACTCGGCAGCAGCCAACGACGCGAGACAACCGGAAGAAAGCATTTCGGCGACGGAGGGCCATCCTTGTGCTCAATCTACCTTCATCTAGACCTTCACATCAGTCAAGGCACAGAAACACGAAGATCGACAAGTACTAGGGACGATCAAGTTAACCGATAGAACAGAGAAAGGGAGTCCAAAACGTTCCTCGCAGATTTTCCATCAGATTCCAAGGAGCATGAGGGCAACCGCTCGCATTTACCCGTATTTGTTTTCATGTTTGTATCGACTTGTTTATCATCTCCTTCCTATTTTTTTACCGAAGTCTCTGTGTGTGGTGGTTCAACGAGAGATCAGGCCAAACATGAGCTATAGGGGGGTTCCAAGGCAGACTGGGTTTGCGACAGAAGGCACTGTAGACGGACGCATGCAGTACAAATTCTCATCCAAAGACACGTCAACGGTGAGGAGTTTGGTTTCATTGGGTGCTGAGATGGGCACAACTGAAGTAAGCGATTACAATCAGCTGCAGACGGCCACGAGGGGCTTCCAATGCCGTCGGGTGGAAGACAGGAGGTGCGTTGTCAGGTTGATGTATCACACCCCTGTAGCCCCAGATCACAGCCTTATCGAGGTGCATTTGTCCCCGCCTTCAGGGCTGCAGGGGCGCAGGGGCGCATTGCTTGGTCCCTGTCATCTGCGCAATTGGATCGATGTGAGTGGCTCATCGCCCCAGGAACTGTCGTATAAGGCATGGGTAAATCTGTTCGTTTGGACTTGTCTGGCTCAACGCTTGCCGAGACATGGCTTCAGGCTGAAATGGCCAGATGTATAAAAAAATATCGGCGAGATGTTAAATCATTCCATACCTAGTCAAAGTAGACATCAGATGCGGGCCTCGCTAGAATACGCGCCCAATGTGGCACATTTTCGCGAATTCCTATGGTATCATAAAATACATCAAGAACAAAAACCACTTCGCAACAGCTCAGGTATTATGAGAGTTACGAGTATTGGTGCTGTACCTGCTGATGTGATATACACCAACCCCTCACTTGGCCGCAACCATCGAATTAGTTCTTGCCGGCGTCTTCTTTTAGAGACACAATGCGGTTGAGAACAATCTTGTCTTCCGTGCTGTCGGAGTCCATGGCCTGCAGGAAACGGTTAGAATATTTGTCAGAGATAACTTTTGAAGATGCAGCCCAGGAACCGCATGATTTTACTCACAAAGTAAGCCACCCTAGTGGCCTGGAACCGGACACTCTCCGGTCCTCCCTTGCCCAGTTCGCTCTCGCCAGCCGCTTCAGGCCATGGTGCACGCCGTCTGACCTCTTCGAATCCGCTCTCTAGCAGCGCGTCTGGGTATATGATCTGGCTCTCTGGATTGATGTCTGCCAAAAAGCCCCCCTCTACGGAGTCCGGGCTCTCCGATTTGAACAACGGATTATACACACGGGCCTCAACCTTGCGAGAACCCTCAGGTACCCACTGAATGTAGGCCTTGGGCTTTTTCTTCTCCCGATCGAATTCGGCCCGAACTTCTGTTACTTCACCCGTTGCTTTGTCTTTGCTGAATGACTTCACCTTGATGGGATACGGAACATTCAGCAGACCCACGGGTTTGCCAGGGGCCAAGCGGAAGTAGTCTTTACTGTCGACCTCTCGGAAGTCAGACCTGTCGATGTAGACTGTCTTGGTGAACTTCAAGTCATGAGAACCCATCTCGGGAACCTTGGAAGAGAATGGGATTGAGAGGGGTTTGCCGTCGAGATCGTCGGCGTCCTCAATAACGACACGTAGTGGGTCCAGAACCATCATCAACCGGGGCACAGTGCGCTCAAGGTACCGGCGAATCGTCTGCTCAAACCGCTTAATTTGAATCACAGTTGCGGCTGTAGTGACACCGAGCTCATTGACGAATTCGAGGATGGCGCCAGGTGGGACACCGCGCCTCTTGATTGCCGTCAGAGTGTAGAGTCTGGGGTCGTCCCATTCCCGAACGTGGCCCAGCTCGACAAGCTTGAGAATTTTGCGTTTTGACAGGACAGTGCCGCCGAGACCCAGCCTGCCATATTCGCGCTGCTGAGGCTCGTATACCCCGAGAGTTGTGTTGAGCCACTCGTAGCTCTGGCGCGATTGGATGAATTCGGTCGTGCAGAGGGAGTGGGTGATGCCCTCGAAAGAATCGCACAAGCAGTGGGTGAAATCATATGTCTAGGTGACACAGGACTCCAAGTTAGACAATGCAACTCGAGATAACAGTGCAACACAAAGTGAGATCACACGAATTGAGAGCGCACTTACCGGGTAGATTTTCCACTTGTCTCCTGTTCTGTGGTGCTCGGCTTTCTTAACACGGTAAGCGGCCAAGTCCCACATCTGAGGGTTGCCGTCGGTGATGTCTTGCTTCATGCGCAGGAATGCCTCCCTCTCCTTGTACTTTCCGTCACGCATATCGCGGAACTGAGCCAGGTTGTCCTCCGGGGTCTGGTCGGCATGGGCACACCGGTACCGCGGTGACTTGCCCTTCTCGCCACCACGCTGAAGCTTGATCTCGGCGTCGTCGCACTTGCACACGTAGGCCTTGCCAAGGTTGATTAGCTTCTCAGCCAGCTCGTAGAGCTTGTCAAAGTTGTCACTCGAGTAGGTAATCTTGTACGGCGAGAATCCCAGCCACCGGACCATGGACTCGATGGACGTGAAGTACTTTTCCTCCTCTTTTTCGGGGTTCGTGTCGTCGTAACGCAGATAGCATTGGCCGCCGTGGTGCCTCGCAAATCCGAAGTTGATAGCGATAGCCTTGGCGTGACCGATGTGAAGGAATCCGTTGGGCTCGGGAGGGAATCGAGTGAATACGGGCTTCATGGGTCGGTTGCGGAAGACTTCGTCGAGGAAACCCTGTTTAAACATGGCATCGGCATCAATGACCACCTCCTCGGGTTTTGCTGCAGGTTTGGCAGGTGCCTTCTTCTCTGCATCGCCGGCGGTGGCCTGGGCAGCCTCTTTGGCCTTTGCTTGGGCGGCTTTCTTGGCTCTCTTCTGCATGCGCTTCTTCAATTCGCCCTTGGAGACCATCTCGCCTGTCTCCTCGTCAAGCTGGAGCTTGGCCGCCCCCTCTGTGATTGCGTCAGCCATGATTGAGGGAGGGCAACGGGTTGAAATTGGGTGTTATCTCGGAGGGACTATCAACAACAGAGCAGCAAGAATCTGATCTACTTGAAATGCAGTTTTTGTTCGTCCAGTCGTCAATTGAAGATCCTTGATGACAGAGAGCCGCGATTGCTTTTGACGCGTGGTGGGGTGAGTCAAAGGCATGGCGGGGTCGCATTAGGAGGTGCGATTAGATAAGCCCATTGACTACCATATCAGCGCAAACAAGCTGCAACATTCCATGTGATCTATTCCATCATCCTCTTCAGGGCATAGAGGAAATCATTCGCAACCTCAAATGTTGGCGTGAACGCCATTTGAAGTACATAGTATCTACTATATATCCTCTGAGGCGAGGTGGGTAGGTATTTCCCGACCAACATATCATCCCCCTGATTATTATTATGTTGGACTGCCCACTGTGTACTGTAATCCGTACATTACACGTTCAGTTGGCAGCCAAAGGGACGTCATCTATCGTGTACCGTCCAGGGGTATGTAGGGTGGCCCCGCCCCAGGAGCTTGGGCCTCTGCTGCGACTAAACATTAGGATTTCCAGGGTCAAGCTTCGGTGCATCCTGCGTTGCTGCAGAACTGTAACATCCATCTCGTCATTCAAAATCCGTCCTTCTTTCCTCTGAGACTGTTGATTTGTGTACTCATCGTCTGCACAAAGAAAGTTTTTCTCGGCGCATGCACTACTGAAGCTTCCTTGTGGTTTCTCCCGGTTTCCTTGAAATTGGTCTCGACTCGCTTGTATTCTAGATAGCTCCTTACCCGCCCATACTCAGGCATGATAAACGTCAGCTCCCAGGCAATTGCCCAACAAAGTCCTCTTTTTTATCATCTCAGGGTTCCCCGCTTTCGCTGTCGAGCTCCCTTCCACACTACCAGGTCCACCATTGTCAACATCGCCAAAACATCTTCGACTTTATCGCTCACTGCTCGCAATCACTCATTTGACAAACTACAGAATTATTCCGCTAGCTTTGCATCGTTTGTTCGTACTACTTTGAAGTCGACAGGAGCATCGCTCTTGAGCTACCGCACGATGGCAACACCGCACCATTCCATCCTCAAGAAGGGGCCCGTGACAGAGGCCAAGCTTCTTTCGAGGAATTTGACACATTTGTTCCAGGAGAAGGAGCTCAAAACCCAGGCCGAAGGACTCGAGATGGCAAAGACTGTGAGCTGCGATCTCACCAAGCCCCCACCACCAAACAAGAGATTCAATGATCGCATCGCCCTGTATCATGGCGACATCACCAAGCTCATGGTCGACGCCATTGTCAATGCCGCAAATGAGACCCTTCTCGGCGGCGGCGGTGTGGATGGCTCAATTCATCGTGCAGCCGGCGGAGGACTTTTGAGGGAGTGTAGGACACTCGATGGATGTGACACCGGTGATGCCAAGGTGACAGATGCCTATGACCTGCCCTGTAAGAAGGTCATACATGCCGTGGGTCCGGTTTACAACGAGAGACACAGGGAAGAGTGTGAGATGCTGCTTTCTAGCTGCTACACCCGGAGCTTGGAGCTAGCCGTCGAGAATGGATGCAGATCAATTGCCTTCCCTGCGATCAGCACAGGTATCTAGTAAGTAAACAGACATGACGGCGGCTCTCACCGGGGAGTATCTGAGGAATTTGACTAACGCTTTCAACTTTAAACCTAGTGGATATCCAAGCAGAAGGGCTGCCAACGCCGCCATAACAGCTGTCAGGAAATTCCTTGAGTCGGATCAGGGGGACAAGATCAGTTTGGTAGTCTTCTGTTGTTTCCTGCAGAAGGACATGGAAATTTACACAGACAAGCTTCCGTAAGTCTTGAGTCGTATCGACCATCACGGCGGTATGCATGTTGACTGATAGTTATCCTAGCCTTTGGTTTCCACCTGTAACTGCAGAATCCGGCGGCGTAAAGCCCAAGCGTAGCATGCTTGATGTCGGCGACGACGATGCATCACCGCCAAAGACGAAGTAGGCTGACGTCAAGAGGCGAAAGAGCTCGAGCGGTCCGGTAGAGCCTGCTACTGTTTCGGCTCAACCGCATATCCATAAAAACATCACATTCGTCGACTTACCTTCTAAGCATTCATCTCCCACCGATGCATCAACCAGACATCCTGTGGCAGAATCTGCTTCGGGGCCTTCGACAAGTATATACAGAGTTCCAAGCATGGTGGACGAGGTATTGGCAGCCAACCGTCCCGCGGGCAGCGAGTCTGGGCCTCCAGACGTAGCAACAAGAGAGGGCGCACATGATGTGATTAGTCTGCGGAGACTTTCTCAAATGTCAACTGCCGGCCGGAAGGATGTTGAGCTGAGACAGGTATCGACGACAGGAGAGAGTCGACGCGAAAGTCGGAACAGTCGGAACAGTCGCAATGACGAATGTTGCTGTAGCTACTGCACAAAGCCATGTGTGCAGTACTGTCCGACTTGCGTCCTGTCCTAAGTTTGACATGCCTTGCTTCGGCGTCATCATTCAAGCCGACAACAGTCTTTCTTCTTTACCCTTTTTCTTAGGCACTGGCCGATTGGCCAGCTTTGCTTCCCAGCAGCCCAGAATTGTTCCTTGACTTTCTAGCGTCTAGTTCTATCTCGCTGTATAGTCCAGCGACCAAGTTTGATCAAGGGCAAATTGAGATAGAGATACCCAGGTTTAGTTTAGTAATATGAACAGGTCTTGATAAACGAAAGATATGGTTCATTTGGTCCATTGTTGTTTGTGTGCAGGTCCCATTACTGTTCTTGGCTATCATCATTAGTCAAATAGTCATCACCAGATCAACAAAATATTGCGATGGATCAGATGCAAAAGCCAAGCCGACGTTGAGTAGCTGTCGCTATCAGATTAGCGATGCAATGGTCCAGAGTATGCAGCGTTTTCGACAATCGGATTGCGTCGCGGTGGCCTGAATAAAACTAGAAGAGCCCTTCGGCATCCCCTCGTCGTGACACCTCGGATCGAAAACTACATACAGGACGAATAAGACAATGAACAAAACGGCGAGAATATTTGTCCTGAAGCCCGCCGAGGCAAAATAGGTGCCTGGAACTCGGACTTCCCGTCTCATGGGGATTATTTTCTCCCCAAGTAGGAATGGCCAGCCGAGGAAAAGCATGCAGGATGCGAGAGGGCATTAGATGCAGGGGGGAACAAGTCGCATTTATTGATGCTTTTTATTTTTATTTTTCCGGTTGCGCGCTCTCATTTTCCCCCCTCAGCCACTGGTGCTTGGAATAACCCCAAGCAAGAAAGTAATCATGCAGGTTCATGGGCAGCACTGCCAATGCCATTGCACAGGGTTCCTCGAGATTAAATCCACGGAGAAATGCAACCATTCTCTCACCGAAAGATCTGTAACCTGTTTCATGAATTCGTGCAACGCAAGATGTGGATTTATTTTCCTGACGGCCGAGTGGTACGGTTACAACCGATCACAATAGATATATATTAAAACTAAATTGCAAGAAGACGAGGGAATTAAGAGAATTAGCGTCACCCACGTGCAAAAGGTTTGGATGCCGTAGATAGATCAAGGATCCCCCCTACACAAGGCTGTGGTGGTTGGGTGGGTACGCCATAACATAGTCGGTATAATCAATTAGCATTCGCCTGTGCCGCTGCTACTTCCCATCTAAGACATCCAATAACTTGAACAAAACAACACTACTGAGTAAACTCCATGAAAGTTAGCTCCAGGCCTGCGAAAGCTTCAGCATTGTACTGTGTTATCTGCTCTTTCGTCACCCCGCCATCGTTCACCGAGTACCTAAGTAAAGTAGGTACCTGGGTACCTACCTTAAGTCAATTATGCTCGGATCCATTGTTCCCCGTGAAACTTGAACATGCCCATTTAAAAACAGAACATGACGAAGCGAAAACTTAGCTTGCTGATTACGCAAGTCTTCAAGAATGCCCCAAAGCAATCCCACCATTACAGTGCCATCCCTGTTTGATCGTGCCCTCGAGGGCAGCCCTTGATGCGTTATACCAATTGAAGATTGGTATTCTGGCGATAAATGGAGCAAGAAATTATGGGGAGTACCTGACAGGTTCTAACAAATTTTAAGTAGGTGTAGGGCAAATTCGAGTACCTCCCCATACCTCCATCAAAAATCATGGGCACAGTCAAACAGGGGTAGCACTGTACATGACGACGAGTGGGCAAAATTTTTTGCAGTAGAAATTACAAAGAAAGACAGCACAGATATTAATAATAGGTACCTTGCATGAATTGCGGCCATCTGTCATATCATGGGAGTTGCTCTGTAAATGGGCAAGGGAGGGCTGTCTAGCCATCCAGAATCAATGTGCGGTCGAGAACATCTTTGTTATTTGACCCAAGGGATGGCTGCCTGTCTAGGTGCGTACCAAGGTTATTTTTGACCAGGTATACATCGGATGCCCTTCGGTCTGGCCCTGGCTGCGATTCAATCACTCGTCAACTTGAGCTATTTTGTTTTCTTGCTTCTTCGCTACAGCAAGGGCGAACGAGACAGAGCTGTCTACCTAAATGTTATTAGCGACTTGAACCGACATCACAAATTATGGGGGAACGACGCTACTCATTACTAGAAATAGTGCGAAGTCGACACGATCCTTACCCCACACTGGGCCCCACCAGTGATGGTATTGAGAGCAACCAAACGCAATTTGCATGCAAGCATTGATGCCGTCCGAATCCCTTCCACGAACAGAGCCTCATTGATGATTGTGGGCATAACATGCACCCTGGTAGCCTGGTAGCTGTATATTTAAGTTGCAAATGCAGATTGGCGAAGCTGGTTTGTAACAACATAACAGTTCATTGTACGTCAGAGAAAAACAAGGCGACGGAAAATTCTCTCCTGATGGATAGTCTGCGCAATTAACAAAAACTCTAAATACAAAGGTCTTGACAGGGGCACATTGCGATCACCGTCTGCGACGGGGTTTGTGATGAATTTGTGATGTGCTGCGTGCATAGAGTGGTGTTGGATAGCAAGGCTGTCAGGGAAAATCTCGTCGGCGGTCAGCGCACGATCTGCATTCGCCAAGAACCAAAGACTTGGTGAAGGCCGTTGAGCACATGGCAATTGACCACTTAAGCAAGTTATACCATTCGCTAATCGCTTTGTTCCATGAAATTCGATGCTGGAGGAACCGTTCACAGCTTTGTGCCAGCTGGTCGTGAAACGACAAACCCCGGCCCAACGGCTGTGGAGCACCTGTGAATAACTGCCGATCGTCATTCTCTGGTTGAAAAAGGGGCCCAGCAATTTCGAATGGGTTTCCTTCTAGGCTGCCCTGGCAGCTACAGAGATTTCGCTCGACGAACAACCACCTCTTTCCTGCCACCGGCAGCCGACACAAGCAAACATCTCCCCGTGTGGCCCCTCTGTGGCCGGGGTGTCGGCGATTCTGTGTGGTACCGGGATCGCTATGTCAGGAGTTGCAGGATGACAGGCCAAGGATTGGGTGCCTTTTTGATGGGCTGTCCCTTTTTCCGGGCTCCTCTCCAAGCAGGCATATGGCTGATGATCCTTACTGCAAGAGAAAAAAAAAACTCTGGGAAGAGGAGATTAGGCTCGAGAAGAGAACGAGGGTGCCGAAGCCGCCGGTCATTTGCTTCGGGTGTTTCTGGACGATCATGCTTGCTCTCCTAAATGGTTAAAAAAGAAGAAAGACCTGCCCGTCCACCGAGTCGAGTTTGTTCTCTCCTTCTCACCCCCATCCCAAACATCACCCACAGTCTTTCACTAGCACTGTAGCGCTTCACCTCTGAGTGTGCGCAGCCATTCTTTAAACACATTCCTTATACACTTAGCCTAATTATAGAAAATTTATACATTCGTTAATCAATCCCCCACACAATGCAGTTCGCCAAGTACGCCTCGTTCATCGGGGCCCTGGCCGGCTTCGCCATGGCGTCGCCCGCGCCCTTCAGCGTTGTCAACACCCCGGCCAACGCGGATGTTGCAGCTTCAGCCGCCATGGACGGCGACCTGGAGGCCCGGACAGTCGTCTGGCCTTCCACCTTCCGCCTGCGCAACAGCTGGGAGAACGTAGTCCTCTTCAGCGGTAACGCCGGCAACAACCTCTCGCTCGACCTGGGCCTTCACAAGGCCGCCATCAACGGCGACATCAAGCTCAAGATGACCCACAGGCTGTTCAAGGAGCCCACCATCAAGGTCAAGCTTGGCGGTCTCAAGGGCTACTTCTCCGTCGACCTGGCAGCTTCCGACGCCACCTACGAGACGGTCGAGCTCGTCAACTCGGGCCGCATGAACATCGACATTCCCGGCTTCAGCGGCGAGTCCGGCACGGCTTTCGCTCTGGATCTCATTGTTGGCGTCTCATCTCCCCTGGCAGTCCGTGGAGGCTTCTACTTCAGCTTCCCCAAGGACTCCTTCGTCGAGATCTCGGTCCACAGCAAGGAGATTGTCCGCCAGAATCTCGATGGCCTCGTTGCCCAGCCGCTCGACATGGTTCTCGGCGCGTCGGTCGAAGTCAACGAGGCCGTTGAGCTGACCATGGGCCTGCGCATGCGTTCCGCCATCGGCATGGCCGCCAAGGTTGATTTTCTCCACATGGACAGCGGCGCCGACATCATCCTGTGGCTGGATCTCTTCTCCTACACAACCACCATTGGCCGCAACAACGCCTGCGCCGTCTTCCTCGATGAGTCCTTCGCCATGGGCTTCGGTCTTGCTATCGAGGCTACCAAGGGTGTCGCCAAGGCCCTGAGGCTTGAGGTTGCCCCCATGGTCTTTGTCACCATCTCCAGGGCTCAGCTTCTCGGATTCTGCCTGATCAACGTTGGTCCCATTCCTGGCGGCCTCCCCATCGGCCCTGGGTCTGGTAACGGAACCGCTGGTGCCGGTAACAGCACCGCCCCTGGCTCCGGCTCATCTGGCTCAGGATCAGGCTCAGGATCTGACTCCGACTCCGACTCTGGCTCTGGCTCAGGCTCAGGCTCAGGATCCGGCTCAGGCTCTGGCTCTGGCTCTGGCTCTGGCTCTGGCTCTGGCTCTGGCTCTGGCTCTGGCTCTGGCTCTGGCTCTGGCAACAGCACCGCCCCCTGGTCTGGCTCTGGCTCTGGCTCTGGCTCTGGCAACAGCACCGCCCCCTGGTCTGGCTCTGGTTCTGGCTCTGGCTCTGGCTCTGGCTCTGGCTCTGGCTCTGGCTCTGGCTCTGGCAACAGCACCGCCCCCTGGTCTGGCTCTGGTTCTGGCTCTGGCTCTGGCTCTGGCTCTGGCTCTGGCTCTGGCTCTGGCTCTGGCAACAGCACCGCCCCCTGGTCTGGCTCTGGTTCTGGCTCTGGCTCTGGATCTGGATCCGGCTCCGGCTCCGGCTCTGGCGCTGGCAACAGCACCGCCCCTGGCTCCGGCTCATCTGGCTCTGGCTCCGGCTTCAGCAACGGCACCCTCACCACCTCCGCTGCCGCCGGCCAGATCACCCCCGCTCCTTCTGGCTACACCACCTCGACCATCACCGAGACCAAGACCTACACCATCACCTCGTGCGCCGCCAAGGTCAAGAACTGCCCTGCTTCGCTCACCCAGAAGGTCGTGACCTCGACCGTCATTGAGACGACCACCGTGTGCCCCATCGGCGAGACCACGACCGAGGTCACCACCGCCACCGAGACCACCACCTGCGACGTGCCCGAGCCCACCAACCAGACCCAGGTCACCACCGTCACCCTTACCACCTGCCCCGCTGAGACCTCGACCTACACCGAGCCCGAGGGCGTCAAGACCCCCGAGGCCCCCGTCGTCACTATCACCGAGAAGCCCCCCTGCAACTCCGGCTGCCACGCTACCAAGCCCCCCAAGCCTGCCGGTACCGGCAACGCGTACCCTCCCTACACCGCCGGCGAGTCGGTCCCCTACCCGACCCAGCCCGCTAACACCCAGCCCCCCGCCGGCGGCGTCCCGACCGGCCAGCTGCCCCCCAAGCCCACCGGCCCCCCGGCCACCACCACGACCCCGCCCGTCAAGGCTGGCGCCGCCAAGGTTGCCGGTGGCCTTGCGGCCGTCGTGCTGCCAATCCTTGTCATGATCTTGTAGATCGGTGAGGCAGCTGCGAGGGTATAATGGACATTTCTTTTGTATCTTTGTAACTAGAAGAGAATGGTGAAAAATGCTTTAGAAAGCGATATACCTAGAACATGGTAGTTTTCAAAAGCATACAGTGTTTCCAATCCAGGTTTTGTAATCCCGTCAGTGTCGTTATGCCTATTGCCTTGAGTCTGACCTGCTTTAAACTCCTGACCACGGCCAATGCCTGGGCAGCACAGCAACAACTAGTAAAAGAAAATGCGCAAGTGTATGTGCAAGTCAAGGGTACAGGAATTAACTCTGGTCTATGGACAGGCACCTGGGAAGGGCCGTTCGACACAGATTCCATCAAGTGGCTATCTGTTAGGAACCATAGGGCACACACGTTGGGGTGATCGCCTGACGTTGACTGGAAGCATAGACCCAGGAATTTTATTGCTCAGTTATATGCTTGCTCAAAAGACTCGACGAAGTGATGCAAATCGCCCGATCTTTCATCTGGTCGTGCTCGCCCGCAGCGTCAATGTTCTCACATTCTTTTTATATGTGTCCACATTGGCCGTTTACGTTTATATCGTTTCTCATGATCTCTGATCTTCCGAGACGCTCTTGTATCATGCATTTCTCCATACTCCCTTTACCACTTGGCCTCCTTCCTCTCCTGGAACCCCTTGATAATACCAATGAGCTTGTCGAGGCTGGCGAGGTACTTGGCCAGCTCCGTGCTGACCTTCTCCTGGTCGCTGCCGACCTTGGCGTAAAAGTCCTTGCGGTAGGGGACGGCCGACATAGCGGCGCTGAAAATAGGCTTAACGAGGAAGGAGTGGTGGGGCTTGAGGGTCGCGCCGTAGGCGGTGCGGAACGAGTCGGCCAGCTCCTCGCTGGTCTTGGCGATGTTCTGCGACAGGGCGATGCACATGAACTCGAGGCCACTGCAAGAGAACAAGGGAAATGTTAGTTTTGTGGAAGTGTAGAGTTTTTTTTGGACACATGCAGCTGTTGCGTACCGGACCAGCCACAGCAGGCCCTCGGCGGCGGTGTGCTTCTTGGTCTTGAGCTCGTTGATGACGAGGGCTTGGATCGTCTCGGACTCGGCGGGGGCGGCCAGTTGGCGATCGCGGACCTTCTGTAGCGGGTGAAAATGTGCATTGTCAGTGATATGCCACCAAGGGACGGATGGGAGCGCTCCAATGAACGTTCATACCTTGATGTTGCCGAGAATGTCATTCTTGACGGGGGTAAAAGCGACCGATCCTAGCAAGTCTGTAATGTGCGCCGGGCGAGGCCGCAACAGTCAGTCTCCATCTTCCGTCATGTCTTCAGACAAAGCAAAAGCAAGGCAAGTACCAAAGATGGTCGTGAGACTCTCGGCAGCCTCCAAGAACTCGGTGGTGCCAATGGCATTGTCGTTGTTGGCGTCAATGGGGACGTCAACAAAGGACTTCTTGAGGGTGTCGACAAAGGTGCCGCCGGCGGGGATAACTACTGCGGACATGTTGGGCAATTGTGTTCGTTTTCTTTTCGGGAGGTATGCCGTGTGGTTGAAATGTGGTTCTTTCCTTTCTTTTTCCCGTTGTTCGGATTGCTTGCTGTCCTTCCGGGTGAGGCGGTATGGATGCAAGGGTCTGGGTCTGGGGACTTTGGGTGGGGGGATGGAGGTTGCTTTTGGGACGATTCAATCCAATTCAACGGTCTCCTTACCCCTCAATGCTAGCATGATTCGAACCCCTCCCATACGTCACAGTGACTGGTGCTAACCCCTAACCCTCAATGTGACCTATCGATTGTTGATGTAAAGGACAACTCCCAAGACAGTGCCGGACTAATCATCGGACCGCACGCATAGATGACTTGATGCTACACAATCACCATGTTCTGCCTCAAATTCGGGATGTATCTGCTACACAATTGCTTTTGTCTTTCGGAACATCTTGCTAAAACTTCATCTGACATCGGAGGATCGATAATGGGAATTTTACACAAAGAGATCAACAATGACAAATTGACAATCCATCGGCCACCGCATGGATCAAAAGCCATTTCAGGGCCAGGCCAATCGTTTGAGTTGCTTCTATCACCCACCCACCCATGGCCTAGGAGAGCCTGTTTTGGGATAGTTGGTTTTCAGAACAGTTGTAAATAATAACTTTCTACAACCTATGAATAGTCACCAGGCTTTTATTACCCGCACCTAGATTTTTCACATTTTAAATCAGAATCTTGGATGCTACTTTTACCAGATTTGGATTGCCTCTTTTGCTGATATAGTGACATTAGTTTAAATCGTGGAACCAGTGAAACGGTACGTACTTTGGTTTAAATCCCAGTAGACTTTTAGTCAAGGAGTTCTCTCCAGCTTCTGAAATGATTGACTTTTGAACGTAGTTGTAAAGTTTTAGACTTGTAGAATTCAAAACCTCGGTATATGACAGGATAGATAACATCCACGATTGATTCTTTTTCTTCGCAGAAAATTTGATTTTCATGCTATCCCCGTACGCTTCGAATCTTTGGGGGAATTAATTGGATAGCTAATTTCTTTGCCTTACCACTTTGTTGTCACCAAGTTTCTCGTTTTATCTCACTGGATAGGTTTTTGAGAAATCGTGGTCTGTATAAATCGTTGATATTTTATGAAACAGTGTGTTGCAATGTGCGCAGCTATTATTCACCCGGTTCTCTTGAACATTTTCCATGGCAGCGTGTGGCCTTGTAAACATTTTGGTAGATTGCTGGTTCCCATGGCTTTCGACGACCTGGTAACTATTCAACTATCCGCAGGTGGTTCTGCAACGACCCAAATCAATAGGCAGACTACCAGGATCTTGGCTACTGCATTGTGCCGCTTGACAAAACTCGCCCAACTGACTGTTATATGAGAGGATGAAACGGATCAGGGGGTGAGGGAAAACAAACATACGATGTGAAGCAGTTAGGTAGGTAACTTCAGCTTCTATTTTAGTTTCAGTTTTGTCTTTCTTTTCTCTCCTCTCCTTGACAACCAGCAGCCGCACCATTATCAGCGGTGCTGTGTCCTAAACACCACGCATGGGGAGGCAAAAGACGTCAGACTATAATAACGTGCAACTTTAGGTGACAGGAACGACATCACAGGATTAGCCTGACAATACCATTGCTGCGCGACTTCCCTGAAGGCTGTTTGGGCATTGGTAGGTGAGAACTAAGCTTGCGTTACATAGGTCAGAAGAAAGGCTGTGGTCAGTTTATCAATCCCACTTGCACTGCCGGATCATTTAGATACCTAACGCCCGACAAAAAAGCGGTCCTGAAGACAAATCTTCTAAAAGAAAAAAAGAAAAGAAAAAGAAAACATACAACACAGAGAATTCCCCAATGGTCACCCACCTGAGTACTAGTTGGGCCCTCACTTAATCGGTACGTGCAGAAAATGGTTGATTTTGGGATCCAAGGCGTCCGTTCTGGGACGCCTTCGCTCTCTTTTGACAGTCCACACGGGGGAGGTGTGCTCCAATCGCCCAATCGCGGGTTATACAAGGCAGCAATTTAATCATTGGGATTAAATCCATGGCTTTTAACGCCGAAATGCTTACCAATGCATAATTCCCAAATTAAAGCTTTCGGGTAGGCGGTAATGGCCTCGGTGCGAATATGCTGGATTGTGTACAGACAAAAGGCTTCAAGTAATGGCAAGCTAAAGGCATGCATAGAAAAAGGACTCATTTATGACAAATCAGCAATACCAACGAAGACACGAGGGAGAAGTATCGCTTGGATTGGTTGGATCAGTCTGGAGCTTTGCTACAGGGTAGGGACGAGGGCATGGAGGCCGTCCTGCCCTTTTGCTCCCGTATTAGAATCGATACGACATAAAATGCCAACATGCAAAATTATAGACAATTGTTGTTCGCCATTTCGAAATTTCCATAGCTATCAGGGAATTAGATCCCAAGATTGCTACAGACGCGTTAAAAAATACTGTGGGGGTACTATTGTGGTAGGGGTAAAAATTCATCCCCCGTACAGTGTCCGCTGGTGTGGATTTTGTGGATTTTGTGGACTTTGCCGACTCTGGTAATAGTTTTGAACAAAAAAATAACTTAGGTATTTGGTACCGCCCGTCACCCGAATCCGCTCGTCTCAACTAGGTCACCAGCAGCCATGTTATAGCAGTCCGCGCCATGGCAGGCAGATGCCTTGTTGGTTTTTGGATTATGGCTTTATTAACATATGTTGAGGCAACTTTGGTTTGTTGACTTTGTTGACTTATCAAGAGGCTGGCTTTGCTTGAGATGAGACGGTATAAGTTTCCCAAGGTATGAGGCCGTTATGGCTATAATGATGATAACGAAGCTGGCCTCCATGCCACCTTTGAAGTCGATGTCACGTTTAAAGTGACGATTGTTTTTTTTCTCTTCTTTTCTTTCATTGACAGTTACATAGCTCTTCGCGAGGTGCATAGTGGCCTATTTCAAGTGGTGTTAAAAGCTGGAATTCCGCGTCCGGGTCCGTTCGGCTTACAGCCAAAGTTTACTGTGTGGGGGGCTCGCGCTTTTGCTCGACCTGCGGAATCGGAGTTCGGGCTCTAACCGCAATTGACAATGCAATGTTGCTGAAAAGGCTGTTTCATACAAGCCTCAATGACCTCTCCGTCTGCAGTATCTATCCTACACATCTACCCTCAAATGAATATATTCGTGGGCCTCACATGAGAAAACTTGATTTTGCCCTGCACCTAAACGTAAATTCCAAAGCCTCATCGAGTACCTACCTCATCCTTGTCCCTGGTAATAGCACCTCATCAGGTAATTTACATATTTTTGTCCCCCGGACCACGGAACTTCAGTTCGTTCCAAACTTTCGAAAAAACAAGGCCAGTTCTCGCCGGTATGTTCGTTCAAGGTTGTATGTGTAGATCTCGGGGGTAAAGCCGTTGGACAATCAAGGCCGCGGGCAATGCCATACCTCCTAGTCTAGAACCTAAATCACTTACCCCTCACAGCCAGTGTCACAAAACACTTGCATCGTTTACCATGCACGCAGCTGTGCGTACTCTGGCTATTCGCGCAGCTATAACTTTCTCCAATATTCCAATAACGACTCGACAGATTTAGTTTAATTAAATATTAAGTTTCTCACTAGCGCTCGCCCGCATTCCAATGGCTCCACAGAATTTGTTCGAAGATTTTGGCGTTTCTGTATCAACAATGCCCCATTTGCGAACTGACAAAATGTCCTTCGACCCCCTGGAGAGCCAAAAGATCTACTTTATGTCGAGTACTATGACGATCAAATTTACTTTCACAAGACTCCTGAGATTGTAAAAAAACGACACTCGGCCTATAGCTAATGGACACAGTCACAGTCACAACCCTGCAGCAGAAAAGCTACAACATGAGGAGGAAGGACTTCGGCATCAAGCTGTTGATGAATGTCAATCTGCAGGCGCCATCGCTCGACGTAAGTTTTGCGAGCCCTGCAGGCCAAGGCATCTTGTGAATTTTACTAACCAGCCTGACCCATCAAAAGCCGTCTCAGGCGCCGTTTGACTACGTGTGCTCCCTGAAGTCCAAAAATGTGCGTAACAAACTTGTAGGAGGTCTCGCTCTCTGGATTCCAATGCCTGCGGCCTCGTGTGAACTGGTCGCATCGCTCATGTGCAGACATTCATAATGCTTTATTAATGTAAGCATCAAGGTAGCACTGCGCTTAAGCCTGCTTAACTTTCAAGTCTAATGATCATTGATGGGGTGGGTTACTATACTTTATGTTTGATGACGTGCAAGACAACTCAGACCTCCGACGTTCAAGCCCAGCAACGCATACCATCTTTGGTATGCCACAGACGGTCAACTCTGCGGATTACCATACAGTCAACATCATACAAAGGGCTTCGAATACGGGAAATCCCCTAATCCTCAAAGAGGCCCTTGGTGAGCTAAGAGCCCCTACTTAAAAGCAGGTATTATGGAGTTGGTTATATACTAAAGCCGTGTTTATCAACGTTCGGGTCCAGCGGGGATGAAGAATTTGCTGGTAGGTCAAGGCCTGGGGAATGAGTCTGGACGGCCGAAACCTTAATCCCAACCATGGAAGAATATCTACAGATTATTGACGGGGGTAAGTTGTATATCTGACCATATTTTCAAGCCGCTGAATCTTGGTGCTAATCCCGGTTACAAGAGGCTGGAGCGTTGTTTACTATGATCGTGTTTGCTTGTTTTCCTGAAAACGCCCCAAGGCTGCCCCTTAGAAAGCTCATGTTGTTGCTCGGGCGGTAGTTTCAGGTACGGCATGATTATATCAATATTTCTTTGCCCGAGGGTAAGCCCTTTTAGCCCCCGTCTCAACAGAGAAACAGTTTCCCGTTGGCTAAATGCGACCAAACTGCGAGCGTCACAAGCAGACGGTCTTGGCCATACTGGAAAAGGCCGGGCCCTCGAAACAAGTAACGGAGATGCTCCACGCGATGGAGAAGGCCTTGATTGCCGAGATACAGGATGTTGAGGATGTGATGGGGGTCAAGAACCCTCGTATTAGGGAGCTTTTCAATGCTATGACTGCTTGAGTGGTAGGCGCCCAGTCCATAATATGTGGAAGTGCAAGATCGGGAAAAAGGAAATGGCGTAAATCGCACAAGTTGGAAGGTATCGATTTCAAACGATGAGAAACATGCAGCATGGTTGGAATTCATAAGGGAAAGTTATGACGCCTATGCTTGCTATTATTCGTTCTCGCTCATCATCATCAAGACAGGTTCATTAAAGGGCTTCCCCCGGCTCAGCGTACGTCGAGATCGGCCTTGATGCGCGCCAGCTCCTTCACCTTTTTACGCAACTCATCGTCATCCTCTTTGCGGGGTTCCGAGGGCGTTGATTGTTTGTTCTTCAGGATCGATCTTGTGGGGCGATGGATCATGGCGGTGGCCTTGCAGTTGGACTTTGCTCACGCTCCCAATCCTTACGAGCGGAGGCGGCGAGCTTCTGGATGTAGGCTTCTAGGTCCATGCAAGACATGACGCTGAAGGACGTCGAGTTGACCGTGCCGCGCGGCACGAGACGGCTCCTGTCGCTGCTCCTTTGGCTGACTTGAGTAAAAGCCTGCCGCATGGCGCAGAGCTCCGAAAATTGCCCCCTGGTACTCGATGCAGGCGCCGCGGGTGTTTGACATTAGGCGAATGACTTTGTAGGTCGTGTTGGCGCCTGCGATCAGGTCGCCGATCGAATAGCCGAAAGACGTTGCGAAAAGGTGATGTTGCTGTCGCCGCTCCTGCTAAAAGTCTGGCCATGCATGATCGGGCTTTTTTACGTGCATGGGCGATGCTTGCGTTGCCGTTGGATGCATGGCAGAGGAAGAAGAATACAAAAGGGGCGGCCCAGCCCTCCTAAGGGTTAGACCCTCTTTCCGTCTTCGGCAGTCTGCCAGCTGTTTCGTGCATATCTGCAATTTTTGAGAAGGCATTCGGACTGTCCGCTGTCGACCGCTTTTCGGATTTTCGGCGGAGCGAATGCTTCGCCGTGCTTCCTTTCCCAATCGCGGTGCACCACTCAGCAGCAAATTATTCGGGCCAAATCGGATGCCATCAATTGATCATCTCATTGCGGCCCTCTTTTCTTGGCAGCTTTTGCCATGACGACAGTCGACCGTGTATAATATTCAGAGCCCCTAGGTGCGAGCATTCGAAGGTCAGGCTCACGAAGTCGATGAGTATCAGAGTATAAAACACGAGTGGTCAATCATTTCATCCCTTGTTCAGCATAGTTGCAAGTGGAGGTGGAGGTGAGTTGACAACTTGACAAGTGGGGCCAGAACTCCGAGGAGATCCGGATAGGAAAGGTTGAGGGAAGAGAGGGGTATTCCGGAAGCTGTAGGCCATGTACATGGTCGGGTCATTTTTGCCATACAATATTTTTACTTTTTCGTTTGAGATTGCGCTTGGTACAGTAGATTGCCCCCTTAATCCAAAAAGTCATGGTTCGATGGGGCATTCGACACGCATGAGGCTCAGGGAGGATTCACTTTTGGACCTAGTTGCGTCGAGGCGAAAACCTATTATTTTGCTGTCGGCGGACAGAGGTAGGTACATTGTAGGTACACGGATATGCTGCACGAACAATTAAACTCCTTCTAAACTAAAACTATATCATACTGATAAACCTGCAGTACTATAGAAGTGAGTCGTTTGAGTGTGTCGTTGCAGTACAGCGAAAATGGTTCCGCTTTTGCTTACAATAGGCAAGGAGTGATACGACAGCTGGGCATCGTGGTTCACTGGAATACCACCTTCCCAATGTAACACGAGATTTTATTTTATGCGAGTGGGGCAGAAAGCTCGTACAAGGTGCATCGCCAAGCTCGCAAGCCGTTCAGAGAGTGGATCCCACAATCTCGATAGCCCGCAAAGCCCTGTTAAGCTTGTTTTCGATCAATTTTAGGCCCTCTATTGGTGCTTCGTATACAGAGCTTTATTTAGCACAGAATGGTAATCTCAATGCCGATCCGACTCGTGGTCAGGGGGTAAAAGATAAAAAGGCAGCTGGGAATGCCTTTGGTTGCTTCTATGCATTCCCGATATATACCAGTTGTAAGGCTGGTGTGGTGAAGAAAACATCGGCAATCTCACGCACCTGCGCCTTATCTTTCACACACATCCAACATGAGGACGACGACAATAGCATCCTCCCTCGCCGCCCTGGCTTCGATGGTCAGGGCAGCAGACCCCGTGTGGCCCCAGGACTCGGACTTTTTCGAAGACCTCCTGGCCATGCAGAGCGGCTACCGGCGCTTCGGCTTCACGGACCTCGTCGTCCCTTGCGGCCACAATGCGAACGTTCCCGGCAAGCAAGTCGCCGCCGAGTGGGTAAGAACCGCGTTCCACGACGTCGCGACCCATGACAAGGCCGCCGGCACCGGCGGTATCGACGCCAGCATCTTTTACGAGGTCGCCAGGTCTGAGAACGCCGGCGCGGCTTTCAACTCGACGTTTGGAGACCTTGCCGAGTTCCACTCCGCCCACGCCAGCGCTGCGGATCTCGTGGCGCTTGGAGTCGTGGCCGCGACGGCCTCGTGCGGTGGCCAGACCATTCCCTTCCGCGCCGGACGTGTCGATGCTACCGAAGCAGGACCCGCTGGCGTGCCCGAACAAGACCACGACCTCCAGAGGCTCCAGGACGCCTTCACCCGCATGGGCTTCTCCAACGAGGACATGATCACCCTGACCGCATGCGGGCACACCATCGGCAGCGTCCACGGCGACACGAACCCGGACCTCGTCGCGGGAGTCGGCCTTGACCCGCACGCACCCGCCAGCATAGCAACCTTTGACAGCACGCCCGGACAGTTCGACACGGTGGTCGTGAACGAGTACCTCGAGAGCGACGGCAAGAACCCGCTCGTCTTTGGCACCAACCAGACGACCAACTCGGACGGGCGCGTCTTTGCCTCGGACGGCAACGTCACCATGCGCGCCCTCGCGGACCCCAAGACCTTCCAGGAGCGGTGCGCCGACGCCTTTGGCCGCATGATCGACACGGTCCCCGCCGGCGTGCAGCTCGGCGAGCCCGTGCGCCTCTACGACGTCAAGCCGTACATTGAACGCCTGGAGCCGGTGGCCGGCGGCAAGGTCGCGCTCGAGGGCAGCGTGCGCGTGCGCACCACCGCCGTCACGGGCCGCGACTCGCAGGGCATCGACATTGCGCTCAACCTGCTGGGCGGAGGCAACGCGACCACCAGGGTCGAGGCCACGAGGGCGCGGCTCAAGGGCGGAGACTCGTTTGGCTTCCTGCAGGAGACGTTTTCATGGTGGGAGTTTTCCACGCAGATCGACGCACCGGCTGCTGCCATGGAAGGCTTCACCATCGAGATGAAGACCACCGCCACGGGACAGGTTCAGAAGCTGGACAACTCTGGCGCGGGCAGGTATCCGCTCAGCGACGAGCTCATGTACGTGGGTGCGCAGTCGTGCCTCGTGGTCGAGCCGGACGCCAACAACAACTTCCCCGTGACGGTGCGGGCCGCGGTGCGGGAGGAGCTGGCGGCGCAGGGCGCGGTGCCGGTCCTCGAGGTTGGGCACAAGGTGCACACGCAGGGTGTGGCGATCCCCAAGATCGACGTCAGGAAGACGCCCATGGTCAAGGTGGAGGGGCAGGCGCAGGGAGGCTACGTGCTGTTCGAGGCCAAGGACGCCTTGGAGCAGCAGGGTTGGTCCACCACCTTTGACCTCTCACTGGAGAAGCCTTCGGGCGGCAAGGTTGTTGTGCTGTCGCGCAAGACCAATTCTCTGTCAAATAGCTGTCCAAACTAGATTATAATGTCTCTAATTTAATGTTGCACACGTTCTTCTGAGTAGCCGAGTGCTTTCTCGACCGAGAGATCTGTGATATGGGGCCACATTGTTCGTCCGTTCATTATACGGGAATTTCGCCCTTGTTGTTATTCCCTAGCTGCAACAAGCATCCCAACCACCAGTTGACGTGGGGACGCACGTCTGTCTAGCTTGCCGCGCCCTAACGCCTACCTAGGTACCTTGGCTAGCCCACCCTGCGTACCAGTACCGCCTAGGGCAGAGCCTAGCGAGCACAACCGTTGCCCATGTTTCTGTGAGATGTTGCTTGGCGCCAATGCGGCATCGAAATGCTAGACAAAAGCTTGGTCTGGACTCCTCCATCATTTTATTCCTACGTGGACTAGTCTAGGATGTCAAGGCCGGTAGAGAAACACGGGAGCAGACCAAGCTTAACTTGTATTTGTAAGTTCAGGGTTCGTCTTTTCTTTTTTTCTTTCTTTTCGTTTTATCGTTTTATTCTTAATCTTTAGTCGAGGGTCCGTGTCAAAACTCTATTCTTCTAGATCGCGTGGGGACGAGATTGATAAAATGCGACCCAATGTCCGTGCCTAAACGTTGCGTTGGATCGAAGGGTACGTGATGAGTGGTGGTTGGTTTGGGGTTTGCGTTTTTTGTTCGTACTGGGTGAAGTGAAATTTTTGTTAGCCATGTGAAAGGTTATCGCGTGGGTTGAGTGAATCTGATCGCGGCAGAGGGGTCGGGAGGCGACAGTCCGGAAATGGGAAATGCATCAACTTCTCCATATCTACCTACAGTATGTGTGCAATTTTTTATCGCAACCACCAATGTTGGGGGTGGGGGTGACCCTGTTGGGTTTCGATATTTTTGCACATGTGCTATACCTTGCCTTATTTGCCTACCTGACCTAGGTAAGCAGGTGGACAGAGGAATAAGCAGAACGCTCAGAAGGCCCTACGAAGCTAGGTAGGTAAGTGATAAATGCCGTCGGAACCACAGGTACAGTAGTACTTCCCTTTGTAAATCAACCTAGCAGATACGGCTGCGACTGTGATATTCGGGGCCCTCCCAGGTGAAATGTACTGGCGAGGAGGCCGTAGCTCTAGGGACAGCACGGGTACCCGCCCAGGTCTAGAACGACCCTCGGAACCCTGGGAAAATTGACACGGTCCACCCCGACCGAGCTTGAGGAGGAGCGGGATTTGTGTTAGCTCTCCACCAGCAGCAGGACCCTGATCTGCACTTCTGCAGCATGCAGCTTTGGGATGAAATGGGTGAATGGCTGGGATGAAGGCTGTACAACAAAGGGCCAAAGCATCGTGAGAGCTTCCTATTTAAGAAATCATATTCCATGACGTTTATGTGCTTTTTTGATACCCTCCCTCCCCATCTGCTCCCTTCCTCGGTTTGCCAAGGGTACTTAGCACCCAGACCTTCCCTTCAGTCACTCACTTCTCCATCACATCAAATCCACTCGTTCGTTCCTTTTTCTACCAACCAACCCAACCAACTAGCCACATCGGCAACCTGCCACTATCCAATCCTTCACCAAATATGTACACCGCCATCAAGGCCATTAGCCTCATCGCCGCCGCCGGCCTGGTCGCGGCAGCCGCCTCCCCACGAGGGCTGGCTAAAAACTTCCACGTTCGCCAGGGCCACCCAATCCTGACCACTCGCGACACCCCAACCACGGCCGGTTCACCGGCCGTTGGTGTCACCGCCACCGCGACTGCTGATGTTGCAGCAGCTGCGGCCACCGCCAATACGCTCTCGCCGACCTCCAACGTCGAGGGCAAGGCTTTCAACCGCATCCTGCAGATCTACCTCGAAACTACCGCCTATGAACACGCCATCAACAATACAGACTGCCAAGCCCTGATCAACCAGGGCATCCTCCTGACCAACCATTACGGAGTGGCCGCGCCGTCGCAACCCAACTACGTGGCGCCCGCCTCTGGCGACTACTATGGCACCGACAGTGACAGCTTCCTCCTGGTCGACAGGAACGTCTCCACCATTGTGGACCTTCTCGAGGACAAGAACATCAGCTGGGGCGACTACAACGAGGGCCTTCCCTTTACGGGATATGACGGGTTCGAGTACAGCAACCCCGTCGAGGGCAACTACGCCCGCAAGCACAACCTTTTGCTCCGCTTCGGGTCCGTCTTTCAGAACCCAGACCGGCTGGCCAAGGTCAAGAACTTGACAATGTTCTACGAGGATTTGAACAAAAAGCAGCTTCCCCAGTGGGGCTTTGTCACGCCTAACTTGTACAACAACGGCCACGACACCAACATTTCCGTGTCCTGCAACTGGACCCGCTCCTTTATCGAGCCCCTGCTGCAGAACACATACTTTAACGACGGCAAGACAGTCATATATCTGACGTGGCAAGCGGATGGCGATGACGCCACAGACAGAAACCACGTCGCCGGCATCCTCCTCGGCAGCGCCATCGACAAGGACTTGGTCGGCACCAAGGACGACGCCTTTTACAACCACTACTCGGAGCTCTCCTCCGTCCAAGCCAACTGGGGCCTGCACACGCTCGGGCGCTGGGACGTCGGCGCCAACGTGTGGAGCTGGGTCGGTCGCAAGACCGGCGACGCGATCCGATCGTGGAACAACGAGATCGCCGGCGACACCTTCGAGTCGTACTACTGGAACCAGTCGTACGGCGGCGTCTTCTCCAGCGCAAACACCTCTCTGCACGTTTACCCGGCCCCGAACCTGGAGCTGGTGCAGAACGGCCGCACCGTGCTCCCCGCCATCGCCGACGCCTGGAAGGGCGAGTGCGGCAGCTTCCCCAGCCGGAATGCCGACGACGGCGATCACGGTGGTGAGTGGCGCGGCGGGCGCTTCGTCAACCGCCGCTCTGACGAGGCCGAGATGGCCTGCGATGGCGGCGATGGCCAGGACGGCGACTACGATAACAGCGGTGCTGACGCCTGGGACGGCGCCGACCACTCGGGAGACCACGGCGGTGGCAGCAGCACCGACGCCAACGGCGGCTGCCTTCCGGACTACTACCGCAACATCATTGAGATTCCTGACGCGGCCCATCCTCCCCAGGGCTTCCAGGTTCCTCTGCCGCTGACCCCTCCGGAGCCGATCCAGACCCCCATCACCATATATGCCGTTGACCAGGAGTAGGCTGGGGTGGTAGAGAGCTGAAATGAAGCCACGGTACAGCAGGAGAGGGCATTAATGAGGCATGATATCAGGCATGACAGGAGTGAGCAGGTGCTACAAGCTAGGACAGGGATGTACATAGGTAATATACCAGGACAGGATTGCAGACATGTTATAAACCAGGGAGTGGGAAACACCAAAATCAGCCTTAGCTGAAGTAGTTTAGTCTTTAAATAGTAAAAATGTTTATAACTTCTTAGCGACCTTGGATGGAGCCCCGTGAATCTGTGAGAAGGTGTTGAAACCTGTGACGGGCAGACTGGAGACTGCTTCACTATCCTCGCAAGGCGATGGTCTTGAATTACATATTGACCAAATCCAAGAGTACGAATGGGCTGATCGCCTCGAGGTCTAGTTCTAGTTCAAGCGGGATGGCAGATGTGCGCATACTTTGATGTATGTATAACTTCGTAGCACATTATACGTAATGCTGGATGTAAATCTTGGTTCACTGTGATAATGGCAGACACCTAGAGTGCACAATAGAGGTCAGCAATAAGAACAATAGCACGAATCCGTATTTTGATGGGCACTTGGTTGGCCGATGTAGTCGATGACGTTGGTGCAGGAACCCGTTGGATCTGCAAGCCTCCTATTGTCATACCTTGACAAACGGGGCTTCAGGATCTGGTATTCACAGAGATATTGAACAAACGGGTGAGGTTTGAATCTTGAGCAAACTGGGATTAACAAACCAGGAAAAGATTCCCATCTGACACAACCAATTCGCGGCTTCCAGCATCCAGAAAACCGAATAATTTGGGCATTTTCCTACCACAAGATTGAACCAGATATTAGCATTCGATACCCAGAAGCCCAGCCATGGCGGGAAAAAAAGGTACGCATGATCTGCACTCCATATTCCAACTTTCGGCTTGTTTGCTCTACACTTCCGCTTGCATCTGGCTTGTTGAGGCGATTGCCTGGTTCTGGTTGGCCAGACGTGAAGCATCACAAAGCAACAGGCGGACGATTGCGACAAACACACCTTGCCCATGCAAACGACCAGTCACAAGCCACCATAGCTGACTGATATTCGTGATACTATATATTTAGGCAACAAGGCAGCCAAAAGCCCCGTTGAGGGCACGGCGCCACTGAACGAGACCTTGGTCCACGAGGCCAAGCGGCACAAAGGCAGCAGGGGCAGGACGGGCCTGAGTGGCCATCACCATTGGTGAGTCCAGCGCCCGCTCACCATGGCCTCACCTTGTGCACGATCATGTCTTTCTCTTTGTTTTTTTTTCTGGTTAGCGGAGCACCAAAGGGAAATGCTGCTAACCCTTGAATTCTATATAAAAAAAAGCGACGTCTGCGGCAAAAGCGCCGCCAACAGGTGCAGGCGCAAGGGCCATATCGTGGCGTGCGAGAAGCACCCAGAGACTTGGTACTCGGCGTACCAGTCCTGCATCCTCTGCTGGGAAGAAGCCAAAAGAGAGGCGGCCAGAGAGGAGAAGGAGAGAGATGCCCAAAGAGCGGCGAGGGGAGGCAGGGCGCCGGGATGACCCACGGTGTGGCTGGGCTGCGGGCAGCTACTGGCGAGGTTTTACGATGGCATGTGGATATTCTTTGGTGGCAACTTGGCAGTGAATACGACCAGATGAACCATGGAGACTCGCTCGCTGGGCTCAACCCCAGTATAACGTTGGGCTCCACATCTCCGACCCCCCTAAAGTCCGGCCCCTAAAAATATCTACTCAGCCACATCAACCCTTTGTTTTATTTTATAAATATCTAGACGAATTTTTCACTTTAGAACTTGATTTTTGAAGATTCTTGCTCCAAACTTTCCAATGAAACAGTACACTGAAAATCAGCTTCTTGCTGCCATTTCTGACATAAGAAATGGCAAATCAGTTCACAAAACCTCGCAAAAATGGGGTATTCCTCGGAGTACCCTTCACGATCGTTTAAAGGGGGCCCAGTCAATTCAACAAGCGAAAAGATTTTGTCAAAGGCTTTCACAGGAGCAGGAAACCTATTTGGCAGATTGGGTACTTGCGCAGGCCGCGTTAGGCCTTCCGCCAACGCATCAAGAACTACGCTATTTTGCGGAACGAATTCTTCAGGCCGCCGGAGAAAGAAAAAGCCTTGGGAAACATTGGGTTAGCCGTTTTATAGCCCGATATCCAATTTTGAAAACCCAAAGACCCCGGCGAATAGAAAATGCCCGGGTTAATGGGGCTACAACCGAGGTAATTAAATCTTGGTGGTCCTATTTGAAAAATCCCGTTGTCGATACTATAAAACCGGCCAACCGTTGGAATATGGACGAAACAGGTATAATGGAAGGCAAAGGATCTAATGGCCTGGTGTTAGGGCGTAATAAAATCCGGCCATTACAGCGAAAAGAGCCTGGAACGCGGGGTTGGACGAGCATAATCGAATGTGTATCAGCTACGGGGGCTGTTATACCTCCCCTCGTTATATTTAAGGGGAAAAACGTACAGCAACAATGGTTTCCAGCTGATTTAAGTCCTTTCGATACCTGGCAATTTCATGCAACCGAAAACGGGTGGACAAATAATGAAACAGGTATCGAATGGTTAAAAAAGGTGTTTATTCCGTATACCCAACCTTTAACCCCTGAAAAGCGGTTATTAGTTCTGGATGGCCATGGATCACATATAACGGACGAATTTATGCTTCTTTGCTTGCAAAACAATATTCAACTCCTATATTTACCCCCTCATTCGTCACACGTTCTTCAACCGTTGGATTTATCGGTTTTTGGGCCGTTAAAGGAAGCTTATCGACGTCACCTGGGATTTGTAAACCAGTTTTGCTGTTCAACGGTTGTTGGGAAACGAAACTTTCTACTTTGCTATCGAAAAGCCAGATCAAAAGCATTTATAGCAAAAACCATTCAATCTGGTTGGCGTACGACGGGGTTATGGCCGGTGAACTTGGCAAAACCACTTTTAAACCCTTTTTTGTTAGAAAATAGCAACGCCAACGTCGAAAAAGGTAAAAATAACGGCTTCCAAAGGGATAAAACACCGGAAAGCCCAACCCAAAAAATTAACGACCAGTCTTTACTTATTTGGAAAACCCCTAAAACGACCCGAGATATTCGACTTCAACTACAGGAAATTTCCCGGTCCGAAAAAAGTAACGCCACTTCACGGCTTTTGTTTGCAAAAGTCCAAAAAAGCTTCGAAACCAAGGATATCTTATTGGCTGAAGCTCAGCAAAAAATCAGTTTGTTAAACGCAAAATTGGAGGCGGTACGGCCGGTCAAAAGGAAAAGGGTAATTCCGGATCCCAACGAGCTTTTGGTCAGCAAAAAAAACGTTTATGAAGCACAGGAAAATAATAGGGACTGTTTAGAAGCTTTGAACGATGGAGAAGAGGTTAGCGAACCGGGAGAGCCTGACAATGATTGTATTATTGTGCGTTGATAGTTTTACATTTAAATCGGTTTATAAAAGGGGTATTTCGTCGTTACATTTTTCAAGGGGGCCGGACTTTAGGGGGGTCGGAGATGTGGAGCCCAACGTTATATTATTGCACACTCTTGCCCGTGACGACGGCAAAAAAAGGCCTGGCCAGCCGGCTATGGAGGAAAAAGAACTGAATCTGTTTTTTTTTCAGGTTCTCGTAGATAGGCACGTGGTTTTAACCTCTCGAACGCGTCAATTGACCGAACGAGATGCCGCAAAGCCGTCTAGATCTTTTGATCGATATTATGATAAGAGGGCTGAGGGCATTGATTAAGCCGCCTAATAAAAAGGAGTCAACAGAAGGTAGCCAGATAAACATACGGGGGCTCAACTTCGCTGCCCTTGAAAACTGCAAGGGAAGCTTAGCAAGCAGCCAACCTTTCTAGCTTAGCGGTCACTTTTGCCAGTAAAAATTCAAACAGGATTGCCTACCCACCTGCTTGGCTATCTCCACGTAGCTATTTGTCCCAAATTCATCCATATTTCAGGGATAAAAAGTGCGAGGCGCGGACGCAGACTGTGCATGGTGAGAACGATTGCTAACGGTTGAAACTGGCTGCTTGACAAGAACGCCCAAACTGCAATGGAAGCACGCATCCTTATTAACATGTCATCCGTGGATTGTTGGAGTACAGGGCCCACTGCGGCAGTTCTGTAAGATATCACAGCCAAACCCCGCACCACGCCTCCCGGTCAAGCTGCGCTTCTCCAGCGAGTTGGTGCGGGGTACAGCACGCTGTGTTGCGCACCCGCGGCCAGCCCTTGTGTTGGCCCAAAACAACTGCATCGTACTCATTATTTGTCTCGTGTTTGCTTTCGTACAACAAGGATCCAACAAATGCCAGAAAAATGGCCGAAACGTCAGCTTGTAGGATTAATCGTCACATACGCCCCCTGGCTCTTCTGATTTTTCATATTTCGTTCCCAAAGTCAGGCTGGGTGCGGAGCAGGTTGATGATGGGAGCAAACAGCTCGTCCGTCTCGCCCCCTTGATTCGCCATGGTCTTGATTTGGTCCCATGATTTCCACTCCCATCCCTCGCACTTTTCAGGCTCCAACGTCTACACCACAAAGAATGATGCCAACAAATAATTAGCCGACTGTCCCATGATGCTGCGAATTCAAGCAACACTGTCGAAATCAGAAACCCAACCTCACCTCTGGCTGCGCGTCGGGATCCTGCATCTCGCAGTGCACAAACAGCGTAATGTAGTGCATGTGCAGGTCGTGAAAGACGCTCTCGGCCACGGCGGCGATCTTGACCCCGCGGATCCTCAGCCCCGTCTCCTCCAGGGTCTCGCGCTCCGCGCAGGTCACGACCGACTCGCCGTACTCTAGGTGCCCTCCGGGAAAACCCCACTGGCCTGGGAAAGAAGGAGGTTTTTTGCGAAACCAAGTCAGTCAAGGTCCTGGGAACTTTTTGTCCTTTTTTTTTTTTTTTTTTTTTTTTTTTTTTTTTTTTGTTTCGGGGATACCCCGGGGGGAGAGATTGGCCAAGGTAGCTTGAGGTTGGCCCTCCCCTGTCCGCTTTCGCAAGCGGGCGCGCGGAGAGGGGGGCCACACGCTGGCGACTGACCTCTGCCAATGGGACTCTTCCGGCGCCCGATGATTAGTCGCTTGTCGGGCCCGTAGACGAGTGCGGCGACGCCGATTTTCGGTCGGGCTTCCGATGACATTGCTAATCTGCGATTGCTGAGCGGAGATTTGCTAAAAAGAGAAGAGGTGAAAAGCGATTTCGCGAGTGAAGAAACAAGAAAGAGGTTTGGATTCAGTGTCGATGCTCGAGTCAGCTGCGTTTTTATAACTGTGTTTTCTTTTCTGTTTTTCCACCATCGCTTTCGCTTTTTTTTCTACTTGTCGCTTTAGAACGTCGTGACTCACGGTTCATAACACATCAGGACCCTTGACGTTGGTTTCCGTTTATCCACTCCGCAAACGGGAACATTGCCGATTGCTGGCCCCACCCGCACCTGTGCATCTTGGCATGCAAGGTGCTCGCACAGCCAGGGTGTCAATAGGATTGTCGTGACGCATCCGGTAGTTTGGTAAGACGTTGGCTGGCAGAAATGGAAGAATTAGAGCCTTGTGCAAGCAATCAATGAGCCGCGCCATCCTTGGGTTTTTCTTCTTCGTCTTGTTGCGTTTCTTTTTCTTTTCGTTTGCTATGGTGATTGGGCATTTTGCTCGCGTGAAAAAGCTTGAATGATTCTTCAGGTTTGTCGGTCCAACACTCACCGTGGAGTGAAGATGAGATGAATGACTTGATAGGGGAGCATATCATGTCATGTCAAGTTCCTGTGCAATGATGCCAGTCTTGAGTCGCCTTCTGCAACCGGTTTGAAGGTCCGCTGACACCTCCATAGTGGTTGTAGGAGAGCCTAGTAGTGCACTTGATGAGTATCAGATGGTCAAGGAGGACAGCAAGGAGGAGAGCAAGGTGGGAAAAAAATAAGGGCAGAAAGGAAGAAGGAATTGGGACGATACGTATGAATCGAGGGAAGAGTAATGTCCAAAATGAAGTCTCAAGATTGGGCAGGATGCGTATCTCGTGGTGGGATATGGTAGGAGTCATCAAGTCTTTCTATGCAGTTCAATCGGCACAAGACCACAAGCTACCGATGTTTGAAAACCATCACTTATCCCGACACACTCGGGATAGTGCGCTTCCGGAAGAGAGCCCGGCACCCAGATGTGTTTGATTAAATTGCATATTCTACAGGTAGGTGGTTGTTAGCACTTGATTGTCAGTGATGCATCCGAATGCTACGACTCACGAGTATCATGTCGCCCTTGACCGCTAGATTCGTATGGAAAAGTCACAATCCACTTGGACAATGGTTTTACAATTACCCGACCAGCCAAGAAGGAGGCCAGGACAGGAAACAGAAAATACCGAAGATTCAACTAAATTGACGTTTCGGCAAACATTTTACTTTCACTTGTTTCTACTGTCACAAGAACTCTGTCTGGCAAGGACAGGTCGCAGCGCGGATTAAGCTCACCAAACACAACCGCAGTAAGAATTGACATTTATCGCGACGTTGAATTTAGCCGGCCTGACAGCACTCAATACGATATAGCTGTATTTTCTATTTCATTTGAATAATGTGGTACATTGCACATTTTTCCAGTGGTATTTGGGGACCACCACTCCAACGCCGGAAGATGGGACGATGCGTGGGGTCAGAGGCTGTGCCGTCTCACGCAGAGTGCTGCAGGTTCGGATGCCTATATTCCGAGCGAGATAAGTGGCTTTATCTTTTTCAGATAATTCGTCTCTTCTCTTTCCGCCCCTTGGGTATAGAATCAAGCAATAATTTCTTGCCGCTTGCCGCTGCCATCAACATGCTTCTTCGTATCCACAAAGCCAAGAATCAACAAGCTGGCGATCATATCTGGAACCACATTTTTGGCCCCCAGGATCTACTAGATAGGCTAGAGTGATCCTCGTCAAAAAAGACCAGATGAAAGATTTTGTGGTGGCCAACTGCTCTCCAAGTCGCCCACGAATCTCTTTCTCTCTCTCTCTCTCTGATCTTCCCTCCGCTGTCAATGTTTAGATGCTGCAAACTCGGTCTGAAGACTGTCTCAGGGTGTTCATACACAGCCACTTACCACCAGGTCACCTATCGAGTTTGGGGTACCCACCACGTAGTTGGCAACTGAGCAACGACGCTACCCTCTAAGCGTCCAAGATACTACGCTAGCATGCTCAAAAACTTCAGAATGGTTCACGGGCACCGCCTCACCGTGATCCATCCGAACTAGTCGACCGCGCCGTTGACAGTGGTGATAATAAGAGACGATGCATAATGGTCCAGATGACAAGCATGCAGCAACTGCGGGAACCCGTCGTCGACATCAATAAATGCCAATAATAATAAGCTTTGGGGACTTTTGGCTCTCGCGTGCTACTGTAGTGATCAGCCCTTACCAGGGTAGCTACTGCAGGTGAGCACCCCCTGCCGGCTGACTAGTATCGAAACTTGGTGTTGCGTACTCTGAGCCATAACCAAGAACAACACAAGACTCCCACCCATGGGATCGCCAAGACAACCAGTGACTGGCTTGAACATGTAATCAGTATCTATTTTGCCGATAACTTCTTCTGCCTGTAGTGTGTATACTCGAACGTCTAATCCGAGGTTTTAGCAGGCAAGATTTGACTCCCACTAGAGTAGAACTAGAAGCTATCGGAACTGTCCGAAACCCGGAAGAATAACCTTAAAACCGGCACTAGTTCCCGGAGATGCCACCCACAAATCAACCATGATCCATGTCCTATGCGTGCAAGTAGTTTACGTGGTACAAATCTCCAAAGAAGAATCCCCAATCGGATCCATGCGCTGAGACAGTCTCCTGTCCCACCCCTTGTCTCAACGACGTTTCCTGCAGAGCCGCCACTGGAAGGGAACGACACTGTACATCGTACATTGACAGCTGCAACCTTCAAAGGTTGTTACTAAACCGCCGGCAGTCAGAAAACGCCAGAGGACCAGAGGGTTCCCATGCCTACCTTGGATGCTCCGTGTCATGGTGCAGGCAAAGAGGAAAGAAAACAGTCGGTCCTTGTGGCGAGTTGCGCAACCGGAAGCAGCAACAGTAAAACAAAACAAAACGAATAGTAAACCAAAGAAATGTCCATAGACAAGGGAGTTACTGGAGTTGGCTCGCTGGGGCCTTGGATCTGCCAAAGGGCGCCCAATCTATCTGACGCCTGGCGATCAGAAACTTCCGGGGTGGTGTGCGTAAACACATGATGATCTGTGCACGATATGTGGACTCTCGGGGGCGGGGGATCGATGGAGGAACTGCAACCCAGGCGCAGGGCGGGATTGCTGATCTTCCCTTTGCGGAATGAGCATTGTCTTTTTTTTTGTCTTGTATTGCCTTGTCGGATGTGGCGAGCAAGCAACAAATCTCAGAGTATATCTAGACGACAACTTCCACCTCCATTTACCAAATTCTTATCTCTGGATCATCAACCACATTAGCTTGATCCACCGGCAGGACCTTTTTTCAACACTTGACAGTCTACTGTGTAGACATTTCATTTCTCCCTTATAACCCCATCCCATCTCCCACATTAGCAAATTTTGCAACTCTTCACCTTCCACTCATCCTTTTTCTCAGACTTAACCGGGTTCCCGTGAGCTAGTATCCGGGTATATTCCGCAGTCTCCCGCAAACACGCTCTACTTTTCTTCACCTCTCCCCTCCAGCTCCCAGACAAGATGTTCCGGCGCGCGGCCGTTGCAACCCTGCTGCTCAGCAGCGCAGTTTCCGTCAACACCCTCGACGCCCGGTCCCAGGTGGCGACGCAGGGACAGGATGACGTCCGGGCCTTTGACGTCGCCCTGCTCCACGAGGGCCACGCCGGCACCTTGAACAGGAGGGCCGACGCCGCAAAGGCCGATGGCGCCAAGGGGGCCGATGCCGCAAAGGGGGCCGATGCCGCAAAGGCCGGCGCTGATGCCAAGGCTGGCGATGCCAAAGCGGGCGATGCCAAAGCCGGTGGTGACGCCAAGGCCGGCGCAAAGGCTGGAGATGCCAAGGCTGGCGACGCAGCAAAGGCTGGTGATGCCGCAAAGGCAGGCGACGCAGCCAAGGCTGGTGCCAAGGCTGGTGATGCTGCAAAGGCCGGAGATGCCGCAAAGGCCGGAGATGCTAAGGCTGGTGACGCGAAAGCTGGTGGCGCCGCAAAGGCAGGCGACGCAGCAAAGGCAGGCGACGCAGCAAAGGCAGGCGACGCAGCAAAGGCAGGCGACGCAGCAAAGGCAGGCGATGCCGCAAAGGCCGGCGACGCTGCAAAGGCAGGGGACGCAGCCAAGGTCGACGACAAAGCAAAGGCCGGCGGGGCCGCTAGCGGCGGCGGTGGCGCTGCCAACAACGCCGACAGCGGCAACAACGCTGGCGGTGGTAGCGGCGGAAGCGCTGATGCCGGCGGTGGTGGCGGCGCCGGGGGCAGCGCCGATGCCGGCGGCGGCGGTGGCGGTGCAGGAGGTGCAGCTGGCGGTGGTGCTGCCGCCCCTCCTCCCCCCGCTGACGGCGGTGCTCCCCCACCACCCCCGGCCGACGGAGCTGCTCCTCCTCCCCCTCCCCCCGACGCCAAGGGCAAGGACGCCAAGGGCAAGGACGCCAAGGGCAAGGACGCCAAGGCCAAAGACGCAAAGGCCAAGGATGCCAAGGGCAAGGACGACGCCAAGAAGGGTTGTGCCGCTGCTGGTAAGTTGACCCACCAAACGACTCCTCCCTGTGTTTACAAAACAACAGACAAACATACTAACATGCTGCCCCCCTATCTAGGTGCCGCCGCCGCCGCAGAAGATGCGGCCGCCGCGCCTCCCCCTCCCCCTCCCCCCGCGGCCGACGGAGCAGCACCCCCGCCCCCGGCCGCCGCCGGCGGGGCGGGCGCGGGCAAAGGGAGCGGCAAGAAAGCCGCTGGTGCCGCTGGCGCCGCAGCAGGTGCCGCAGGAGCCGGAGCTGGGTCCGGAGGCGGAGCTATGGGTGATATGTCCGGGTCGGGCGGGTCTGCTAGCTCGGGCGGCGACGCCGTGAGCGGCGGATCGGCCAGCAGCGGTGGCTCGAGCGACAGCAGCAGCGGCGGCGGCGGCAGCAGCAGCAGCTCTGGTGGCGACAGCTCGGCCAGCGGCGGCTCGTCCGGCGGCGGCTCCGGCGACAGCAGCAGCAGCAGCAACTCGGGCAGCGCCGTGGTCTCCAGGTCCGTCAAGAAGCTCAAGAACCTGAGGACCCGCAACCTGCTCCAGGCCAACCGCTGGTAGATTGCGGCGGTGGAAACAAGAAACTAAACCTGCAGGTTTTTCACATGATGGGGAGGCCGTCTCTCGTTTTGGATGAGGTTTTTATGCTTTGGCACGATTGGCGACACTTGACTTGTTTTTCTTTTTTACCTTCTTACCCTCATTTTTTTCCTCTTTTTTTTTCTTTTCAAACTTCTTTGTCCTTCGTTTGGGATCTTACATGTCACAGTGTCAATCCTGCCTTTTTTTTTGTATCTTTACTGATACGACCCTCCTTTTTCTTCTTCATTTTCTTTTCTTTCCTACTCTCTTTAAACAAGGACTTTACAGTACAGAGTGTTAGCACACGACCGGGCAGTCACAGATAGACCTACAGATCAATTTACAACCGATCCTTTACACTAGAACTCTCCATCAAGCAGTGAATGATAGTATTGAGCAATTACGTATGTGCAACCAATTTGACGCCCGCACTGGGCATCCACCTGCTGAAATATTTGAATAATTAAGAAAAAGCATAGTGTGCCTGACTAGGCAGGTAAATAGTCACATAGGTAGACAACAAGGTCTGTCTATATTGACGATTCTGATGCACAAATCGATGGAATATAAATATTATTCTCTGACGTAATATGCTCCCATTTTTTCCCTATTTTGTCTCATTGGTTGAGCAAGGTACTGGTTCAAATCATGGGACGGACACGTTTGAGCCAACCACTTGGCTCCGATAAAAAAAACCCCAAAGGCTGGGTTCGGACTGATCGAGATTACAAACAAGATTCACTACCAGTGGCGCGATTTCCCGGTTTTCTGTTCAGCAGGCTCAAATGGGCCAAAAAAATAAATGCTCCGCTCTAAATCTGTTCTTGTTGATGGTTGCCTTTCGGGTTTCGTTCTAAAATAATGCACCTGACTCATTTGAAGAAGGAGAAAAATCGAAAAAAAAAGAAGACTTGTCAAGCATCGAGATCTCGCAAGATTTCGTTTCCCTTCTTGTTGCAATTGCGATGAGATTCTTTATTCCCAACAACAGTCAGTGGCCAAGCCATACTGTGAGATGAGATCGGGACAGCAGAACCTTTGGCAGAATGGGCGCTTTTTAACACAAAGGGGGGTTTCGATATATGAGCTGCTTGGTTCCAACTTGGCACGTCCTTTTTTTAGGAGAAAAGTTGAATTTGAAACCAAAGCATCGCCGCCGCCGCCGCCGCCGCCGCCGTTTGTTTGTACAGACAGATCCAAAGATCCTCCGTCTTGAAGATCCTCTGCCGAGATTTGGAAAGGAAAAAAAAAGGGAACAACAGTTTCAGCGGCTCCAACCAGTGTTGGCGATTTTTCGCAAACACCTCGGGGAGAACACTGTGTTCTACCAAGTGGAGGTAAAAAATACAAAAAAAGAAAGAAATTGTGTCCCCACTCACAAGGGATTTTTATCCGATGCTTGCAAGATATTGACAGGCCTTCCATTCTTTTTCCCCGGGATTGGTTCCAACAGCTTGGTAGGTGGTGATTGCATTCCCCCCCGGGGCTCCTCATCGATTACGGTTTAAGCTTGTCGATTCATTGCTCGTAATCATCGCAAACTCTTTTGGCGATTTACTTGCCCAGATGGGGGTCTTACTCGCATACCCCGAAAGTATTTACCTCTGTGCTTCCCCCAGTAGCCAAGACTTTCAAAATAACTCTCGATTCTTTTGCTTTGTCTTTTTTTTTCCTTTTTCTTTACGTTTTTTTTACCCGTCTCCCCCGCCTCCCGGTCCTTAGTCGCGCATCAAAGCTTGTGCATCCAGGGACCAAGGGAAGTAAAAGCGGTGCAAGCAGCTGTTGTTTGGGCTCGGTTCCTGGCCGATGTTTCCACTCTGTATATAGTAAAAAAGCTTATTCGTATCTTAAACGACATGGCAACTGGTACAGATTGGCGCATGTTACCCCCCCTTCCCCACCCCCCTTGGCAGTCCAAGTCCCCTGCATTAGCAACACCTTTGATCCAAACCATGGGACGAGTTCAGACCGACCAAGAAGCAACCGAAAACTGGACTCTCTCTGTAGAAGTAGGAAGTCCTGTGGCAAGTGTCCAAGCTTCCAAAACGCGCTGCCGTGTACGACATTAGAGGTTTTTTTTTTTTCTTCTTTTTTTCTGTCCTGTCTTTCTCGTCCCCAATCAATTTTGTGTGACAGCTTAAGTCCGGTTGTTGGCTCATCCTGTTCGGCGGGTCGGCGAGACTCAACTTATTTTTTTTTAAGCTCTCGGCATGTTTTCTTTTCGTAACGACAAAAGGGGCCCAATGATTACAGACCCAAGAAAAAAAAATCTGTAACAGGGCATTCAAGCTTTGACGGGCATGCAGGTGTCAAAAGCTTGGGTCGGGAAAATGACAATCGATGTCATCTGCCGATCTTGTCCGCCAATCAACCAGGCAGAGAGACAAAAAAGAAAAGGCGCCCTCCATTGGACATGCATTGGAGGGGGGTGAGCGAGCCGAATGTCCGGTAAAGAGGTACCTGGGCTTTCACCTCCACTTCCCGTCCTTTTCAGAGGCCAAAAAGAAAAGAAACAAAAAGGTGTCTATCCCGGCGCTTTGTAACATCCCGCATCCGCCGTACGGGGAAAACCTACCCGTTGAACCTGCGGGCCAGGGGTTTTAGTGTCATTGTCGGGCCAGCTCTGTATTTTCTTTTTTTGGATGAACTGGCCTGTTGGGGTTTTTTTTTTAAACGTTGATGTCCGTCCTCGAGATTTAATCTAGGGCTTTTCCCAGAAGTCTTTAGCTTCATTGCTCTAGTACCATCTTGGCTATTTTTCCTCCCATTAATACCTGCCTGGACTCCCCCCGCTCGCAGCGATCTGATGAGCAGATACCCCTAATCACAGATCGCAAAAGGTGTCGAGGCTCCCTTTGGGACCCGAGTCAGTGAGCTCATCCGTCACTGAGCCTTGAGAAGACGACGACAAACAAAACGAACCCCCTTTTTTTTTCTTCTCTTTTTTTCATCCCACGGCAGCAATGTCCGAGATGAACAGAAATGACTCCACCGCGCAGACGACAGAGGAGTCCAGCAGCCTGTTTCTGATTACGTCCGACGGCCGCACGCTCAGCCTCCCGATAGCAAGCCCGTCGCCGAGAGACCCGCTGAACTGGTCGCTCCGATGCCGGTTCATGATATTCTTCTCCCTGGCCGTCATGGGCGGCATCTGCGTGACCATGCTCAACGCGGTCCCCATCCTGCGGCATGCCATGGGGCTGGAGTTTGGCGAGGAGAGGATGAAGCAGTTCGACGCCGCCACGGCGCTTCCCGACGTCATGTTTGGGGTGGGCGTCATCACCTGGGCGCCCTTGTGCGTCGGGCTGGGGAGGCGGCCGGTGCTGGTCTCCAACGCCTGCTTCTTGCTCCTCGGGCTCGTCCTGGCTTGGAGGGCGACCAGTGTTCCGATGGTGATGGCGGGGATCTCGCTGCAGGGGCTGGCTGCTGGGTCGATTCCGACTGCTGTAAGTCACAGTGGCCCTTTGTTTTTTGTTTTTTTTTGTCTGTGTCATGCTCATGCTCAACACGTGTGCTTTGTCTCTAACCCAACTATAACATGCTCTCAAGGGTATGCTCATGGCCATCGATGTAACCTACATCCACCAGAGGCCCCTCTCCATTGCGCTGCTGTGGACGGTGGGCCGCGGCACGACCTTTATCATACTGGGCGCGGCGCCTCACGTCCTGGATCTGGAGCGCCAGTGGCGGGCATTCTACTTGATCGCAATGCTCTGTGCCGTGGCGGCTCTGCTCCTGGTCTACTTTTGGTGCCCCGAGACCTACTTCCTCCGGCCGCCCGTGGCCTTTGACGGGAGGATCCTGGTGCAGACCGGCCACGAGAGGATCAAGATCTACGACGAGTGGTCGCAGGTCCCCGGCGGGGGTGCACACGAGAGCCGGCCCCTGCCGCCGCTGCCCATGCCCCTACAACCGCTGGAGCTCCCGCCTCTGCCCCTGGTGGAGATGAGTCCATCCAGGCCCGGCACCGCCGAGGACAAGCCCAAGAACACGGCCATCTCCGTCGTCCAGTCGTACGAGCCCAGCCTCTTCTCCTACCCGACCATCAGCACCAGCGCCAGCAGCCGGCGGGCCGAAAAGTTCCGCGGCAGGTTCCGGCGCATCCCGGGCCTGCCCAGCGTGAAGCGGGCGCAGCGGTCGTCGTGGCGCGGAGCGGCGGCGGTGCCGGTGCAGATGGTGCTCTGCCTCGTCAACCCGCTCGTCTTCTGGGTCATCATGCACAAGACGGCCAGCTTCCTGGGCACCATTGTGATCCGCCAGGCCCTGCCCAAGGTGCTGCACTCGCCCCCCTACAACATGTCGCCCGCCACGGCCGGCTACGTCGACTTTGCCGCCGCGCTGGGCTGCTTCGTCTCCATGCCGCTGACCTACGTCACCACCAACCGCATGGTGCACCGCCTGACCTGGCGGAACAGGGGCGTGCGCCGCGCCGCCTACTACCTCCCGGGCTTCGTGCTGCCCGTCACCGCCGGCTTCCTCGCGAACCTGCTGTTCGGCCTGTCCGCCGCCCCCGTCGGCTCGCCCGGCTACCTGGGCACCCTGCACCACTGGACCGTCGTGTCCACCGCCTGGATGCTGACCCAGATCGCCTTCACCGGCGAGTCCATCGTGTCCACCCTGTGGGTCACCGAGGCCTTTCCGCAGTGGGCCGCCGGCGCCCTGGCCGCCGTCTCGGGCCTCAACTTTATGTTTGCCGTCGCCGTCAACACCGCCATACCAAAGTGGCTCGAGAGCCAGGGCCAGCTCAAGATGAACCTCGAGATCGCCGTCGCCATCCTGGTTGCCGGCGGCATGGGCATCCCCTTTGCCTTTTGGGGCAAGGGAGTCCAGCAGTATCTACCCGGGAGGCACGGTGCCTTTATGACGGGCGCGCTGCGGCCTCAATAACAATTTCTGGGGTCGACTTTGACGTTGACACCTTTTGATTCATGTCTTTTTTTTGTTTTTTTTTCTCTTCTTTCACCTCCTACGGTCCTACCTCCTTTTGACAATCTTCTTCTTGGTTGTATTGTCAAGACGGGTTTTTTACGATCTAATGATTAGCGCTCTCGGCGACAGTACATCGCTTGCTTTCTATAGCTTATATGGTATCTACCCGGGAGGCACGGTGCCTTTATGACGGGCGCGCTGCGGCCTCAATAACAATTTCTGGGGTCGACTTTGACGTTGACACCTTTTGATTCATGTCTTTTTTTTGTTTTTTTTTCTCTTCTTTCACCTCCTACGGTCCTACCTCCTTTTGACAATCTTCTTCTTGGTTGTATTGTCAAGACGGGTTTTTTACGATCTAATGATTAGCGCTCTCGGCGACAGTACATCGCTTGCTTTCTATAGCTTATATGGTATATACCCGGAGTTGGGCTTTTTTTTTCCTGTTGCTGACATGGGATTTCAAATCGCGGGCGATAATGGCAGGGTGGTGTTTTGACTCTGTTACCTTATGCTGAAGGTTCAGACTTGAAGCTGCATGAACTTGGTCGCGGAATACAAGACACAGACATGGCATTCGTTTTGAATACATCCAATCAATGGTTACCTAGTGCAGCTCTGGAATGCGGTTTTCTGTCCGTCATCTGAGCTAAGTCTGTTTTCGCTGCGCTTACAACTTGGTATACGAAGTAATTCAAAGAATTAAATGCCTGGTCCTTGCTTGTTTACGTGGTACCTGTCACTCCGCTCAGTCTCCCGCCCTACAGATAGGTACCTGCCTACCTTACTTGATGCCGTTTCTGGCTAGCGTCAGGTTGATGTGCCGAGTTGACGCACACTTCGTCCCACCACCCAAGCGGCAAGCCAAAAGCGTCCATCTGTATAAGTGATAAGCTTATACCCATCCATATATTCAGGCTACTTTTTTGATCATCTTTCTTTCTTAGCTATGAGCAGACAAGTGAGCACAAGTCAGAGATCAGGCGAGAGAAACAAGGTATAGGTTTTCCAAAAAACGGAATCAAACTTGATTTTTTTGTGCGATAATTACAGTTAACGAGCGTCCAGCCTATAATCTGCGGCTGTGATGAGCTGTTTACCAGCTCATATGTGTGTGTGCTGAGACAATGTACCAAAAAGGAAAAAAATAAGAAAACATATTATGTACCAAAATTCCTGGGCTGGAAAAAACAAGCCCGTCATTGGTCCGTGGAGAAGAGAAAACAAGCCAAAAAGACAAAAGAGAAGGGAATTCAAAAAGGCCATAAAAAGCCCCATCGTTCCACAAGCCAAAACACAAAGGAGAGGTGAGAGTTTTGGGAGCTTTGTGAAAAAAGACTCCAAAAAGACTGCTCCGGTTCCGCACATGTATCCCCATCTCTGAAAAAAACATGCGAAAACTGGAAACTCCATCAATATCACTCATTAACCCATCATTAAGACCAAACACCAACAAACCAACAACATCCGCATAAGAGTGACTGAGAGAGGGAGGGGTCGAAAAAAATAAAACCATCGTTTTCTCGCATCCATGGCGGTTGCAAGGGAATGGATTTTTTTTCTTCTTCATCTGTTATGCGTGCCGAATCGCTTAGGCGCGGAGGGCGGCGCGGAAGGCATCGCGGCGGCTGATGCTGCGCTTGGTGAGTCTGAGACCCTCGAACTTGTTGACGGCAATGTCGAGGGTGCTCTTGAGGTTGTTGACCTGCGACTGCAGATCCGTGGCGGGCGCTCCGGGAAGGGCCATCAGGGTAGCGGAAATCGTCTAGATGGCGGTGGTTGATTGAGTGTGTTAGTCTCGGGAGGGCAAAAGAAGACAATATTCCAAAGCAAAAACAAATAAACGGCTTCACTAACCTCGGTGATGCTCTCGAGCTGTCGGAGAACACCGGTAAGAGGCTGGCCAATGAAGGGCACCTGCTCAAAGACGCCAGCCTTGCCGATCAGGATGTTGAGGAACTTCTGTTGACCGTTGGAGAAATCGCGGAAGGCAGTGGCGACTCTCGAGATCTCATCAGTGGTGGGTGGGCTGATGCCATTCCATTGAGCCTGGAACGTAGTGGCCGTGCTGACAATGTCGTTGAGGCCGGCAATGATTTGCTGCAACCACGAAAAACCAAGCCGCGTTAGCAAGACTAACTCGAGCATTAAATGGTGGGGCGGGGCTGTCATTGGTGTGGAAAACCAAAGGCCTGGGAAATGGTACTCACCGGCATAGGTCCCTGTCCGACAACCACGAGTGGCGCATTGAGCATGTTGAGAGTCTGTGCCGGGCCCTGCAGCTGCTGCGTCTTTGTAGTGAGCGTCTGGAGGTTGCTGATGACCTGGCCAGCGGTGGCGACAAGCACTTGAGACAGGACGACGTCGCTGCAGACGGCCATGGTGGCGACTGCGACCTTGAGCATGGAGAACTGCATTTTGGCTGAGGAGGATGGGGGCTAAAATAGACCTTGTAAAAAGTGAAAGGGTCAAAAAGTTTGTTTAAAAGATTAGTTAGGGAGAGACTTAAAAGATTAGTTAGGGAGAGACTTGAAAGTTGAGCGAGTGTGGTGCTGAAGCTGCAGCTGTAAGGAGAGACTGTGGTGAGTGAGTGAAGATGATGATGAGAAGACAAAAAAAAGGGAGACGAGAGGAAGGAAATCGATGTACTTTTATACATCGGAATCCAAACATTGATATGCTGTGATGATTTGGGCTTCTGTCGCAGCAAAATTCGGACATTCAGGGCCCATGCTGCAATCGCCTGCCGTAGAGTACAACTGCCAAGGGTGACTGACACCTCCGCAAGCTAGCGCGGCTTTCTGTTCAGCTGCGGGTATAACAGGGCGTTGTAAGTGGCGCTACGCTATGTCGTAGTTCGAACGGGGCAGGGGACCTTTGGACCCTTGCCAAGGCGGCTTCACTCGTGGTCATGGTGAGAATTGCCATAGGAATTTTTGAAATTCGATCTGGCATGCATGCAATTCTGGTCATTTTCACTCTAGTCCAGGGTCTATAGGTGGGATATGAAGTGATGTACAAATTACTGCTGGCAAGGGTCGGCTATTGTCAAGGACGGCTCTTTGAGAACTAGACTTGTTCTAGTTTCTAGAGCTATTCTAACAACACTCGGGGTACCAGTTTGATCACATGGGATTGATTTGACGCGACATCATATCAAGCCTCTAACAATATCCAGAAAACTAGGTTAAAGCACAAACATCTTTGCAAGGTCAGTAGATACAACAAGACTGGCATGCTTACCAGATTACCGGAAGCACAAGCAAAACTCCCAAGAACATTTCTCGCAAACCCCGAACTATCTCCACTTGCTTGTACCAGAAATGCATGTCAGGGTTGAGTGGCTTGAGAGCTGAAAAAAAATAAACTGTCCCAATTGGTTCTGAACAAACTTCAGAAAATGTACCGTAGAACCTTTCAAGCCTTCATCTACACTTGGGCAAAAACCAAACAACATCAAGGGTTTGTAGCGGTTACTTTTGCCGCCAGTCAATGATGAACGCCAAGCCAATGACATCGTATCAAAGAAAAAGGAAGCGAAGCGTGTACGTGCATGTAGAACAGACCACGTGATTTGCTTGGAGCCGGTTTACGACAAATTTCTCCTTTCTTTGCCAAAGACTTCTCCAACCTCAAACAGGGATTGCAGCCATGGTCAGCCATCTCTGGTCACTGGTCAGTACCGGCAAGCACATCTCTGTCAATCACTGTAGATAACCAACCATACAGTATGTACAACCGTAATACTACAATGTGACAATAGCACCTTACAACGAACATAGCCAAAGCGAAAGTGGCTGCGGAGCAATATGTACAAGGCAAGTATGTGATCAATGCCACAGCATCATACATATATCCACGAGCAAGCTGCAAGAGCAAAGAAACGCCACCAACACATCTTTGCAAGAAATAAAAAAATGGAATCATACAAAAACTACCATTGCCATACACCTACGTAAATATCTAGAATAATGTGGAGATGGTATCAAACCCGCCAGACAGTCTATAAGCAACAATCCATTGGCCCGCCCAACCTCGAACCCTCAACTACGCCAAGTCAGAGCTGACAAGCGCCACCGCCCCCTCAAGCGCTCATCAATACCAACAACTTGATCCAATCAGCACGATAGTTGGGTTTTTTTTGTCAGTGGCACCCATGATCTCGTATGTGTCACGAAAAGAAAACCAAAAAAAAAAAAAAAACAAATCGGGTTTGCAGAGGCTTGCGAGGGAAAACACAGTCCCTGTCACCAAAAGATTCCAAGCGCCTTCCCCGTCGTCTAGTCCAAATCCAACCCACGCGCCAAGGCGTCTACCACAAACCAAACCGCGCTTGCCGATCCGTGATTTTTGAACAAAAACAAAACTACTTTTGCAACCTTAACCCGGGCCTGTGCACGTTGGACCAACGCTTCGTAAAGGGGAAACGAATGAAAGCCTTGTCGGGCATGCAACGCAGGGTCCCAGGGGAATGTCAGAAAAAAATAAAAAAATAAAAAAAGGGCAAAGTTTCAGGAGGGAAAGGCTTCGTTGTATGTCTTGGTTCCTCCCACGGCGCCACCCGCAACTGTATTCCATGAAGCGCCGAACATCCGCTCATGGGATTTTTTAATAGTCTACCTAGTTGACTTGAACTCATGACCTTTGACGCTGGCTTATCTTGTTTATCCCATCGGTAACGGTGCTGGACGGTTCACAGGGAACATGTCACGGTATTGTTACCTTTAGACGCCCTGAGCGTTCGATTGTTTGGGCAGAGAAAGAAACTGCGCCTTCGTGAAGTTTGGGGCGGTGTTCGAGAATGAAAAAAATAAAAATAAAAAAAAGATGTGAAAAAAATCCCCCTTTTCATTTTTTTTATCTTTTTTAGTGCGGTTTTGGGGGGAATGGCGCAGTGGTTAAGCGCCATGGCTGTTACTTGAGTAACGTAGGTTCGAATCCTGCTCCCTCCACCTCCTCCCCGCTTACCGTGGCAAGGATAACCCGGCTGGCTATCGACAACAACCACCCGCCTGTGCCGTCGAGCCCACACTTGTTGGGAACTTCGTCTCCATGGCTACAAACGACCGACAGCTCCGCTGTTTGGACACAGGCCCCTCTCGATGAAGAGCCGTCAACTGCCGTCAGACGAATCCTCCGTGCGCCTGAAGGCACGGGGTCGCGTCAGTGAACAAACCTGTAAGCAGGACCGGGCACGAACCCGGTCAGGCTCGATTCGCTTCTATGCCCTTGTTTTCCGCTGTGTAAATAGAGAAAATAGAAAGCGCGCCGAGATACCCCTCGGGAGGTTGCTAACGGCCGGCTAATGAGCCGGGCCGAGCCCGGCGTTAAATAATACTACTACTACTACTACTAGTGCGGTTTTGGGGGCGCAACGTTGCGCCAAGGGGGGAGTTTTAGGGCGGGGATTCCGAGGAACAATTGCAGAAAGGATGTTCCTGTCCTCCAATGCAAGGGGTTCAAAAAAAAGCAATTAGGGGTTCGCATCCTACGTCAAGAGCCTCCCTCACCTTTGCGCAATAAGGCTGACAGAAAAATCCTTTAGGTCATTATTAACAGTCGGTCTTTATTCTATGGACCATCTAGATTAGTTCTAGAAACCAATATTGTTCTATTTCACTTTTTCCGCCCCCATCTAAACATAAACAAACTCTCGTACTGGGTACGTATTACAATGCAGTTTGCCGCGGTGTGAATCTGCGGGGAAAAGCTCGGTACAGGTTGCAGTTCCCCCGCACAAGTGCCAGACCGACGGGTTGGGGATTGACCAAGAATCCTCCGGTATCGCAGACATAATTACCGTGAGCTTTCACTTACCGTACGGGGTAATTACATGCTGATCTCCAAACTGCGGTCAAGCCCATTCGACTGTATCAATATTGGCATTGTGCTCTCTTCAGGACTGTGCCTTCTTTGACAGAAACCACTTGTTGCGTTTGCGTTCCATGCTTTCCCCCTGCATGCCACGCCAGATTAAACAACAAGGCGTCATCCCATCCCCAGGAACAGCATCATTGCGATTGGAGGGTAGCAAACCCCCCACAAATGCATCTATGCTTTTTTTTGTGTTGAACCAATTTCCATCTCGTGTTCGGAACAAACGAAAACTCCAAGAAATCAAAACTGCATTCGAGCGCGAAAAACAAGAGACGATCTCGGGGGGACCTGCTGTTGCATCCGGTCCCGCACACTAAGACATGTCGAGCCCCGAACCCGTGCGCCAAATCCGGCAAATGAGGGGTTTACTTGGTGCTTGGGGCTTTTGGTGATCCCACTATTCATGTTTTCTTCTTCTTGACAAGGCACAAAAACAATCTCCGGGGTGAACTTCTTTTTTGTCTCTTTTTTTTTGTTTATTTTCTTTTGAGTTTGTTATCTGTTTTTTTTTATCCGACTTACTTTTCTTCCGTTGCATCCGTGATATCGTAATGCCTCGGCAGCGTGCCTCTTTACCCGTCTCAACCTGATTCGCGACCCAGTCGTGGAAAGACAGAAAAGTGAACAACAGAAAAAAAAAGAAAAAAAAAAGAAAGAAGCAAAGAATCAAGTCCAACGGGATGTCGTTCCCGAGGAACATGTGGCTCCTGTTTCTGCTCGTGGGGGCGAAACTCGGTCGAGCAGCCACCGCCTCCGACTTTTCGGCCAAGTGCCAGTCGTTTCAGCCGGAGCGCCTCGTGAAAAACTCGACGAGGACGCGACTGGAATACGTCGCCAGCGGAACCACCATTCAACTAGACGACAACGTGCCCTCTTGCGGCCGGACCAGCCAGGTCGTGGACGTAAACATCTGTCGCGTCGCGCTCCAGATCCCCACGAGCAACCGCTCGAGCCTGAGTTTTGAGCTATGGCTTCCGGAGCGGTGGGATGAGAAGCGCTACGTCGCGACCGGTAACGGCGGTGTCGATGGCTGTAAGTTTTCCTTCCCGGGCTCCTGTTTGGTCGCTGGATTAGAACGAAGCTGACCGAATAACTGGCGAACAGGCATCAAGTACGAAGACATTGCCTACGGCGTCAAGAATGGCTTCGCCGCTATGGGCACAAACAACGGCCACAATGGAACCACTGGTGTAGATTTTCTCAACAACGAGGATGTCGTGGTGGACTTCTCATACCGGGCGTAGGTTCCTGCTCTTGCCTATCCTATACCCTCACGTGACACCCTTACACTAACCCCTTCTCCTCCCGTCACGCAGTCTCCACACCGGCACCGTTTCCGCCAAGACTCTCATCCAGGAGTTCTACGACTCCCCGCCCGCAAAGTCATACTACATCGGTTGCTCCCTAGGCGGCAGGCAAGGAATCAGCGCAGCAGAGCGCTTTCCAGAAGACGTGAGCAAAACCCCGATCCAAACACCATCCCATACCTCACCCAACCAATGAATCTAACGCATGTCCCAACCACGAAAAAAAGTACGATGGCATCCTGGCCGGCGCCCCAGCCGTGGACTTTAACCACCTGTACTCCCTGCGGGCGCGCATGTTCACCGTGACCGGCTCCCCCGGCTCGCCCGACTACATCCCCGTCGCGACCTGGAGCGGCCTGATCCACAACGAGGTCCTCGCGCAGTGCGACACCCTCGACGGCGTCGCCGACGGCATCATCGAGATCGCCAACAAGTGCCACTTTGACCCGACGAAGCTCCTCTGCAGGGCCGACCAGGCCGACCAGGCCGGCACGGCCTGCCTCTCCCGGGCGCAAATCTCCCAGGTCCAGACCGTCTACGCGCCGTACACCTACGCCAACGGCACCCTGATCTGGCCCAGGATGAACGCCGGCGCAGAGATCCTCGCCTCGGCGGGCCTCCTCGCGGGCCGACCCTTCTCCCCCTCGGTCGAGTGGTTTCGGTACGCGGTCCTGTCCGACCCGAACTGGGACCCGGCGAGCTACGGCCTCGCCGACGCCGAAGCCGCCGAGACGGCCAACCCAGGCGGGATCAGGACGTTCCCCGAGTCGCTGCCCGCCTTCAAGGCCCGCGGCGGCCGCATCGTCACCTACCACGGCGAGCAGGACCAGCAGATCTGGTCCACCAACTCGGAGCGCTTCTACGAGCGCCTGGTCGCAGCCGATGGGGGTCTGGACTCGTACCTGCGCTTCTTCCGCATCTCGGGCATGAACCACTGCGCCAGCGGCCCCGGCGCGTGGATGTTTGGCCAGGGAGGTTCGTCTGCCGTGATCCCCTTTGAGCCGGAGCGGAACGCGTTCGCTGCTCTGGTTGCCTGGGTCGAGAAGGGCCAGGCTCCAGACACCATCACGGGAACAAAGTTTGTCAATGACAGTGTGGACCAGGGGGTTGATTTCCAGAGGAGCCACTGCCGGTAGGTCATCATCGCTCACAAATACACCATGCGCTCCAGCGCAGTTGCTGATCCTCGTTCCAAAGGTATCCTCTCGAACAGACATACATGGCCGGGCCGTCCAAGCAACCGGCGAGCTGGAAGTGTCTGCCACCGAGCAAGTCTCCCAGTGAAATATAGATCAGTTCCTCTGCGGAGCTCTCGGAAAGCACCTTGTCAGCTAACTTGATGCGCGTCAAAGGTTGCCAAAATCAACACAATGTATTCGTGCTGTCCATGTAGACATACCCAAGGACCTTGGGACTATTTCAAAGTACAAAGAATATCAAGGTATCTTGTACATAATCTGCACCCGTAAATGGCTGCCTCGAGCCCTCTGACAAGTGACGATTTCATCCGATAAACAACAAATCTAATTGATGCACTTTCCAACTCCTCCTCGCTTTCGCAAAGAAATTCGCAAGTGCGAGAGAATGGACAAATTATCCAAGAACTAAGCCAAAGTATCCGGCATGAATACATCTACAGCCCAAGCGCCTTAGACGTCCGAAATGGGAGTGCCAGTCTGACTTGCTCTTCACTGCCTCCGGCTCATACCAACCTGCCCAACTTGAGGTTAAAACCACTTTTGAGATCTCAACACGCTCCACCTGTATGCAGGTAGATCTGTGTTTTACCTCAACCCGACATGCCCTTTTTCAACGATGAACCGAACAGGCTGCTTAGTCCTCCCTTTGGCGACCCCTTTCGGAAGCATCACCGGTCTCAGCACGGGCCCAAATCCAGCACCTGGTGGCGCATACATGCCTGGCCGCCTGCCAGGGTGCCATGTAGCTGCGCGCGGGGACCCTCCTGCGACCGACGGGCCAACACTTTCAGGTGCTGAGAAAGAACCCCGGGCCGAGCGTTGAGAGGGAGGCTGACCAGGGCCCATGTATCCTGGAATGTTCTGGTAACTCGAGTTGCGCACCACTGCGCCCTGCTGTAGATGAGGAAAGGTCATCTCTTCTGGACTTTGAGTGTACCTCAGGGCCCGGCTTCCCCGGTCATCGAATCCCCATCGCTCGACACCTCCGCCATTCAGCCAGCCGGCAAGGTTCTTACACTGACTGACGTCGAGCCAGCGGAGGCGTCCGCAACCTTCCAGTACATTTTCAACACCCATGCCGGTTACACGAACGCATCCCCTGACGCTGATACCCTCAAGCTCGTTGAGGTGAAGTGCGATGCAACCAAGGCTGGCATCTGACACAGCGCTTCCGCAAAATGCCAGCCGGAGTTCTCGAAGTTGCGGAAGGCCTAGCGCGACTACTTCAGTTGCCGTATCGGACAAGGCGCAGCAGAATGAAAGGTCCAAATGAGTGAGGTTCTTGGCCGCTGTGACCAGGGCCACTATGGCATTGTCCGACAAGTATGTGCAATCCGCCAAGCTCAGGCGACTCAAAGCATTCAGACGGTGGTCTGCCCAGGCCTGGAAACCATGATCGGTAATTGAGGTGCATCGCGTCAACGAGAGCGACTCGAGTCGATTCGATGCGTGCGCCGCGAGGTGCGCCATGGACCTATCAGTGATGTGTTTGCAGTAGCTAAGATCAAGTTTGCGGAGCTTTGGGCACCCGATGACTGTCCCAGGAGGCGGCATGCTGGGTGGCGGCTGATTTTGATGTTGGGCCTGCTTGGCAGATCGCGACCTCGAAACGACAGCCTTGCCACCGGGCCCTATCGTGGTGTTTGTCGTCGGTGAAGGGGGATGTGGGACCACCCAGCCAACGACCCTCGCAAGCAAGTTGTCGCCGACTTTGCGGCAGTTGCTCCAGTCTATTTCCTCGAGTCCCTTGACGTTATCACTCATCTCCAGGATTTGGCCAGCCGAAACCTCCCAGACCGACTTCATGCGCCATTTTTTTACGTTTCGGCCACAACTCTTCCATAGTGTTTGGAAGCCTTCGTCAGAAAGATGAAAGCAGTTGCTGATGTCGATGGACAGGGGCCTAGGTCCGATGAAAGGCGCCAGCACATTGATGATGCTCCAGTCGTTTATTCTTCGGCTGTATTGTGCCAGGTTTACGTGTGTGCAGAGCCTCGGTGAGGTCGTCAAAACCTCTTTCCAGTGTCGACTGACGGCACGAAGTCGAAGGAGCTCGAGAAGATCCAGATGCTCAAATATGGAAATCAGGATATCGTCTGGGAGGGAGCCGTCGCTGCGATTTTCCGAGGCCCCACTTAGCTCCCGAGATATCGTCCGAGCCTTTTTGAATGGAACATGCTCTTCATCATCGGGAAGAGGTGGTGTAGGGAATGAGAATGGCTTCAGTGGGCTGGACTCAACAACCATGTGGTTCTTGACTCCGTTGGAGCTTGCAGGTGATGAGTGTGACATTTGGACCATGAGATCACCAGACCCTAACCCTGACCCTGGACCAACGACCCACCAGGGTGATACCTTTATCGACGTCGCGTCAAGCTCAGAACTTTGTTTGTTTCCTTTCCTCTCCTCAGAGTAGAATCTTCGTCGATAGGCGCCAATAGACTAGCTTCCGTGCTATGCTTACCCTGGCCGTGACACAATTCTACTCTCTAAAGAATCGCTGGCCTAGCGATTAACAAATAAGGCGCAACAACCTATCTTTACGCCGCTGGCGAGCGACGAAAATAAATCCGCACCCGACAGACCCGACCCGACCGGAGTTCGACAGGAACGTCAATTCCAGTCCCCGACCACGACCGATCCGACCTATGCCCAGGCTGAAGGACCATCCACCTGCGAGCAGGAAATCACAAAGATTGATTACGAACCAGACGGAGCAAACAGACCGCCCCATCGACGACCCGACCCGATCAGAAAGCGAAACAGACTCACGCCCAGGCACCAAGTCCAGTGTCGAGGACGAAATCGAAGTTGCATCTTCTTCGCGGTCCCCGGAGCTCAACGTGAACGCACAAGAAAACAACCCCAGAATGATGGGCGACGCAAACGACCCAGCCAGCGAGATCGCTAGGCTAGAAGCGGAAATACTTAGGCTAAGAAACGCGTTGAGAAACGACACACCCAGTCCCAGGCCCTACCGAGAATTAAGGCACCGAGAGCCATCAGTGGAAAGTGCATTCGGCGGAACGAGTTTCAAAGCAAAAGGGATGGCCGCTTGGCCAGCCTTTACCGAGTTCCAAGGAACAGGCGGCATCAACCCTGCTTACAATGACAAAGCAAAAGCCAGAGCCGATTCACCCCCAAAGTTCGCAGGAGACAAGACGCAATTTGATAGCTGGCTGATAAAGGTGGCCGACAAATTCGAAGAAGATGTCGCCATTTTTAGGACTGAGAAAAGTCGGATGCGTTACCTGATGAATTTGCTCGAGGACAAAGCCGAGAAAGCAATGATTACTCGTTACGTTTCAGTTACACGCCCCTTTTCATCAGCAGCCGAAATGATCCAAATCCTAGAATCTATGTACCACGACCCCAACCAGTCCATAGCTGCCAGAGAAGCCCTTAAGAAACACGAGTTTGAGCTAGGCAAGGGCCAAGATATCCACGAGTTTATTGCCACGTTTAATTCACTAGCCCAGCAAGCAAAGGTTCGGGAAGAAGACTGGAAGCAAACCTTGTGGGGATGTATACCCGCCGACCTCGATCACCGTCTGCTGCACGATAGTGAGAACATCGACATAGACTACGAGACGTTTTGCCAGTACGTTACCAAAGCCGTCTACAGCAACCAACTGGCACAAGAAAGGCGCAAAGACCGAGAGAGCACCGACAAAACCAGCACGAAGAACGAGACCCGGAGCAGGCAGAAAACAGCTTCGACGAAAGTCCGTTCGCGCTACAAGCCCAAAAATTATCAAGGGGATAGAACGGAACCAATTACGATGGCTAAGGCCGGTCGCTCACTGACTTATGAGGAGAAAAAGGCGCATTGGGATGCCAACACCTGTTTTATGTGCGGAAGGGGTGGCCATAATTCCAAAGATTGTCCCGAAAAAGAGAGAATAAGGGATGTCAAAGCAGTGAAGCCGAAGCAACAAACGAGTAGCTTAGATTCGGAAACCACAGACGAATCGGGAAAAGAGTGAGACCGCCGCAAGCCTCCTCGGTGGTCCAGATGTCTACGATAGCTCAAATTGGTAGTAACCCACGACCTAAATCTTTCATCATTCGAACTCAGATACAGGTTAATGGCGTAGCACTATCAGTTAAAGCTCTTTGTGACACCGGAGCAGACATTTCTCTTTTGATCAGCCCAGCAATCGCTAAACAAGCCGCAGAACGGCTAGGAGCCCGGCTTCAAAGGTTAAAAACCCCGCTACTTTTGTCGGACTACCGCAAACAGGACGCAGGACGCATTACGCACAAACTAAAAGCGACCTTGGAAATCGATGGACGCCGTTTCAGCAACCAAATGTTTTACGTGACGGAAAGTGGGCATGATATGTTTATTGGGCAGGATTGGCTAGTTGAACAGGATGTTTGGATCCACCCGAAAACGCAAACGTTCGCATGGCCTGAAAGGACACCGTCGCTGGCAAAATTCTCGCCAGCCATTAGACTTCCGAACATGTTGGACAAGCCCGATCCGGTTGCACAAGCCGATGCCGAGCGGCGCGACCGAGCATTCGAACGGGAAACCAAAAGGGTGCAAATACTTCGACGACCGTGGCGCCAAACAACCTTTTTAGAACCCAGACCAACGACCCCGGTCGTCTTGGGTGAGGACCGAGACGTTGTAAACATAGCCGCCCTTCAACACAAACTGGACACCGACCCCCGACAAAAGCGATGGAAATCGTGCCCAATACCCACGCAGCCCATCACGTTAGAAATTGGACCCGAAAAACCCGCCATCAGCCTATCTGCCGTCGGCCGTTCGTACCAATGGAAAACCAACAAGGGAGAACCAATCCCGTTCCCGGAAGATGAAGACCCCGACCATGTCGAACTGGTCCGAAGCAAACTGCCATCCCGACTCGCTCACCTGGAGGGATTCTTTTCGAAAGCAGCTTCCACCAACCTGCCTCCACATCGCCCAGGGCACGATGTAATTTTGGAGCTAGACAAGCCGAAAACAGGATCGCCTCCGACGTACAGGACACCTGTGGAATTCCTGCCGCTCGAAAAGGAAACAGTCGACGAGCTGCTGCGCATTGGGTTTATCGAACCCTGTATGCAGGCCGACCCAGCGCCTGTCCTGTTCGTACCTAAACCACACTCCAAAGAACGCCGTTTTTGCACCGACTACCGATGGATCAACCAGTTTTTGAAAGATCGATTCGTACCAGCCCCGGATGTCAACGGAACTATTTTTAATTGTCGCAATGCAAAGAGGTTTACAAAAATCGACATTATTCGAGCTTTTAACCGGTTACGTATGGCGGTTGGCTCAGAGTACCTCACTGCTTTTCGCACCCGACAGGGCACCTTTCAATGGAAGGTGCTTCCCTTTGGGCTAAAGGTCGGCCCAGCTTGGTGGCAGTCATTTATCAACGCTCAGCTAAATGAACTTTTGGACTTGTTCGCCAGCGCATACGCCGACGATGTTTTGGTTTATTCCGACGGAAACGAAGAAGAACATTGGGACCAAGTAGAAGAGGTTATTTACCGATTAAGCCGAGTCGACCTCCAGGGAGATATTAAAAAGTCTCGATTCAACGTTACCACGGTCGATTATCTTGGCATCGTTATGGACGCAGGTCTGGGCATCCGTATCGATCCAGACAAACTGCAGGCAATTAGCGATTGGAAGTTCGAAGACCTCACGTCCAAAACAGCCGTGCGTTCCTTTTTGGGATTGTGCAATTACATTCGAATGTTTTGCCACCATGCCAGCAGCGTCGCTGAGCCGTTGAACCGACTGTTGAAGAAAGACGCCAAATTCGCTATGGGCCCCGAACAGAGGCGAGCATTTGAGGAAATGAAACGTTTAGCCTGCGATGCACCGGTTATGGCATTTTTTACCCCAGGCCGACCGACTAAGGTAGAAACCGACGCCTCACGCAACGCGACCGGCGGAGCAATCTGGCAACAGCAACCGGGTGGAGAATGGAAGCCTGTGGGATATTTCTCAAAAACGATGACCCCAGCAGAACGCGCATACCCGATCCAAGACCGAGAGCTGCTGGCAGTGGTTCAAACGCTGAAACATTACGAACCAGAATTGTTAGGGACAAGCTTTTTCGTGGTTACAGACCACCAAGCTTTAGTTTACTATTCCACAAAACGACTCCTTTCGACTCGACAGGTGCGTTGGGCAGATTTCCTGGCCAACTTCAACATTACGTTTCAGTACCGCCGCGGCAAAGACAATATAGCCGCCGATGCCCTGTCCCGCAAGACGGCAGACCTTCCAACAGTTAAAGCTCGGGAAAAAGAAGAACGAACAATGATTTTAATCCCACCTGAGAAGATCACACCTACGGTGGCCGCCGTCAGCACTGCCGACCCAAACGCTCACGTGGTGAGCGGCGCAGATTTGGTAGACCTAATACGACAAGAGAACGAAAAGCAAAAGCTAGGCCAACACCAAGGAAAGCTAGTCGTCCCGGAAACGACTTTAGACGGACAGATTTTTTTAAGGACCGCTCTGATCCGTGAAGCTCACGAGCCCAAAATATTCGCCCACGCAGGACAGAACAAGACGATACAAATGATCAAAAGACGGTATTTTTGGGAGGGCATGAGTCAAACCATTCGGAAATACATCAAAAACTGTCACGACTGCGAGCGAAATAAAGGCAGACACGACAAGACCCCGGGCCTATTGCATCCGCTACCGATACCGAATTACGTTTGGGAACATGTAGCAGTTGACGGAAAGGACATGCCCAAAGACAAGTTCGGATACGACTACGTGTGGGTGTTCGTTTGCAAGTTCAGTCGCCTGATAGCCACCATCCCAGGACAGAAGACCGACACAGCAGAAATCCTGGCCTCCCGATATTACCGATACCTATACCGTTTCCTAGGACTACCTTTCGTTTGGATTAGCGACAACGCCGGGCCGTTCATCTCCGAATTCATGGCGACGATAAATGAACTCACGGGTACTAAACACCGACACGGCAGCGCCCTGCACCCTCAAACACAAGGTGCCGTAGAGATAACCAACCAGGAACTGGACCAAAAGCTGCGGTTTTATATCGACAAATACCAGACCAGTTGGAGCGTACATTTGCCTGCTTTGGATTTTGCCCACAACGCCGCGTGGCATTCCAGCCTTGGTATGTGCCCGTTAAAGGTAGTGCTCGGGACCGAACCCCGAAACCCGCTGTCCACCGACCTGCCAACCACGACCGTTGATTCAGACCAGAAACGAAAAGCGCTGCAGATCGTCCGCCAGACTAAAGAAGTCCAAGAGTTGGCTCGCCAAAACGCGCTAAAAACGCAGGCGAGGCAGGAAGAACAAGCCAACAAAAAGCGGCGACCAGTAGATTTTGGGGTTAACGACTATGTTTTCGTCAAGAAAAAAGGGTTTCCGACGACCGCACCGACGACCAGATTGGATTCACAGTGGACCGGACCATGGCAGATTCTAGAAGAACGAGGATATAGCTATGTTTTGGACGTACCTGAATCGTTTAAAGGAAAAAATTTGTTCCACGCAGACCGCCTCCGCAAAGCCGCAATGGACCCATTACCACAACAGAAAAGAGAGCCGCCTCCGCCAGAAGAGATCAACGGAGAACCAGAGTTTGTGGTCGATAAAGTTTTAGCGTCCCGATTATTTAGCCGGAGTAAGATATTGCAATACCAGGTCGCATGGCAAGGATGTGATCCAGACGACACGTGGTACCCGGCTGAAAACTTCAAGAATTCAGCGACAGCCCTTGACGACTTCCACAAGAAGTACAAAGATGCCGCAGGACCGCCGAAGCGATTGGCAATCTGGATAAAAGCCGCTGCCGAGGATAAGTTGGACGAACCGAATCAGGAGGATAACGTGGCGGAGCATGGAGAGTTAAACGGTAAAAGGAAAAAGCGACGACATGGTTAACTTGACAAGAGCCTCGCATGATCTCCTGCGTCGACATACGAGGTTTGGAAGGGGGTAGTGTGACATTTGGACCATGAGATCACCAGACCCTAACCCTGACCCTGGACCAACGACCCACCAGGGTGATACCTTTATCGACGTCGCGTCAAGCTCAGAACTTTGTTTGTTTCCTTTCCTCTCCTCAGAGTAGAATCTTCGTCGATAGGCGCCAATAGACTAGCTTCCGTGCTATGCTTACCCTGGCCGTGACAATGAGGGTTCTGTCTGCGGGGTGGGAGGGGCCAAAGAATTTCTGCGACGGTTCCGCATGTTCTCCATGTCCACACTGAGGTATGGGTCTGGATCTGTCGGTTGGCGAGTCTCAGTTTCATGTTTGCTGGGTGACGTAGGCTTCGATGGTGTTGTGAACGTTACTTGAGGCAACAGCTGTTTTGTGGGAGTTCTGGGTCGGCCTTGTGGTTCGGCGTCGCCATTTCCTGCGTCTTCCATCTCGACGTCTTCCTCTTCCTTCTTCTTTTGGTATCGCATACGGGCCGTCTCTTCCACCTGTAGCTTCAACTCTGGCGGGCAGCGCCTCCACAACTCCTCCAGTGCCTGACCGCTTATCACCAAGCATTCCACCGTCGTGATTGACCGCACTGTGGCCGTACGTCCCGGAGAAAGTCCAAGACTGGCGACCTCGCCAAAGTACTGTCCTTGGTGAAGTCTCGGTCTAACGTATGAAGCCCGTGTTGCCCTTCGAGTGGTTGGTCCGGGTGCGTCCTCGTGAATGACCTCGGCTTCACCACGCACGACAAAGTATATCTCGTTGCCTTGACTACCTTGCTGTATGATATCGGTGAAGGGTGGGAAAGATTTCGGTATCGCACTCAAACCCAGGAAGTGAAGTATGTCGGACGGAAGGGCCGAAAAGAGTGGCAGCTCTGTGAGAGTCTTCCGAACATTTACGTATCCGCTTCCGAGGGCACTGCCACCCACTGCCGGGTCTTCAATGATACCGGGACTTGGTGACTTGCGCTTCTTTCTGTTCACCACAAATCGTTCTGTGATGCTTCCCGTCTCACCCGTGGCTACCTCTCCAGGTGCGGCCTCCCTGGATTTGCTCTTGTCTATCGACTTGAGATGGCTGCCCGCCCGCTCTTGTTGCTTCTTCTTGAGAATATTAAGGCGTTCTTGAGCTTCTTGTCTGATGGCCTGCTCCATTTCAGGAAAGCGGGGAAGCTCCGTTTGCAGGTCCTCCTTCTTGAGCACAACGAGCAAGCATTTTGAGCGTGCAATGATGGTCGCAGTGCGAGGCATGTCCATGAGCACACCGATTTCACCAAAGAAAGCGCCTGGCTTGAGTTCCGCATAGACAGCCTCGCCATCGCGGGACGTGACAGCCACGACACCTCGCACGAGCCAATACATTGCCCTTGCCTCATCGCCTTCCGTCAAGATGTGATCGTGAGGAGCATGGACTTGTGGCCTGAGATGCTTTCCAATAGCGGCGAGAAATTCATCAGGTGCGGACATGAAGAGAGGGAAGGATCTTATTCGGTCGACAAGGTCAAGGGGCATATCCCGAATCGTTGAGGCAGTCAGAGGACTGGGCCGCATGGGTCTTGTGGGGTTCGTTTCGACATTGAACGACCTCAAAAGGGACGAGGTCGACACAGGCTGGCCACCGGGGCCGTGGCCGGCATTGGCGACCTGTCCATGTTGGGACTGATGTACCCTATAGGCCGAGGGCGATGGTGACGTACGCCGTCGCATGACGGTCCCTCCCCTCGCGCTCAGGCGATGGACCTACGGCTCCCGATGGCGATAAACCGAATATTTGTCTAGCAGGACAGGCCGTTGGCTCGCGCTTATTGATACTCCTAACAGGCAGAAGGGATGGTAACACGCAGTGGCGCCCAAGATACTCTGGTCCAGGCTCGAGATCAAGAACCGAACAAGTACAAAAACGTGTTTTATTCGGCTAATTTGGAAGGCCTTGCCAGTTGTGCGGTGAGCTGGGCAGCTATAGTCGACGTCACCAACGGGTCGAGAATCGGCAGCTAATAGTTCGTAGCAAATACTGTTTGCAGGTGACTTCAGGCAGAAGTATTCATGCTAAGCGAAGGCAGGTCACTGAGTTTGGGCGGCCGCGGGAACAGTAAAGCTTCGGTCTAAGCAAACGAACGTTGTTCCGTGGTGTTTTTCGTGAACCCTTTCGTCCTTGCAAAGCTCAGGGCAAGAAAAGCGTAGCGCAATGATTGCACACAAGCAATTTGACTAGACCGCAGGTTCGGGGGTCGGTAGGATCGTCGAGAGAGTAAAAACAGAAGCTCGAATGAAGGTGGCTGAAGCGCGTAGTAACTGGCTATCGGTGGGCTGTCGCGGGGTGTCGCTGGCCTGAATCAACGGGTGGTCATATCGTATGAGCTCGTGAAAATTCAAGTAGATCGGGAGAGATAACGCAAATTTGACAATCAAGGATTGCTCGGTCGGTGTCGTGGTACGTTCGAGATTGTTGAGCCGCCGCAGAAAACTAGATTGGTGGATTAGGGGACTAGGAGATTTGACACATTTTGTGAGGCTGGGTTCAACACAACGAGACATGGGGTCTTTGGTCTTGAAAATATTCAGCTGAGGACAGCCATCTTACAAGTCTCTATTCCACGTTAAGCCACTTGGGCTGAGATCAATATCGGTTCTCGATAATGCAGATCTGTTCGCATGAGACAGGCAGAGGTAGGATACCTAACCTTAGTTGAAGCGAGGTAAGGGAGGAGTTTGGCTGGCTTGGGGAAGTTGCGGGAAGGATGGAGCTGGCTACCCGAGCAAATGGATGGGCCACACAGAATCGGGAAGCTCCTTCCTAGCCTAGCGCAAGCCAATGCTCAGTGAACCAGCCGAGCATTGCTCTATTGGTGCCCTGTGCTCGAGTCGGGAAGGAGGTCCCTTGCTTGAACAGAGCGGGGTTAAAGCCACCCAAATGAAACCCACTTGACCGGATGCCGGCGTGTAAAGATAGTATCATTCTATTTTTTTTTTTCGCACTTGCTTGGTTTTTGATTCATGTAGCTTTTTCTGGCTTGCTTATCATTGTTCTTAGTGATTTTCAATTGCCGGGATGCCCTCGCAAGTAGTTGGAGACGAAAAAATAGAGACCAAAAAAATCAGGGTCGTCGTGGTCTTCCCTTTTCCAACGTCGCATTGATGCAAAACATGCACGCCAGACCTGCCTGTGCTAAGCAAGGTGCAGCGCAGCAATCAGTCAGACGGACCGACAGACGGCAGCATCTGGCGGTGGACGGTTGTTTGGCTGACCAAAACGTGGGGCGCTACGCTAAAACCTGGGAGGTGGGCAACAATCCTAGTGCAAAATCTGCGACAGGGGAAAAATCTCAAGGGTACACGCACACAGTGGAAGATGCACTCCTGCGGCCGGTGGAGCAGGTACCAGCCATCAGCAATGTGGGTAGGGCAATCTGCCCCTGCCACGCTTTACTTGTCTTGGGACAGGTTCGCCCGTTCAATGGTCCAATGCATTGCCGAAGGGAGTTTTTGGAGCTGGAGGTGAAGCCAGGTGCCGGAAATTTTTGACCATTGGAGTGTTGCCTCATAATGACAATAATATCAATTCGACAAGACACTGTGGCTTGGCTTTAATTTGTCAGTAGCCATGGTAGTCCTTAGTTAAAATATGTCATCTTGCCCAAAATGTACCATTGAAATCATCACAGCCGATCTGCATCGTTGGCACCATTTGATCAAGTCAATGCGTCCGTCAGTCACAGCTGGCGGGGCTCCCGCGCTGGCCCTCTTCTCTCCACAAAGGGTGACTCTGCCACATCGCAGACGTCACGGCTCCTGCTTTCCTCAGGGGTGACCTCTGCATCGAAAGCTCGCCCTTGGTTCTAGAATACTGAGCACGGGCCACAAGATGGCGTAGCTCCCTGGCTCAGAACGTTTGGTCTGGGAATCCCGAGAAAAATATCCCGACATGCATGATTGGTTTTCCGAAGGCTGCACATCCGCCTGTACGTCACGAGAAGGCGCTTTCCGCCTATCGTATCATTTGGTCGCGACAGCAAACTTACATTGAACTCGGGCTCAGACGAATGCTATCGTTTGGCAGCAGCTCGCCTACTTTTTCTTGTCTTTTTGTATTCATTTTTGAAAGGACCAGAAGGAAATTGGGAATTGAGCACAAATGATTGCCAAGGTGCCTAAAGTCCCTGTGACGAGTCAGTAAGCCCTAAACTGACGGACGATTCAAACGTCGACGCAGCTATGCAGAGCGCAGAGCTACGAACAAGAGCGTGCAATAGCCATGTGCTGGCTCAGCTCGCCCAGCGCCTGCAGGTGTGTACACCATTCACAAGCACTGCTGTTAGCACACAAGTCATTAGCAAACTTTTTTTTTTGCCCAAAGCGCCTGCATAGCCTCTTCTGGAAGGGAAGAAAAAAAAAGAAAAGAAAAAAAAGGACTTCTACAATACCTTGCTGAGCCTAACCTAGTATACCCGCGCACATCTCTCCTCTCAACCTCGCTCTCCCATCTGCTTGACATATGCAACCATGTTTGTCAGCTTGTCACATCAATCAGCTTAAGCCGATTCCATTTACAAATTTCGGCAATGCCGATTGGTTGCACCTACGGCCTGCAAGCAACCAACCCGCTGCTCTTGTTGATCTACCCATTTATGCACTTCTGCCGCCATTGCATGGATTGCTTGCGCTCTTCCTTTGCTGATTGTGTGTTTCATCCAAAGCTCTGTTCAAGAACCCTTCACAACTTGCATCAAGCTGTTGTTCCCAAACGCTTGCTCAGGGTCTGGACCAGAACTTCTCTGCCGTGAGAATCTCGAAAGACACGTGGAAAAGGCAAAACCTCATGTCGGCACTCAGAAAGACGAGAGAAGAAAAAAAAAAAAAAAAAAAAAAAAAGTAAACCATCGACGGAAGTACCCAGAACTCGCAGGGATCCGTTAGAGCCAAATACAGAGGCATTGCGTTTCTTAATTGCCATAAAGCTTGGGTTCGACGTGGTGTTATTCTTACGTCAAGGACTCAAATACCCTGGATATGTCATCAAAGGCTCACATCCTCCATCACTCTAAACCTCGCCCGGTCCAAACAGCAATTCTGACTTTCCCGCTGTCACAGTGAAGCTCATCTCCCTGATGATTCTCTACACACTTTATTTTTTGCTGTCCCTTTTTGTGTACAACGATGCTGTAGTCACGGAATAATAGAAAGAAATACCAGCTTCCTCTGTCATGCAAACCCACACAAACCTCTTTCATACAAGATCTACGCACTGTCTTGGTCGAACAGGCTTCCCAGTGGGTTTTACCGGCTTCCCAAAGTTTAAATCATGCTGCATGCTGCATGTAGTATGTTGATCCGTTCAACACCCACCCCATGCGAAAATACTTGTACTCGGCACGCTATTCTTGATATTAAGCGTCGAAAATCCCGCTTGCGCTGATAAGCGACAGCAAGGTTAACATGCTCAGCCCATATCCCTAACAATCAAACGCCCATGGGGTATCGCAAACTATCTTGTCATTGCAAATGTAATGACTGATGCAGATTGATTCTTGTGCTGTTGAGTTTCTTTCTTCCACCTCCGCCTTGTCATTTGATAGTAGAAAGTAATATTCCAAGGACCCGCCCCGATACCTGCTCACTTGCTCAATTCCCTGGACGCGGAAGCACAGAGTTTTGATGATGGGGAGGGAGTGGGGGGTGGGGGAGAAGCCTTTGTCGGTAATTCCGTAAAAATTTCTGTCCTCTCGGCTCACAGCGCAAGCCTGATGTGTTATACCGGACCTCTAATATCACGGGGACGGACCCCTGTGGGACCATTTGACTTGCCTATTTCTGCATTTCGCAGTCAGGTTTGAAGCAAAAAGTCCAGGGTCTTCTTATTTAACAGCTTTAATCATAAGCGTCCGCTAAGAACCGTTTTTATGATCGGCTTGTTCTCCCGCCATTGGGGTATCATCGGCCCCTGGGAGGTTGGAGGGGTCTCCCTGGCTGTGGCGGAAGCTTGAGCCGCTAACTTGGTTGCTTTTTTGGCTCCCCTCGTTGATCTTCTCTAACGGCACGGACAATTCATGACGACGGGTTACAGAAGTTGTGGATAGCTTGTCGTTGCAATCCGTTCGGATAACTCACTGAAGTTTGGTAGGCGATGGAGACCACCTCAGCCCAACAATCTATTCGTTACGGTGACAAGCCTCAGCTTCCCGGTGACATTTATCAGAGCAAGTCGGGGCATACCGCATCCTACAGTAGCACGATGCGGGGTTCATTGCTGCTGAATAAGCCCCCTTCCAGCTAAGGGTCCTTCCTACCTACAGTAGACAATATGCAACGATCTTAGCGCAAGGATCGCAATGGTAAAAAGCAAATAGGTATACCGTATCCATAGTGTCGGATCGCGCACAGATTGTACGCCACCGTATCATGGGAAACTCGCAAAAGTCTCTGACTCGTCTTTGAATTTTCGCTGTTGGATGACGGTTCGAACAAGAAATAATAAGAGCAACAACAACAACAAAAAAATGTTATCCGGAAAGATTCCCAGTGTCGACTTTGGCCTTTGGGCAGGCGGTACGTCGCAGGAGCGCAATCAGATTGCCCGCGACTTGTCCAATGCCTGCCGCCATGTCGGTTTCGTCTATCTCGTCAACCACGGGATCGAACAGAACCTCTTGACCGAAGCGTTTGCATGGTCCAAGAAGCTCTTTGATCTACCGATAGAGAAGAAGATGCTTGTGCCGCACCCCCCTGGTATGGGATGCCTTGTTTTTTACAACTTTCTGATGATGTCGTATATTTGGGTTTGAAGGCCCGCTTTTACAGAAATGGCTACTGGACTAGACTAGATGTTGACAGTTCTGCCTGGGAATCGCCACTCCGAAAGGCTTTCTCATCCACAGGGGCTACTCATGGCCCGGCCTGGAAAAGGTCTCCCAGCAAGAAGACCTAACCAACTCCAGCGACCCGGCAACGGCGACCGCCAACATCCGCACTGTCCCGGATGTTAAGGAGAGCTTCGAGATGGGCAGTGAAGAGTTCGCAGAGCAACCAAACGTGTGGCCGCCCGAAGCCGACGCCCTCTCGGAGCTCTCCGGCTTCCGGACGTTCATGGTCCGGTTCTACAAAGAATGCGCCCGTTTGTCCCTCGAGGTGATCCGCGCCATGGCCTCAGGGATCCAGCTGTCGCCGTCCGAGGAGACGCATCTCGTGGCCTCGCACGCAGGTGCGCTGAATAACCAGCTGCGCCTGCTGCACTACCCTCCCGTGTCCGGGGCTTCCCTCCGTCGCGGCGAGGTGGCGCGGATGCCGGCGCATTCCGACTGGGGTACCATCACGCTGCTGTTCCAGGACGGGGCCGGTGGGCTCCAGGTCGAGGATCCGGGGGCGTCGGGCCGCTTTGTTGATGCACCGCCGGTGGATGGTGCCGTGGTGGTCAACGTCGGGGATGCCCTGATGCGGTGGACGAACGGTAAGGCGTTTTTCTTGAACTGCCGTACTGCGGTGTATTGATGCATGAATTTTCCAAGTTGTGCGGGGGTTGTCGCTGACTATGTTTATTCCGTTCAGGCTATTTCAAGTCCACTCTGCATCGTGTCGGCATCCCACCAGACTACTCGGATGCCGCAAAGCCACAAGAAGAGCAGAATGGCCGACGAGATTTGACCCCCTCTCGCTACTCTATCCCCTACTTTGTTAGCCCAAATCCCGATGCAGTTGTTGATTGCTTTGCTTCCTGCGTGACCGACGACAGGCCACTCGGATATGAGAGAATCATCTATGAGGACTACAGAAAAATGCGAGCGAGTACGCAGTACTGAACAAGCAAAACTGTTGACGAGATAGTTTGTTGTCCAGAGGTTTTGATGCGCAGCCATTATGGCGTAGCATATACCACCCGCCCCAGACGGCTTCAATCGTGGGTATAGATGGTGGTCAGACTTGTACTTTTGGTGCTTACTTATGCGGTCATATCGATTGACCAAGAGACAAACTTGATGTGGATTCTTTCATTGCCCTCTTATGTGTTATTCGGACCCAAGATGCTCATGAAAGCCGGTTTCGCCTTGCCTAGTCTAGTAGTGAGAAGCCAAGATGGGCCTCGATCATCCACAGCTCTATTCGGCAAGATCAACCTCATGTTCCTCCTTTTCTGTGACGAACATAAGCATGTCATCTGACCCAAGAAAGACACCTTGCCCAGAAAACAAGACAACCAACCCCACAGATACCCGATAAATACTATTATAAAACCTGTCAGTCAACTGTACCTGCAGAGATCCCTTGGTGGGATTTGTAGCCGACCTGGCTGGGCAGTGCGGAGGTGTTTGGAGCTCGGTACCATCAAAATCAGGCTGATATGCAGACCAATTTAAAGGGTCCCCAGCTGGTCGGGCCCGCGACGGGAACCTGCCTCCGCAAACAGGTTTGAAGTTCAGAATCCGTTGCCATATCGGGAGTACTCGCAGAACCGAAATCTGACAAATCTGGGTCGGGGCGGAAGAAGGCCTATTGGGTGAACGTGGGGGAATGTGCCACTCGGCATTGATGGCCAGATGATGAAGGATGGTCAGCAATGAGCAACGCAGATGAGAAACAGCGACACGCGTGCTACATTAATGGCGGTGCGGTTGCCCCCTGACTACTGCTCTGATCTACACTGGCTCATCTCGAGAATTTGAGACATTTTTCTCACGTTCGCTTGAGCCCTTTTTGGTACTGAGATCTGCAGCAGACAGCTCGTCCTTGCATTCGCTTCCCGCGGCCGAAAACTAGCAATGCGGAACTCCTTGGTGATCCTTTCCTCTTGGGCCACTACTGTAGCCCTTGTCACTGGCCAGTGTGTGCCTACTCCCGGCAAGGACGGTCGGTACACTATTGAGTCGGATGGCATCAAGGCGCAGGTTGGTCGCAAAGGCAACATGTTGGATGCCAGGATGATGCTGACAACTGCTGGCAGTTCATTCCCTATGGTGCCACTCTTACAAACCTCTGGGTGAAAGACAAGAACGGCGAGAATGTGGATATCGTATTGGGATATGACAATGCATCCTACTACCGTGAGCAGGTTCCTGAAAACCCCTGAAAACTTCAAGGGTTGACGAAGAAATTTGGGCGCGCTAACAAAGAATCTAATGTCATAATGCAGCTGTTGACCCGAGCCATCCCGTACTCAACGCTATTCCCGGTCGGTACGTGAACAGGATCGGTAAGGCGACGTACAGTATCGACGGCGAGTTGTTCAGCACGGAAAAGAACGACGGCGAAAACACGCTGCACAGCGGCACCAACAACTGGTCTTTTCGCTTCTGGAACGTGACGGAGGTGACTGCGACGTCCATCACCTTTGGCATCCTCGACAAATCCAACTCGTCGCAGGGCATGTTGGGTGACGTCCACGCGCAGGTGAAATACAGCGTCGAGGGCGGCACCTGGAAGATCAACATGGAGGCGACGGCGCCCGATACCAAAACACCACTCATGCTGACACAGCACACCTATTTCAACCTCGACGCCTACCGCGACCCGGCCGGGCCCAAGATCTGGAACCACACGCTCCACGTCCCCTACTCGAGCAGGTACCTCGAGAACGACGACGGCGCGCTGCCAACCGGCCGCATCCTCACGGCGGCGCCGGGTAGCATTAACGACTTTGCGTCTGAACCCGACATCCTCTTGGGCCGCTCGAGGGACGACCCGGCATTCCCGGGCAACTGCGGCGCAGGCGGTCAGTGTGAGGGCTATAATGGCTTTTGGCTGATCGACGACGCGCCAGAGGGAGCCGTGGTCGCCACCCTCGCCAGCGAGTACTCGGGCGTCAAGGCCGAGCTGCGAACCGACCAGCTCGGGATGCAAATATATACTTGCAATTGGTTCGATGGCACCAGCCCGCTCAAGTCAACCCAAGGTACAGAAGACGTCAAGATAGTTGGCAGGAGCTCCTGTATCGCCATCGAAGCGCACGACTACACAGATGGCATTAACCAGTAAGTCTCTGGCAGAGGATCCCTTCAAGATTGATTGCTGCAAATAGAATGCTGATAAGTTTCCCTCAGTCCTGAATGGGGCCGCAAAGAGGCGCAGATCACTGGCCCTGGGGAGAAGTATACTTGGGAGTCGTCGTGGACCTTTTCAATACTCTGAGGGGTCAGTCAAGCCGGCTTCTTGCACAAAATTTAACCGATTGGTTTTGTGGCTTCCCACAGGTTGCTGAGGGTACCAAAAAGAAGTCGTTAGATCGAAAATTGGATGATGTCACCAATGAATGTCCTTTGATCCTGATGTGGCGTACTTGTCAAGGTGCTCACCCTGGTCAACCATCGCTGGAAACGTTGGTCCAGTGAAATTGGTCGAACATACCCAACGGTGAAAAGCCAGCAAATTTTGTCTAAAACCGGCTGATCGTAGCGTTGTAAGTCTTCGGGTATCCTTAGCTTGTAAGCCGTGTATAGCATTCCATGGAGGGATATTCGCATTTAACTCTTTGGTCTCGATTTTATCCACATCGCGATGTGCCTTACACGGTGATGCAACCCACCAGCGAAGTTAAAGCTAGTCAATCCGAGCTCTGCGATTGTGACTAAATAGCCACCCGAATGGGAGCCAGCCATGGAGAAGAAAGTTGGCTTCTCAGCTTCATCCTGACTTGGCCACTGGGGCACGGCAGCAAACTTATGAGTTTGGTGTCCAAGCTCTGCACCAACAAAGTCACCACGCTAGACATGCGATGTGCAGCTTTGATCGCAACCTTGTAGCTCGCCTTGCTCGCCTACCTGCCTTGCCTCTATCCCTCGCTGCATTAGGCATGGCGTGGCGAGGTACTGCAACCAAACCCATCAACGTATTCGCCGCCGAGCACAACTGGATGCTCACTGCACAGCCTGCATCCGTCAAGGCCAACGAGGAGGTGGGAATGCTTGCTCCGTCACCTCCCGAGGTACCTTGCGCGAACAGCCCGAGCCGCTACATGTACCACACCGTGACGACTTTCATGTTATACAAGTTTCCGGTTCCGCGCCACAGCTTTCCGGGCTTGTACTCGCAAGGCCCCCGACGAGTCCTTCCACAAAGGGAAAAGAAGGGGAATACGTGTAGTAGGGAGCGTCGCATGAACTGGTGACCGAAAAGAGAGCATGACATATCATTCTTACGCGTGTGCATGTGGGAACAGCACGCAAAATTTCTGAAGAGAGAGAGATAAAAAAAAAAATACAACCCAAAAGCCACGGATGCCAGCCGCCGCCACGTTGCTAGGTGTGTATCGTACCTACCTACCTACCTACCTACCTAATTGAACGGGTCCCCCACAAAAAGCTTGCGAGCTTTTGAGCAAGTTTTCCGCCGCCTTAATTTCCCGCCAAGCATTGACCTACCCTTGTTGATTGCTTCCATCCTCTTACCCCACCTTCAGCTCACTCGACCCCTCATACCGCTTTGGTGATCTTGGTGAGCCGGGCAGGACCATGATTGGCCGCTTATCGCTCCTCCACTGACCAGAAAGCGCTAGCCCTCCCCTGCCACGAACTGAAAGCTAACATGGATTGTAATGTTTCCTTGTCGCCAACGTGTGGGCTAATTGAGCACATTATTTTTTGTTTCCCTCTCGCTTTGTTTGCTGTTGAATGCTGCGCCAAGGGTTCAAGAAAGCATTGGCCAGGGTTCTCAATGCAGTAGATGCTTCATTTGGATTGTTTTGCTCCCTTTTTTCATCATCCGTTCTCGTCATTTTATGGCCCTATTATCGTAGGAAGATGTTTGTGCCTTTGGTTTGACCAACAGCTCGAGAAACACTGCAAAGACTTTTTCTGAACTCAGTCCTAAACAGCCTCAATTAAAAATCTTTTACTGCCAGCCTCATCCACAGCTTAAAAAGCTAAACAAAGAACTAGCTCTATCCGTAGCCCACGCCAACAACCTGGTGCGGCACAAAATAGAGCTGCAAGGTTCAGGACGGCTTCACACCAATCTCGGCTGTCCGGCGCCAAACAACAATCCAGTTGTACGGTACGTGATAGAGATGGAAAATATTAACTAAAGTGGTGAAAAAAAAACTTGCGCAAACACGGCCAAGCCGGTTACAACAAGCCAGGGGCAGACCCTTTCCAACGACGTTGTATGGACGTAGCCACCGACAAGGATGCGGGTTAGGTTAGGTAGTGCCACAGCGTTCCTTTCTACCCTTTGGTTCTGGACCCCATGCCTTCCCCAAAGGGAATTTACCTTGAGCTAAGGTAACGCAAGCTGCCAATGTGGACCAGCACTTTGCTTAGCTGGCTGAGAGATTTTTAACGTAGGCAAGGTAGCAGATGATTACCATCGATTGCCCATGCACAAAGTTTCCAGGCTTTTAAATAGAAGAGAGAGCCTCCCTCCAACTTCGCGTAACTTTTTCTTACTCACCTGCCGCTCACCTTCAAGCCAGATCACTTGCATCCAGCTCGTTCTCAAGCCACGCAGCCCCAAGGACATTGCCACACAGCATTGGGAAGACCTCAATCCCACACACAAGCCAATTACATCTGGACCCCCGCTGCCGACAACTCCTAGCCTTCACAGACAAACAATGGCAATCCTTTCCTTCCTCACCGTCCTCACGGCGGCCCTTCCCCTCGCCAACGCCCACTTCGGCCTTGAGTACCCGCCATGGCGCTTCAACACCCTGGCGGGCGACGCGCCGGCCAGCTACAGCCAGTGGAACTATCCATGCGCCGGCGTCCCCTCCAACGTGACCGGCAACAACGTGACTGACTGGCCTCTGGACGGCGGCTCGCTCGTCCTCGACCTGCACCACCCTTGGACTTACCTCTTTGTCAATCTGGGCGTTCAGATCAATCCGGGCTCGACCGTCTCCAACTTCAACATGTCGCTCTCGGGCCAGACCTTTTGGAACGTGACGGGCAACGGCACCCTCTGCATAGAGAAGCTGCAGCTGCCCGACGGCTTCAAGCCCAAGGACGGCGACCGCGCCAGCATCCAGGTCGTCACCACCGACAGCGGTTCGGCCTTGTACAACGTAAGTCTATGTCGTGATGACGTACCTATACGAACGGTATGTACCAAAACAAGAAATCTGACCTAAAACTTATTTATAGTGCGCCGACATCACCTTCAGGGCCAACGCCACCAAGCTGTCGGGTGACAAGTGCAAGTCCTCCGACAATGTCAAGGCCTACCAGGTCCAGTCCGGCCCCTCCAGCAGCAGCAACGGCAACGGTGGTAGCAGCACCACCCCCAGCCAGCCCAGCAGCACTGGCGGTGTCGCTGCAAATGCCGTCAGCACTCCGGTTCTGACTTCAGTGGTCGGCTTGGCTGTTTTCTTTGCCTACAGCATGGCCTTGTAATTGGAGACAGCGGGAGTCGTGATGAAAGTTATGATGAATGCGGTTTGTAGGCGCAAGTGTGTTGAGCTGTACAACACGTACATAGCAGCAGTTGACGTTTTAATTTAATTCTACAGAGCTCAGCCCTGTTTCACATAGACTAATTGCTCTTGTTCTTGCATTGTACATAGCGAAGCCTTGGGGGACGGTTGTAAGCAAGAAGGAGAACTGCTTTTACTTCCATCTTCACAATAGGAAACAGTAGGAGACTGCCAAAAGCCAGACAAATTGAGTGATGCAAGGGTGTGTGATATTATGCTTAATGCGTACAGGTTTGGTGTGAGGAGTAGAAAAATAATATAGGTACGTATGGTGTGGTGTGGTTATGAGATGAGAAGGATGCGCGTGTTTGGAGCAGAGAAACAACAGCAGGAGAAATCGTGAAATGCAATCCATCCCGAAGACAAGGATGGTATGAGAAAGGATTTGAAACCCCAAGAAAATCCAGAAAATATATATGTCGCCCGCAGAAACAGTCGTCCGCCTGTAGCAAATAGGTATATGCGCAAAAGAGAAACGCGTATGAAATGGAAGCAATTGAATCACCCCTCAGGGGCCGCAGATGCAAGTTAAGCCAAACAGTAAAAAGCCATTTCTATATCTCGTTTGAATCATCCATCGAATGTCCATTCCTTCATTTGGAGCCAGCTTCGCTCTGTCGTTGTTGTTGCTCAGCATAGAGGTCTGCAATGAGCTTCCTCATAGTGATACGTTGTGCCGGGTTGGGAACCAGCATCTTGGCGACCAAGAGCTCCACAACATCGTCGGTGTTCAGCCGCTCCTTTGCCTCGTTGACCTCGCCTAACCAGCACTGCATCTTTGCAACCGCATTCATTGGCTGTTGGTGTTGTTGTTGCATGGGTGGACCTCTGCCGACTTGGGCTGGAAGGATTTGGCGTGCGCCTTGAGGCCTGTTCAGGTCGGCAATCTGCCAGTGCAGAGGCCTCTGATTGGGCCTTACACTCCCGCGGGAATCGGGCAGTGGAAGTTTTTTCAGAGCGTACAACATGGTGACGCCAAGAGCCCAGACATCACCGGCAGGGCCACGAAGCTTCTGCCCTAGGAATTCGGGTGGAACGTAGTAGGGTGTACCGGCTGCGTTGCCCGGGCTTCGTGTTGGTGTCGATAGCCCCATGTCAATCAGCACAGCTCCACGTTCTCGCGAGTAGAGTATGTTTGCTGGCTTGACATCATTGTGGGTGCGGTTTCGAGAGTGCATGTAATTGAGCGCCCGACCAATATCGATCAAAATTTGTCGGGCATCATCGCGGGTACCGACGAAGAAATCGTTGTTCAATCCACGCCATTTCCCTTTTTGCTGTAAATCAGGTGCTGGCACGTGCTCCATGTACAATGAAAGGAAGCGCGCGTCACCGCCGTAGAGCTTGGGGATCTTTGGATGGTGAAGGGGTTCCTGAGCTTGAAACTCGCGCTGCCATATGTCTGCCTGACGGATCAGGGTCCTCTCGTTGTCTTGTGGCCGTACCTGTCCGTTCGGTGACGGCGGCGGACGGGTCTTGAGCACTTTCACCGTGATCACGGAATCCCCTGGGACATCTGGATGATCGTCGACCACGCCTCTGAAAACGCTGGAAAGTGCTGTCGATGCGATGGGATCCATTTTTGTGATTTGATACGTATCCAACTCGCAGCCACCAGGAATGTCGACCGTGTCACCCTCTTCTATGTCCAACAACGGGTGGCCGTCGAAAGGAATCAACTCTCGTCTGCTTGAAGCAGCGGGAAGCGGGAATACGAGTTTATCGGCCTTGGATGGGAGAAATTCGATAACTCCGTCCTGGTTCTTTGGAGATGTCGGGTTGGCTCGAATGCGCCTCGCTTCCGGCCCAAGCGGTGTCTCTTCGTCCTCGTTCAGGGATCGCTTGCCGGAAGAGTTGATCATCTCGCTGAGAGATGACCCGGACGACGATAATGACGGGAGACGGAGAGTAGCGGGCCTCTTTTCAAGAATCCTAAAGTCCAGCACATCAACATCTTCGACCCCAATTCTCCAGGTGCCTGGGGGCAGAGCCCTCACGTCTTCGGGCAAGACGAGGTACTCTATTCCTGGGCTAGCGGGCGGAAGCTGCGACACTCGTGTCAATGAAATAGGAATATCGGACTTGTTGCGAAGAATCTGGTTATCGCTGCGCGGGTCGTAATAGAGTTCACACCATAGCGTAGGCGCGGATGCTTCATCTCCTTGTTGGCAACCGTACAAGCCTGGACTACTGCCCGGGATCCTAACAGAGAACTTGATGTCCCTGGAGGTTTGAGTCACGGCCATGACCCTGTGTTGGGGTTTGTCAACGCCCTCGGGCGACGCGACTTCGGCGTGAAGTGCAAGCCATTCGCAGTTGTCCAAATTTCCGGGTGATACCGACCGAGCTCTGAGCGGGCGCACAAGAGTTCGTATGTCCTTGTCCGGTGGTACTACCAGCTCGTCAAGGTGTACTAGGCTGGAATCTTGCGACCGAAAGGATTCATCCTGCTGCACTCTCATGCTTTGCATGCGCGCATCGAACTCCGACTGAGAAAAAGGCTCCGTCTTCTCGGTGAAGGATTGCGTCGGGTCGGATGCGCCGGCCGGGTCCCCGCCAGCGGCCATGGCTTCCAGCGGCCGCGAGCGGAAGCTGGCCAAGCCCCGCCGCCGTTTAAGGCCCCTCAGAAAACGACGAGCAAGCCCCGCACACTGCTCGAGAACAGGCAGAGGATCGGATGCTTGGACAAAGAAGGGTGTAATACAAAGCAGATCCTGGACTGTGAGTGGCGACAGTGCGACTGTGACCAACGGGTCCAACCGTTGTGGACGAACGGAAAATAAGGCACGCAGCCGATGGATGACTCGACTCGTACGTGCGTGGTATGACGGCTAAATATCGCCAACGAGAAATCAACCACACTAACTCTTCTTGTCACAAATCCAACAAGTAGCTTTAAGCGGTATGGGGTAGGTAAGTGGGTGTAGTGAAATGAAATGTGCGTGGTCCGAACAGAGTGGCACGCAAAAAACGAGACGGATTCCAGATGCGATGCGTTGCGATGCGCGGGCCCATCCAGTAAGTAGAGCGAAATTGTGCGAAACAAGGTTTGTGCAGACCGGGGAAAAAAAGCGACGCTGGCCAACTATTAAAACGACACGAACTCAGGGGAAATAACAGCTTTTGGTGCGATCTAACTTGGCCTGCAGATGACAAAATGCCAAAGGAACACGAGGAACAAATGGTCGATATGGAACAAATGCGCTTCCCGAGACCACTGTCAGGACTCCCCCGCGTGCTCAGATGGTCATGGCCCCAAATTGTGAAGAGAAATGGACAAGAACAGGGAAGATGGGAGAAACAGTCAGATGCGATAGCAATTCGAGAATTAGAGAGAGGGCTGCTGACGAGGGGGTAGGGGGGAGGGCTCCAGCAGGCGGCAGCGCTTTGCGCAAAACTCAGCCTCACCAGGCCTGGTCTACTCCCAGGGCAGAGTCATGGCTGAGTAGTGTGGGTGGCCGTTGTATGCAGGTGCCATCGCCCGTCAAGCCCTTCAGTCCAATGAAGCTGCGCCACTAACGGAGAAACTGGGGCCACCCGACTGGCTTGACACTCGACTGGGGTTTCGGGAGGAAGCCGCATCTCGCGTGCCTCCTTACCAAGTCCAATTTTCAAGCAATTGCTACAATTGCAGACGATTTGTACGATGGATGGCAGTTCGTGCTAGGAGTGTCAATCGAGAATCGACGTCATTGACTGAGTCCCAGTCAGACATATCCAGAGATAATAAGCGAGCGCATGGCGCGGGTGTTCAGGTGAGCATCAAAACAAAGTATCAGGTGCCATTGAAGGTGAAGAGATGGTCGACATGACAATTCGTAATCAATTTGGGTAGATTCGATGGGTGGGCAAGATGTGGCTGGCCAAGTTGCTGTGGCTTGGGCGTGAAGAATCCTGGCAGCTGGAGACAGCTGATGGAGGGACGCTGGGTGCTGACTGCATCGGGGCGGAATAATATTTCGGCGCTGGAGCTATCGAGTTCTCGCTTGCGCAACCGCCGAATATTACCCGACTCCACCAGGAAGTGGGGTCTTACCTTACTGCCTTATTGCCTTATTGCCTTACTGCCTTACTGCCTTACTGCCTTACTGCCTTACTGCCTTACTGCCTTACTGCCTTACTGCCTTACTGCCTTACTGCCTTACTGCCTTACTGCCTTACTGCCTTACTGCCTTACTGCCTTGCTGCCTTGCTGCCTGACGACCTGAAGCATTAGGCACTGCAGAGTTCGGAGTGTACGTACGGAGTACGAAGTAGTACAGTAAGGTGGTAGGTACCTACCTACCTAGTCACTCTAACTCTTGCCAACTGTCGTGCATAATTACCACCAACGGAGCCAGGCGGGCTTAGAAAAGATTGCCGGGCAAAACAGGACAGATTATCGCTACTAATATGAGATACCTGAAAATTCGCTCGGAATTTCGATGTATTTTGAGCAAAATATTTGAGCCCAGGTGTTAACAAATATTTTCTGTCCTGTTCATTAATTAACCGCCGGTGAAATGAAACAAAAGACAATCCATGCATAAGGAATAAATTGCACAGAATTGCACATTGGTATCCACGTGACCTATGGCCATAGTGATGTTGGAAGGACAATCGAGAAAGAGGATGCGACACAGTAATATCGTCCGGCGCAACGGCAACCGAGGATGGCCAATGCACGACAACGCACCAAACAAGACCAAACTGGTGGCCCTAGCATTCCTCGTGTGATGAGTGCAGCGATTAGTGATTGGCTGTGCTTTCCGGGATGGGTGGCCCAAAAGGGTATTCAGGCTGGGTCTGCCTAAAAGGGGCCAATCAAGTTGCTTGGCGCTAAGCTGTGTTAGGCCTAGTCTATTGCTGCACGACAATGAAACCGTCAGCTTATCCCTGCTTCCAGATTCTTGGCTGGGCTGGGGGCAAAATTGGGTATCTCGACCGCCGCCCACCTTTAGACATCACGCACCCTGGGCGAGTTTTCATTCCACCGTCACTTCCCATCATCTTTCATACACTCCGCAGCTTCAGCATCGTCATCCACCATCGAACGCCCTCTCCCAAAAGTTCCTGGTGAAGAAAAACTATACAACATTTTACTTTACAATCGAAAACATGGAGTCTGTAACTCGCTTCACCTAGATGGACTGCCAGGCCCTCTCGAGACCTAGACCGTTACGATTAACGACCGCCAACGCCCTCTGCAACCTCCACCTCCCCTCGAAAGACACCCAATCCGCTCTCCCACTCACTCTCTCTCTCCGTTTACGCTGGGCTTCGCCGTGTCAACAAAGGCCCGACGCCCATAAACACACAGCACTCAATCCCTTGTAATAGCATGGACGATCCAGGTCTAAGATGGCCCTATTGGAAGTTTGGTTACAAGAGAGATGATCTCTTCACCAAGCTGCACGACCAGTACAACACCACAGTGCAATATATATCCGACCCGGTCGCCTTCCAGCACGATGTCTTTGAACTCTCTCACGAGGCATCCACCGCCGATGAATTCCACAACCTCATGGCCGCACGCAAGGAACACCGTCTCAACGAGCTCAATCGGTCGCTAGAGTCAGCATCTTTTGAGATCATCGCCAACCCAACTCTCATTGGAACCGATCAGTGGCAGCACGCTGTTCAGCTCTTCCGCACAAGGAGTCTCGATTCACTTGTTCGCTACTTTGCATCCTATCTACCTGAAGATCACCCATGGCACCACTCAGACACCTCTTCTGCATCTTCGCTTTCGGGGGACTCTGAGAGCGTGGACGACGAATCAACATCTCACTCAGAACACACGATGTTCTTTGATGAGGAGCTTGACTCGAAGTTCGAATCCTACGAGGACCCTTTTGAAGCCGATGAACAAAAACACATGATATCTGTTTCTGAACCGACCGACATGTCTATAAAGTCAAGCGACGCTACAAGAACCGATGAATACCCCTTCGAATTCGTCCTTACACCCTCTCGCAATCTCTCATTCTCTGACTCCGAACCTGATCTGTTTCACCTCAAGGACTCGTGCCCATCATTGCATGACGACGATGCCTCGCAGACGTCTGCCTCGAGCGTGTCTGACATTTCGGAGACTCAGCACCAGAAAGAGCTTCTCGCTGAGCAGGACATTGAGATCGTAAAGCATCACGCAGAATACTTTTCAGAACCTCAAAGCCTCTCAAACGATGATGGTTTGGAAGAATCTGAGACACCAACCCCAAAGCCCAGGGCTGATGCCGGTGAATGCTTTTTCTTGAAACCGAAGCCATCACCATCACCATTGTCAGCGTCGGCACGAATCCCAGGCCGAAGCGACACCTCTCCCTTCCGAAATCACCTATCATCTCATGCCGCAACAACACCAACAACAACAACAACAACAGTCACCATCGTAAGTCGTCGGCAAATGGAACAACAGCACAGCCAGACACAATCGCCATCACCGGCTCGGTCGCGCCGTCGTGATCACAGCCCGGTTGGTAAGGGCAGGAGCCACAGTGCTGCAGTCACTAGTGGCAGAGTGCAGAAGCTCTCTGATTCCACACGCTCACGAAACAGGGGCAGGAGGAGTGAACTTTTATAACTGTTGGAGATTTTGAATGATGAGGGTTGTAGTCTGGTTTGGGTGTGGAGATTCTCGCGATGCTTGGCATCCGTACCTACTACTGGGCGGCATTCAAAAAGCTGCCCACTGTACATAAGTCACATATACCCCCTGCAATATGCTTTTTCAACTTTCATTTCATATGCCATGACTTGCCGGGTCGTAAGTGCGATCAGGACTGTGGTGTGTATTTTTTTTTGCTCAGCTATGTCGCTTTGCATTCATCTTGGGCAGGTCAGTATATGCGTTGACCTGTGATCGATAAACTAACAACTTGAATGGGCCCCAATGCTCTTGCGTCCATAGGCAACGTCGACTTGAGATTTCAGACGGTCTCACGCAATAGCGGATCTACGGCAAGTAGCCCCTCGGTGGCCCCTGCGAAGCATGTGTGTTCTTCCACTTATCCGCCATTCCTGTTCGCGTACGGATCGCGCGTTTTTGAGACAACAGGACTAAACTTAGGCTCATAAAAACTAAACCCACTGTCGTCGTTTGGCATTTTTTATCTTTCAGAAGTTGACTTTTACAATCACTCGGGACGATTGTGTGCAGGCCATTACACCCATTGTTTTTTTCATTGCATCGCTTGGTAGTCCAAGTCGGCTGGTTTTTACCCTTATCCTCCAAGTATCCGCAGCTGTCAAGTGGCCAACTGTGATTCAACTCCATGAATTGACACCATGATGTTTCTGCTTCTTGGATGTAGTTCAAACGAATAGTTTGTTCGATGGATTTACGTGCTTTGTGCTTTTTTTTTTTTTAGCCAAGTGAGCCTTCTGACGCTCATTGTTCCTTTCTTATGGGGAAATCACGCCCTTCCTGAGAGCGTTTTCGAGGATACACTCAACTTTGCTTTGCATACCTAGATGAATGATAGTACTAATGACACCGACGGAGGTATCGCTGAATGCGTTTTATTACGACGATAATACGGCTCTCTGCTCTAGATATGAATAGATAGATATTTGCCTCGATGGTATCTTGGGAAAGGTCTCTTGCTATTGAGCGCTCTAGATAGAAACGTCCAGGCCAACAGGCCAAGGCACACAAGCCACGCTCCGTATTCCTGTTGCGCAGTCTAAATGAATTCTTGCTATCACCCCCGATAGAGCGGTATTGTGTTATCGAACATCCCCAGCGTATAGATGTGACGCGATGCAACGGTGCCGGCATTTGCAATTTTGCATGCACCACTGCCTTGATTCCAAGTCCCATAAGCCCCGACTTGATTGGCCGGCAAATGTCCCAGTTATACCCCCCTGCTAAGGCCCTACGAGGCCTGGAATCATCAAATCCAAGTTTTTTTTTTCTTATTGCACAACCAGAGCCAGCGATGAAACGGTACCTGGGGCGGGTCGTTTTGGCATCGGGTTTTCCACTCCGTATTGGTGCTAGTCTGGGGTTTTGCTGCGATGTAGAGAAGTGATCGAGATTTGCGATGTTTTGGGGTGGGAGAAATCAGGGGATGGGAAGACTGGGTTGTTTGCTGTCTTCTTGGCCCTGTTTTGACTTTTCTCTTCCTTCCAGATTCAATAGAAAATACACTGTGAAATGGTGATGTGAAGGAGTGATGCGTCGATTTCTTCTGGGTATACTGGCGCCAGCTGCGACGGCAGCTGCTGAGGCGCTGAGTTGCACCACTGACAATTGCCTTGGTGGTGAGCTAGCTCCCTTTGTGCACCCTTTCTGTCGATCTTTGTGCCACTGCCAATTGCTGACACACAAACGTGCTACGGTACGACCGCAGCTGTCGCAAAAGTTGAGGCGACAGCTTCGACGAGACGCAATGGGACGGCGGATTGCGCTTCTTTCTTTCGAGGGACTATAACCCCAACGACGAGGTTCGTTTTGTCCAGCATCAGCCCTATTTCCGCCAGGCCGGTAGGCGCAACGAGTCAGTGAACTCTGGCAGCGTCTGTGCAGATCTGTATACTACTGGTAGATGGGGTTCCAGAAGCCATCTGACACTGGGGACACGCAGGACCGAGTTCCACACTGTCACCGTCAGCATCACCTCGACAGTGACGAGCAACACGACATCAACCGTTGCAACTCAAACAGTCACCACCGACGCGTCGTTGCTGAAACGTGCATCTGGAGACGAGCCGTGGAAGGTTTGGGCGTCGGAGCATGAGGCGGTGGACAGGCTGCGAAGGCGCCAGTCGACGTCGCGGACGGCTGAATTTCCGACAGAGACTCCCGCGTACGCATCGCAATGCTCATCCTCGGACGCATACAGGTCGGCCTGCTCGTGCCTTGGCGTGAACTCGACCGTCGTGACGGCCAGCACGCCGACGGCGACGTCGACTGTGGTCGTCACGGCGTTTAGGACGCAGACAAGAGTGCTCAGTCATTTTGTCAACGCGACGAGGTTTGCCAACTCGACCGCGACGGCTGTCTCGAGTAATGCAACCGCAGATGGCAGTTCGAAACTTTCCGGCTCGACTTCAAAGTTCAGTTCGCGGGCTAGTGTCGGGCCGACACTTGGGCGCAATGTTGTCGCGGTCGCAACTGGACTGGGCCAAGCAAATGGTACTACGGCTGCCAGTAGGAATGGAACCATGGTGGGATCGAGCCAAACAGAAGGCGCCACTGCTGTAAACGCCAGCAGCAAAACAACCAGCGCCGCCCTGCCAAAACTCACGAGTTCCAAGGCCCCCCACGTGGTAGAAGATGCCGTTTCCACGGCCAAACCTGCCCTTGCACCTTTCCCATTTTATAACAGCACAGAATCGAGCGCGTCAAACTCATCATTGGGGGTCTCGGCTTTGAACTCGACAGTGAACAATGTTCGCAATAATACCATCCCCAGCAATGGCACATCGCCAGCAAGGTTACCATTTGGATCGCTGCCAACTAGCGTCAGGTTCGGCTCCAACAGCACCATATTGAACGTGACGCATTTTGACGTCAACGCCACTAGAGCCAACACCAACGCAACGTCTGTCAGAGCCCCTTTTGTCTTTCTCAACGCCACGGGAACATCAAGCGCGCGCTTCTCAAACACGACCGACCCGGCACGCTGGCGGAACAACACCATGCCGCGCTTCACCAACACTTCAACGTCAACCACAGCCACCATTGACAAGACCTGCGGCGAAACCTCGACGCCTTTTGCGATCAAGGTGGCACAGGATGGGGGAACCATCAACGATTGGTTCCTACGACTCTCTGGCAACTCGGTCCTATTCACGAGTCAGTCCTCTCGATCTTCTAGGTTTGCAGTTGGGGGCTCGGGCAGGCTATGTGCCGTCGGGGCCAAAGGGCCTCTGGACAACGCTGTAGTGGCAGTGGTGGAGAACAAGACCGACATGGCGACGAGCCCGCTCTGGTTCGTGGACGGAGGTCTGGTGGCCAACCTCACCGCCCGGGGATACGCAGAGCTGAACTGCACCAGCGGTGAGGGCACGCTGTCGTGTGCCTACAACGACATGAGCAACTGGCTTGGCTGCGGCCTGCAGCTGGGTCTTTCTACCGGCGACGGCGGGGATTTTGAGGGTATCAAGTGCCAGGGGGTGAGCCTGATGACCAAAGAGGCTTGTGGTGCGAACGGGAAGGGAAACTCTACCATGACGAGACTTTCGGGGACCCGGCCGGATGAGGCATCTGTTGCGACTGCTCTGCCGATCACCGTGGGGCTGCCGACCACTTACTCCGAGATTAGGTAGCGGAGCCGTTACGTACTTTGTACCAATGCTTATGCCCATGTTTTTTCTGAATCGCAGCAGGATGCAACGATCATGTCAAATAGATAATTTCAAACTTTGGCTTGCATTTCATTGGTCTTTTTCTTTTTTTTTCTTTTTTTTGGTGTTATTTTGTTCACTGGTTTTTTAAAAAGTTTACCTGACAAAAGCACCACCGCCACTTGCACCAACCTGGTTACCTGTCATCCACCCACTCTCGGGCAGGCAGACAACCCCCACAATACCCGCAACCTCCTCCAGGTAACCGGGGCGCCCTCCTATGCTCTGGGCCAGGTCCAGCACCTCTGGGCTGTCGACGCCGGGGCGAGCCTTGGCCAGCGGCGTCAGGGTGTTGAAGGGACGAAGGGCCTCGCGCGGCTCGTCGGGCAGGCTGGAGTAGAGCCCCGTGTCCATGGGGCCGGGCGAGACGGTGTTGACGGTGGCCCTCTCGGCCAGCTCGCGGGCCCAGACGCGCGTCATGGCCTCGAGGGCGCCCTTTGTGCCGGCGTAGGCCGTCTGCCACCACACGCCCCAGGTGGTGGTGGCGCTCGAGATGTTGACGATGCGGCCGGAGCGGTCGGTGGGCAGGTGCGGGATGGCGGCCTTGATGAGCAGCGCCGGCGCCCGGCAGTTGACGTCAAACGTCGTTTGGAACAGGTCCAGGTCCAGCTGCTCCAGCCCCTGCGCGTTGACCACGGCGGCGTTGTTGACGATGATGTCGATCTGGAAGCGGCCCGTTGCGGCGTCGGTAAAGTGCGCCCTCGTGGCGTCGACGATCTTTTGTGCCGACTCGACCTGGCTCAGGTCCGCGAGCACGGGGAGCGCCTTGACGCCGTACTCGGCCTCGAAGCGCTTGGCCAGGGCCTCGGCCTTGGGGGTCGAGCCTTCGGTGGCGTAGTTGATGACCACGTTGGCGCCCCGGCTGGCAAAGTGCTCGGCCACTACGGCACCGAAGCCTGGGGTTGAGGGTTAGTGTCGGTGCTTTTGAGGGGACGAGATGGATCTAGATAAAAGAAAAAAAGAAGAAAAAAAACTCAGGTGACGTACTGCGTGAGGCGCCGGTGACGATGGCAAGCTTGCCTTCAAAGACTTTGAAAGGTGCCATTGTTGATGAGGGGTTAATTCAGGCTATAGTGACAGGGGAGTATGATGAGAGGAGCACTTGCACAATCAGTGCCTTGAGATGCGCATGCGATATTGAGAATAAACGAGATGGATCACGACCTCCCCCTCCACCCAAAAGGCAAAGACCCCTTTTTCTATGTTTTTCCACAAGGGGGGGTGTTCTCTCTTCCGAGCTGCGGCCCCCCTTTCAAACGACGTCGGCAGCTGGCGGATCCTCGCTGGTCCCCCTGCGCGGGGGGAACCGTCGGTACTACTCATGCATCACGGCACTACTGAAGTGGACCACGGCACTGGCAGAGACTTCGGAGGGACCTGCGGAGGAGCCCTCGAACATTTTTTTTTTTTTTTTGGAGGGTGTTCCCGACGACTCCCGTCGTCTGTTCGCAGATCCCAATCCCAGGGATCCAATGGCCGGATAGCGATACCGGGGCGGGAACCCTTGAGCACAAGTCCACAAGCTGCCAAATTTTTGATTTTATTCCGCCGACAGTATTTCCACAATGCGGTTTCAATACTTTTAGCGTCCATCAGAAAAATTCTCTGTGGCCCAATTGTGGAACCTGGCAGCTTGCATGGGTTCGCCTGAATGACTCGTGGGTGAAAGGAGTATGCGAAGCGAACATAGTCTTGATAGTATAAATCTAACGGGAAGCGTCGAGGCTAATTAGCCTTTGACTCGTCTCTCCTCGCTAGATAGTTGTAAGATGTGGATTAGCTATACTACTGATAGTATGCGTAGATAAGAATATGATGTGGATGACCATCATAAAACTCTCCCAATAGTTTATTCGGCTTAAGCAGCCGCATCGATTTCTTGTCCCCCCATATTTAACAAATATCGTTACTTGATAGTAATATCATCCTATCTAGCATGTCCCCTGCCGCCTCGAGATTGAGTATGCACAGTTGGGGAGGTTATAGAACCCAGCAAAGGTCGCCGACTGTGTGGATACTAGGGCGGTAGCAACAAGCTCAACAAGGAACCGATCGTCACCTCGCTATGGATCCACGACGGGTCCGGTCCCGTTCCCGACGGGAGGCCATAAACTCTAATACCCGTAGTAACGGGAAGCGGGCAAGCGCCGGGACATGGTGTTTTGCAGTGTTGCAGCTGCAGCGAACGGGTTGCAATTTCGCCAGACAAAGGTTGTCGAATGGAAAAGACGGTCTAGGCCAGTTGTGGGATGTATTCATTTACCTACTGAACCAATAAGATGAGTAAAGAAATGCAGGATGACGATCGTTTCATGTTCAGTATGGCAATCAGGAGTAGCGAACTGCTTTTCATATTCACTCCAGATTATGACTTTGTTTTGATGGGGCCCTGTTTACTGTAAGTACAAGTCTATACTGACTGTACTATGTCTGGGTCTGTATCCCCATTTTTAAGACTGGGTGTGGACTCCTTTTTTGGAGTGTTTTTGATTTTTTTTCCCACTTCTTTTCTCACCGGTGGCTGCATATATTCCAGCGATCAAACCCCATTTTCTACCCGACTTGTCTGCTTTTCCCCTCTAGGAAGCGAGTTTACACGACAAATCTGGACCATTGAACGCGCTTGAACTGGAATTCAGGCAAAGATGGGTTCGGCAACCTCAAAGGAGATGGCGGCGGCGGTGCTGATACCGTTGCCGTTTGCCGTCATCAGCATGCTCCTCCGTTTCTGGATCAGAGCACGCAAGAACACCTGGGGACCAGATGACTGGGCAATGGTCGCTACTGTGGTAAGTGGTTTGGAAATGCTGTTCTAAACAGGAGAGTGTTTTGGCTGACCAGCAAAATAGCCTGTGTGGCTGGTTACCACAATTTCGACGATAGCCATGGCCTGGAGCGGAATCGGACAGCAAGACGACACCCTGACGCCGGAGCAGATGGTGAATTCTCTTCGGGTGAGTATTTGCACTCTTTTGGCTTGCTTGCACTTGCAATTTTATTGGTTTTTCTACTAAGTAAGTAAGCATTACTTATTGATACTGACGATCTCCACAGTGGTTCTACATCTTCCAGGAATGCTGGTGTTTTGTGCTAGTCACTTTGAAATGGTCCATCGGCTTTACTCTTCTCAGAATCGCCGGCGGTAAGCGTTGGGTGACGTGGCTCATCTACTCATGCCTGGTGCTGGTCACCATCTGCACCGGCGGCACTGGCATGTTTCTCTTTTTCGGATGTTACCCTGTCGAGTAAGCTTATTCCCCTCGCTGTCTAGCTCGAATCTGTCATCCCGTTGCTAAAAAAAGACCCTTTTTTTCCGTCCGCCAGAAAAAACTGGCACACGGACCTTCCAGGAACATGCCATCCCCGGGAGATCCAGACGGCGCTCTCCTTCCTCGTCGCGGCTGTTTCCATCTTGACCGACTGGGTCTTTGCCATCTTGCCGGCCGTGTTGATCTGGAAGCTCCAGATGCCGAGCCGCGTCAAGATGTCTGTTATTGGCCTTCTCGGGCTTGGTTTCTTGTTAGTATACCCATTTTCACCCCTAAAAGATGACGTGTTGTATGCCCTTGTGCAGAACATGAATCAGAGGCAGCACCGAAAAAGCAAGACGAGGCAACTACTGACTTTTTGCCTCCGTCCTTTTCAAAACTTGTAGTGCGTCCATCGCCCCCATCGTGCGGCTACGATACCTCCTCCTCATGAACGACGCGACGCGCCTCATCCAGAACCTGGGAATAATCCTCGCCTGGGCCATCGCCGAGGTGGGCATCGGGCTGCTGGTGGCCAACCTGCCGGCCTGCCGACCGCTGCTGGAGCGCGCCCTGTCCCGCCTCACCTCCTTCACCGGCTCCAAGGGCAAGACGCTGGGCCACACGGGCGGCGACCCCGAGACCGCCAACAAGGCCAGCTACCTCGAGCTCGGGGAGCAGTCGGGTGCGCACGGCGGCAGGAGGGGAAACAGCCGGACGGTCGGCACCGAGACGGGCACCTCAAACTATGGCGTCGAGACGCGCATCTACGGCAGGGATGACCTCGGCGGCGAGAGCGTCGACAGCTGGGCGGCGGACCAGGAGAGCATGAGACGCATCGTGGCCAAGGACAGCTCCGGGGCGATTCGCGTCCAGACCAAGTTTGGCGTCGAGGTTGAGAACGACCACAGGGGTGGGTTCTGAGGGTCGACGGCTTGTGTTCTGTATGAGTTTGACGTTTGTGGCTTGGTGGGCGAGGGGAAGGCTTCGGATCTTGTAACAAAAGTTGAAAAAGTTCCTGTTTAGTTCCAGTGCGGATTTTACCCAAAAGATGAGTAAGAATGTTCAGCAAACCTCTTTCGGCTGCTTAGTATTATAGGGGCAGAAAGAAAAGAAAAAGAAAATATGTACAAGAATATAATGTGCCAAGATTCCGACCGTTAGTCTCCCAAAGAAAATGCAACCCCAACCCAACCCAACCATGCTTTCGCTTGTTTTTTCGTAAAAGACATCACTTCCGCTCGCCACTTTCGTCACTCCTGCTGTTTATGCTACACTCAGCATGGAAGCCAGTCACCATCGTGCTCACTGGTCCATACAACGGCAACCAAAGAACCAAAAAAGACGCCACCGAGGACTGATATGCAGTAGCCAATGTTCATCGTCATGACCGCGAGCATGCTAGAGATGAAAGGAAGGGTTCAAGTCAGCGCACCGCTCGTAGACCGTACACCAGCGATGGAAACTAGACGGGAAAGGAAAAACGTACAGCAGGTAACCCAGAGCAGCGACCAAGACGTCGTAGAGCGCCCTCTCAACCGTCGCCAGCCACGAGATGCCTCCCCTCCGGACCTCGTGGTGCTCCGTCGACGCCGACTTGGCGTGCGAGGCGGGCCGCCATCGCCTGGCCTCGAGGACTGGCTTGAGGGCCAGCGTGATGCGGGTGAAGGTGCCGAGGACGATGAGGAAGATGCATGTCCCCGCGTACTGGCCCGCGCTAATCGGCTGCCACCCCGACAGGTAGAGAGGGGTTGTGGTTGATGCGTGGAAGACCATCATCTCTGGAGAGTATAATTGGGATCCTGTCGTGGTAAATTGTGTTTGCGGTCTTGCCTGTCGTTGCGCGATGTCGCGGTGGAAAAGAAAGACGAGCACAAGGTTTTCGGGCCCTGCTTGAACAGAACAAGCGCTGGTCGCGGGAAAAGAAAAAAAAAAAGAAAAAAAGGCTAGCTGTTCACTACCGATTTGCCTCTTGCGATGCCGAGTCAAATGCCTCGCATGGAAAAAAGTCAGATCTTTGTTCTATGAGTTGTGTGGCAGCGTGACTCTTCGAACGGCTCAAGATTTCTTTGTGCGAATCACGGATAACGAGACAGGAAGGGAAAAAGCGATCATCCGGGGTGATTGACAAGTCGAGACGCTCTTGCTTTGTCTACCAAAAGACGATCTCCGAATGCAGGCCAACAGATTGTCAATGTGAACTGCATTGGGGTATCAATAGGGAGGTAACACAAAGGTGGGAATGGAAGGGAGATAAAATTAAATTATTTCTCTGCCCCGCCGCTTTACATTCCTTACTAGAAGGTTTGCGCTGATTCTAATATCGCTACCAAGTCGAGTCAATCCAGCGCTTTTGGGGGATTTCCTAAATTACATTGGTAGGATGGGCGAGTAAGCTCTTGACCTCCGGGGTGGTGGCTGCAAAAAGATCTTTGCAAATCGTTATAGAAACAATTGTGTTTATGGGCAAAAATGAAATAGTTTGCGGTTTACTACGCAGATGTTCCAATTGGAGACCCGCCCTTGGCCTTCGGCAATGCCAGCAATGGGGCTGTGAAGCTGTCAGTCCCAATGCGTTGGTATGTTGCAATGCCTAAATTGCTTGTGTGTATCTAAATTTGGGGTGGAAATGCTAAATTGTCTTTATGCTCCCTTGTCAGGTTAAATGCCATCCGGGATGCCTTGTGGGCCAAACCTGGGTGGGCGAGTAATGCCAAGCTATGCGATGGGATTTAGGACGCTGGGAATAGCTTCACTATCAGCCTTGAACCTTCTTTTTCCTTTTTTTTTTCTTCTTGTTTTCCCCGAGGATGACTGCCAAGATCGATGAGACAGCTTCTTTTCGATGGGTATGACGACCCGATGAAGCTGTGAGACATTTGACGATGAAGATGAGTTGGAAGTTGGAACAAAGGATGGGATGTGCAATTATAGCTGAGAGCTGAAAAGAAAATACAAAGAAAAAGCCAAGAAAACATGGCAAACTCCCCAAGGATTACATGCGATTAAGAACAAATAGTACAAAAAAAAAAAAAGACAAAAACATCCACCCAACTCCTCCGCCATTTCATGATGCCATCGGTGCGTCTCATCCCATCCTCATCCCAAAAGCCCCCCGACTTTTTGTCTTTTCCCCCCACACGAGAGAATCAGTCGGCGTACGAAACGAGGTGGCTGACCAGGTGCCAATCGGCACCGGCGTTCTGCCTCCAGCACGAGTGGACCAGGGCGTCGACCTGCTCGGGCCCCTTCTTGGTCTGGCGGAAGAGGGCGATGCGGTAGAGGTTGGTGACGGCCATGAGCCCGGCCTCGACGACCTGCTTGTCGTCGCCAATCTTGAAGCCGGCCCACCTCTCGCTGCGCTTGAGCTGCTTCATGATGTCCTCCTTGCTCTCCATCATGTCGTCGGTGCCGAAGCTGACGGGGTTGAGCATGACGCAGTCGTCGGCGATGTACTCGCCCGCCGACCGCGGCTCGTCGCAGATGGCCCGCCACAGCAGCGTCTCCATGTTGAGGGCGTCGGCGTGGTTGCGCCGGCTGATGGTGTTGAGGGGCTTCTTCTTGGGCTCGTCGTCCCCGTCAGACGAAGACTGCGACGCCGAGCGTCCGCCGCCGTTGGTGAGGCCTAGCATGGTGGGCATTTTGGGTTTTGGTGAAGTGGATATTTTTTATTTTCGTGTCGATGCCTTGTTCGTTATTGTATATTAACCAGGTTCAGGTCGAATAATTGCGACCAAGTTGGAGATTGAGTACCAAGATTTGGGTTAGTTTGGAATGGTAGGCTAAAATTTGACCAAAATCGCTCGGACAAAATCGTGGGGGACACTGGAAATATTTAAAAAGTTGACAATGGCAGACCCCTCTACGGTCGGTAGAAAACCTGCAGGTACAATCGCATTTATTCCATCTTGCTCCCATCGCATTGCATCCCGTCATGTCGCCTGTATTTCGTCACTCGGAGCTCGAAAACAGGAATCTCCCACCAGCTGTTTTCCAGGGAGCTTGCCCCACTGACGTCAACCCTGGCCGTTTGGACAATCAGCAACCACTTTTCGCTGCTGATGTCCCCGGCCGCCGATCACTGGAGACGGGACCAGCCCCTATGAACTTGCCGATTGGCTGACAGGGCTGAAGAAAGACGCAACCTGCCACTTGCCCGTGCGCTCACGTTCTAGACTTGGGGGCTTTTTTTTTTCCTTTCCTTGGGGGGCAAGGGGGGTTCCCACCAAGACATCTCGTCATAAGGCTATGTCAGTACAGGTTGTTTTCGGGTCTTGAAATGGGGGTTTCGGCTCAACGTCACCATGGCAAGGAAGCTTAAGTGTGGGAGGGGACCCTGGAATGCCAAGCCAGGTGAATGATGCAGCAGCATCCGAAAACTGGGCTACACGCCTTGACGCACGTTTCTCACATCTGTTCATCGAGCCCCCATCAAACCTGAATTATTTGTAAGTCAGCGGGTTTTGGGCAGGGATGTGTTGGAGATCCAGATTGGCGTGAAGCATGAGAACATTTATTCATTCAGCTTCGAATGCAAACCACGCTGGTACCCTCTCGCCAAGGATCTCAATACCTTCGTTGGTTGATTGATGTAGCTACCCAAAATCTGTCGCAGAGAACCTTTTGCTTCTCGTTGATTGTTGAATCTCGCCAAAGGTTCCCTATTTCAAAGGCCGATGCATTGAGGTTTACGTGCATTAATTTCACCGTGATAATCCTGCATCACGAGCTATCTCACTGAAATTCGGAAATGATGGTACCTCAAGTAAAAATACTGCATAGGTATCATGCAAAACTAAATCCTGTTGTCCTTGGTGTCAGTCCATGCCGCCTCTTTCTCTTTTTTTTGCCTTCCTTTCCTACTCTGCAAGCTCACGAGGCAAACTCGCCATTTTCATCCAATAAACAGATTATCCATTTCCACAGAGCCAGGCGTCCAACACATGGATGTGCTCTGCTTCACAATGTACCCCTACAGCTGTGGAAGTGTGCACATAACGAGGGCTAAGCCTGCCAACAGCCATTCCGTCGAACTCAAGAATCTTCTCTGACCCGCGCGAGTTCACGGCCGCGATCTGATTGTGGAAAAGCAAAGAGCCCGCCAGATGGCCAAGGAGAATCGAAAGGTACCGCCGCTTTGATAAGACCCCGGCTTTAGCTATAGCGCCGAGGATGATGCCACGGTGAGTACAACGTAGCATTCGCTGGGGACGGCGGGGGTCCGCCCAAAGGCGTCCTGGATGTCCACCTTGACGGATACGGCATTGCAGTATCTCAGGTGGCTGATTGTGATATCTTCCTTGAGAATATCGACGGCATTGCAAACATGACGGCCATAGCTATTGGCGAGAAGGGGGCTGGGAATTTCAAGACAGCCTAGCTTAGATTGGGCTTTGGTCTTAGGCTTTAATAACGGCTATGCTGGACCTGATTTCTTGCAGCGATCTTTTTTTTTTTTTTTTTTTTTTTTTTTTTTCTTTTTTGAAATTCCCAGGTCCTAGAAAAAGGACAAAATCACGGACTTTGAACAGCCACTTACTATAATTCTACCATGGCAACCAGCATGTCTAGGACTTGCTCGCTCTGTGCGTCTTTAAATCCCTCTCTGGTTTTGAATACCTAGGTGTGTAGATACATATATGATGGGCTCATCTGGGAATGCAGTCAAAACTGGCAGACGCGGAAGCCGAGAGGAAGGTTATAAACAAGTACTTGAGTCTTATCATGCCCAAGCTTAATACGTTATAATGATTAAACATTACAGTCCATAGGTCGACTATGTTCCAACTACTTCTATTATTGCCAGCGCTGACGAGGTTTCAAAGGATTTGATCTCCGTCTCCTCTAGCTTCAAATACCCACACAAACATGAGCATTTGCCCACATGCTCTTGCAATCCGAGCCAGCGCCAGGGTTCCAGCGGATAACGTCTGCGATGCTGACTCCGTACTGGGGTGCGATGGTTTCGCAGCTCTGCCCACCGACGACAAAGTGGAACCTTTTACAGCCGGCCACCATGCCAGGCTGCACAGGCTGAGGGGTATCAGCGGCCGGCGGGGGTCGGGTCGGCGAACCGCCGCTCGAGGTGCCGATGCAGAGGTAATAGTCGGGCCACATCCCCCCGCAAGCCGCACCGCCGATCCCGGTGTTCCACTGAACAATCTGCTCTGGGGTGATTCCGTACCGGTTGGCCACGGCCCAGCAGTTGTCGCCCGGCACCACGCGGTGGAAGCGGTTGCAGTTGTCCACCATGCCGTCTTGGACAGGCTGCGGCGTTGCGTTGGGTGGCGGCGTGGTGGGAGGCGTAGTGGTAGGGGGAGAAGGCTGGCCACCCACAACGCCGACGCAGGCGTTGTAGCCGGTCCAGAGGTTGTCGCAGGCGGGACCGCCGACCTCTGGGTTCCACGTGTGCACTTGGGACTCGGTCAGGCCGTACTGGTTTGCCAAAGTCCAGCAGTTGTCATCTGTGCCGACGAGATGGAAATGGTTGCAATTGTCGACCATGCCGGGCTGGGCAGGCTCAGGGGTCTGAATGCCATTAGCGGGCTTGGCGGGGGTTGGTAGTGCGGTCGACGTGGTGCTTGTCTGCTCAGGGGGGCTGGCGACTGGCGGTGGGGACGTTGGTGTCGGTGCCGCGCTAGCTTTGAGACAGTAGGATCTGTCTGTCTTCCAATCCTGGCAAGACTTGACGGATGGGTTCTAACATATGGGGCGAGGTTAGTGTGAGGTCTCCAAATGACTCTAAAACACGAATTATACTGTTATAGTGAATGGATTGGTGGTGTAGTGACAATTTGACTTACCAGCCTCAAAAGATCAGCGACAGGAACCCCAGCGATGGATAGGGCAGTCTGGCAGCTAAGACCATCATCGGTGTTCCACCACAAAGTACAATCAGCAGGCACGTCAGGATCATGGTCGTATAACGGAAAGTCGCTGTCCCAAAGGAGCAATGCAGCTCCGAGGGTTTGCGTGGCACAAAGGCCGACGGTGGCGATAATGGAAGCTCGGAACATTGCAGCAAAACAGTTGAGATGAAGGCTGAGACTTGCAGCTTGAAGGCTGGGAAACTAGGCAAGTGAAGGTAGTAAGAGTGGGAGGTGTACTCGGTCTAAATATACCAAGATTTACTACGCTTTCGTTGTAACTTGTAAGCACGAAATAGACGCGCAAAACATCTGGCAAGGTTGTGGCTGACTCCGAGGAACACTCTTTTCTCCGAGATAGTCTGAAATGGGTACATAGAATGGATATCTAATCTTACTCTAGTCCTGGAGGCCCCGTAGATATGCGTATGTTGAACGAGGTACCCGAGCAGACAAACAATATTGCTGAATATTATAACATGTGTCTCTTGGCACCTGGCCTACAACTGCCCGACTGCGGTCTCCAACAGTCGTAATCTCTCTCCTGGCTCCCGTCAGGGAATTATCACCGAAGGTAAACTTCCCCTTTCAGAGTCTGGCACCGGGCTTCTTGCAATTACCAACCCAGGTGCGGTCCGAATGGTGAGGCTATCACCCGATGCACATGAATTTAGCACTTGATGCATCGAAAGCGGAACTCGCCTGGGGCTTTAAGCTTGGACTTTTGGAAGCTGGGCAAGCTGTACGAGCAACAACTTCTTCCTGGGCATTATTGCTGCAATTTGTCTCCCGGGTCGTCAAAGAAGACTCCGTTTTCGCCCTGTTGCTTCCATGTACACTTGCATCAACGGATCTAACCATGTGCTCGTCGCAATTTGACCAACAGGGCTGCCAGTTCATACCGCTTTATCCTGGCCAAGACCCAATATGGGAACTTTCAGGGGTCGTGGCGGCGAGGGCAGGTATGTGGGCTCGTTCCATCAACCAGTCAAAGGGTCGCCAAGACCCATCCTGGCAGGTGTGAGGGATGTTGACACATAAAAACCAAAGCCTCTCTCCAACGTAGCAAGATGCATGTGAGATTGCAAGAGTTGCAGAGGCAAATCGACATGGGTAGAGTCGCTTGCGTGAAAACATCATTTCCTGGCACGCCAGCGGTCGCGGACCTTCGAGTCATAGCCCTAGAGTGAGTGGTGTGGGGACTCGGGGAGGGCAGGAGGCGGGGCCCCGGACCACAAGGCTTACTGGTTTGCTATTGGTAACCGTTCTGTCGGGTCCTCCCGCTTTTGGATCATCAGGGTTTGGTTAGCTTCATGGCGACATGGTCAGACAAACAAATTTGTCTTGTGCTCGTATCATTTGACAGCTTGGCCGGGCCTCGACCTCGCTTCCGACCCCGAGAAAAGGCGGGCCTGTTGCTTTGATTCACCGAGGGGGAGCATTACCTTCCGTTTGCATACAACCACCTCGGTGTCTAGTGGGGGTATGGTCTCAAGAAAAATGAAAACAAAAGAAAAAGGAGAATTAAAAATCAAACGCATGGGGTGTACTCTTATTTTGAGTACTGGGTCACATTATGCTCAATTTCTTCACGTCACAGGTCGTAGCATGCGTGTGTGTTGAGACAAGGGCGGAACTACGAACAGGTACGCAGCTATCTCCCTATCTGTTAGGTAGTTATAGGTAGGTAAGGTGCCTACCTCAACAGGTTCCCCAGAATCGCCCCGACGACAGCTATCTTGACAACCTAGAAGGTACATGGATCAGATTGACGGCGTAACAGCCCCAAACCAATAATGACCTTGATGCAGTCACTTTCTATTGGCCCATATTCATTCACCACAGAGTGACTATAAACGTGCACGACAGTGCAAACAGCCAGACCATGCCCAGTCCCAAGTTACACACAAGTCCCAAACTAATCTCGAAGCAAGACTCCCTGTCATAACTCCAGAGCCCGTCAGTGCAACGCGTCCTGGCCCAAATGTCGCGCGACACGTTTGCGGCAATTTCTTTGGCAAAGGGCTCGTAGGTACAGCCGATTCGCGGTATACCCGTTTCGACTATCGAACACGGTCTTCCCCCAGGAGTGACTAATTTGTCCTGGTTATGTCCCCCCTTCCAATACGACTTTTTCTCATCCAAGACACGGAAAGGGAAGGATGTCTTGTGGTCGAGATGTCGACACGAACTCAACGTCTTCTCGATGCTCAGGGTTTGACCGCCAGGTGCAGAGTGGAATTCAATCCCGCCGACCGCGTCCATGCCACCCAATCCAGTGCGAAGGTCGTATCTGGGATCGCTGCCGTTGAGAAAGCATCTTTCATCCAACCTCATGTACCAGGAGACGTGAATGGTGTCGGTGCCGTTGGTCATGTTGAGGATGCTGATGGGGGCGGTGTAAATAAAAGGCGTCCCAGGCGGTGGCATCTTCATCTTCGCCCAGTCCTCACCCTGTATACTATCGATTTGGTTCCACCAAGAGTTTCTTGTATTTTTCGACATCCAGGCGCCTTCGCTGCGGCTGTTGATCCCAAGAGAAATGTTGAGCGCGCTCATCGAGATTTTATCCAAGTTGCGAAAGGCGAAAACGATTGGGAACCATTCGGTGGGCGCATAAGTCTGGTTTGCCACTGGAAAGATGAGATCAACCTGGACGTCGGCCGGCAGGTTTGGCTGGGCTTTCACAAACGAGCCCAGCAAGTAGGAGACAAAGGTGAAAATGAGGATTAGACGCATCGTGACGTGATGACGCGATTGAACGACGCAGCTAAGGCGAAAGGTCGGCTGGAGGGTACGACCACGGGCTTTAGGCGGCTTGGGTGCGGCACCCCGCAAGGGTCTCCCCTTTCCCCGATCCTATATATGCTATATTTGGCGTATCTCGTCAAAAACGGTACGAAGTGGCGGTTGGCATACGCAGACGACGTGCTTACATGGAAATCGTCACCCTCGTTGGAGGAAAACGTACGTTGGCTGGAAGATAAACTCCGGGATATGCACGAAATTGCGGCGGAAGAGAAGATCCATTTTGCAGCGGAAAAGACAGAGGTGATTCATATCACTAAGAAAAGGCACGGTCGCAACCCGGAAATCCGGATTAATGGTAGAACGGTTACCCCGGTCCAACTACCGGGCGGTCGACGCGGACAAAGCGCCTCCGGGGCCGAGCGCTACCCGGGCATGCGTTGGCTTGGTTTTTGGTTCAGCCGACGGCTAGACGGGCGCCGCCACGTGGCCGAAAGGGCTGCCAAAGCAATGGCGGTCGCTGCTCACCTTAAAGGTTTTGGGGCAGTAAGATACGGACCGCCTGCGGCTGCACTTCGCAAGGCAGCGGTGGCATGCGTGGGTTCCTCGGCCACCTACGCAGCCGAGGCATGGTACAACCCAGCGCACAAGCAAAGAGGACTCCTCAAAGCATTGAACAAACCGCTGGTTTTAGCGGCACGGGCAATCCTCCCGGCGTATAAAACCACCCCCTCGTCCACTGTTCTCAGGGACGCAGGACTACCCTCGGCCCGCGTCGCGCTGGCCTACACCCGCCTGAAATACGGCGCCCGACTAAGGTTCGCGGACAAGGGGCACCCCCTTGTCAGCCGCCTGCGTGAAACACCTCGTGCCCGCAACTCGGGCCATTCGGCCACGACCCTGCAAACGGCTGCACAACTTCTCCCGCGGATCCGGAGATTAGAGTTGCGCGCACCTCGCAATGCCCCGGATTCTCGCACTGACCCCACCGGAGGAGTCCCGAAAGAGGAAGCGGCCCGCCGCTTTATCGAATGGCTGGACATGGTATTACCTGACGATATTGTGGTATATACGGATGGTTCGGAAAAACACGAAAACAACTGCGTCCAAATAGGGTACGGATGGGCCGCTTTTAGGGCGGGCCTGGAATTTGCCGCAGGCTCCGCATCTATTACGCCGGAAAGCCACGTTTTCGACGCCGAGGCGATTGGCGCCCTAAAAGGGCTACAGGCGGCAGCCAAGGCCCAGCCAGGCGCCCGGATCTGGATTTGTGTGGACAGCACCTCGGTTATTTGGGGTCTTAGAGGCGACGCGCCGCGTTCGTCCCAATGGGCCTTTCTGGAGTTCCATGACCTTGTCGATCTACTCCGAAAACAAGGTACCGAGGTTCGGGTCCGTTGGTGCCCTGGGCACCAGGGAATCCCGGGAAACGACCGGGCTGACGAGCTGGCCAAGGCCGGCTCCGCCGGACCGCCGGACCCAGACCCGAGGGCTTAGCAAACCACGTATAGCGGTGCCGGCACGGTCCTCAGAGCCATTCTTTCGAATATAGAGAAGGACTGGTGGCGTAAAGAACTCTGTGAACGGTCCCCCGCATATAGGGAATGGAAATTCCAATACACACCGAGAAAGGAGCCCGAGGAACTGCGTTTGCCAAGACCCCTACTGGGCCATTATTTGGCCATGAGGACCGGCCACGGCGATTTCAAGGCCTACCATGACCGTTTCAACCACCAGGATGCAAACACCTCGTGTGCCTGGTGCTGGAAGCGGACCTCCCCTGAGCACCCGGTGCACTGCCGCTATTCGCGGGCGGTGTGGAGAAACTGGCCGTGGCCTAATAACGACCGGCCGGCCGGGCCGCCAAATCGCGCCCAACGCTGGAAATTCTTCCAGACAAGCTTCGGGCAACCGAAAAGCTTTGAGGCGTTTTCGATAGCCACCAACTACTTCAGCGCCCGCCCCAGAGCGGCCCGCCAGCGCCCCGCGCGCCACGAACGCACTTTACGCCTAGGGACACCGATCGTAAACGACTCGAACTCTGACGAGGAATAGACTTACTGCCTTTTCACCCACACTTCACGGCACAAGCCGTCAGACGAACCCTCCGTGCACCTTAGGCACGGGGTCGCGTCAGTGAACTAACCCCCTAAGCAGGACCGGGCCCGAACCCGGTCAGGCACGATCCGCCTCTGCCCTCCTTGTTTTCCCCCTGTGTAAATAAAGAAGATAGAACGCGCGCCGAGATACCCCTCGGGAGGTTGCTAACGGCCGGCTAACAAGCCGGGCCGAGCCCGGCGTTAACTAATACTACTACTACTACTACTACTACTCGAGACCTTTGCGCCAACGAGAGAAGGAGGCGAGGAGCTTCTGGAACTCGTTTTCGGCTTACTTCAAATACCGCTCGGCATAGCCGGATCGCGCTTCTTTGGAAGCTGTAAGTGAAAATGCATACCATGACTGATAATAAAGTCTTTCTGACATGATAGTACACAGCTCTCATGTCAAAGGCATTTTTCAAGGGTTCCGCTGGGGATGCTAAGAAGGAGCTTTTGGAGGAGGCGGTCGGCGGCATTGCCGGCATTGGCATGGATGAAGCCAAGAACCAGATCAAGTAAGTTTTACTCCGCAAAATGACACAGCTACAGCATGCGGACCCGGATAAGCGTTACGCGAACGAAAGAATTGACACGCGCTACACTCCGCTCCGCAGAAACCTAGGCAAGATGGATTCGGTCGACTTCACGAGACTCTACAACGACACCATTACGAACTGGAAGGATCAAATGGACAAGCTACTCAGGAAAATTTTCGATGGTTCTCCGGAAAGTGTACAGGCCATCGAAAATCTGATTAGTGACGGGAAAATGCTCCCCGGCGGCGGCAGCGACGGATGGGGACCTAGCGAGCACACTGATGCATGGAATCAAGAGAAGGCCATCCAGCGGGCATTCTACGCATTGACGATCCCAAGGGCCTGGGACCTTAATGGCTACAGCCCGGTGCTCGTCCGCTTCACTGGGGGCAAGAAGAACGGCTGCGACATTGACGCCTCACGATACTTTTTCGTTCACTGGGACGTCTACAACGTCGCTTGGAGGTGCTTTGAGGGTGAATCTTGGATTCTCGCCGGTGTTCGTTATTCTGAGAATTCCATATGCGGTCCTGGAACCCCCGGAATGCCCTGCACCCCTCAGGTTCGATGGACCCTGGACGTACTGGACGGCATCGAAGAAATCCGCGACGGAAAATGGGGTGGTATAACCATAGACGATTTGATTCATGGGTAAGTCTCAACATGCATCTCCCGACTTCTGTCGAAAGAAAAAAAGCATCTCTCGATTCAGATATTGACCTATGATTCAGGGCGCACAACACGTGGCGTGCCAACGATCGAACCAACAAACTGGGCGACCCCTCTACATTTGCCACCCCAAAGTCCGGTCCTGAGACCCTCGCGGACCCCAGGCTGGACATTACCGTACCTGGCTTCATCCGCATCCCAGTGTGTTCTGCCGAGGAGGTCAAAAAGAATCTCGCCCTCGGACGGAAGCGGGCCAATACTCCAAACTACCCTTGCAACTAGATAGGGCCCTGGGAATCGATGAAATGTATGGCAGATGGGCGGTGTTGGAGCTCCAAGGTTGGTATGCTTGGGCAGGTACCTTACCTAGGCACATGTTGGGGCTACGAGAAATGTAGAAACAATTTAACCCTAAAAAAATCGAGCACGCCTCTGGTGAAAAGCCCCAATGATATCACCGTTCTCACAATGTTGCAGGAAGAATCGCAAGCGACATGCAGAGCCGCAGGCATGTCGACTGTACTCACACCCGCTCGACCGACCGGTCGAGATTCCATTGTCCCGAGCCCTTGTGTAGTAGCGTTTTCACACCCGGGCGGGCTACATAACAAAGCATAGAAAAAAGGTTTCACTCTGGGTAGAAGGTGGACTTTTTGAGTTAGGGCTGCTTGAGAGAAGCGTCTTTTTGGGAGTGTCTTCGGGGGAAAGTGCTTGTAGTCATGTTTGTAGTCATGAGGTTTCTCGTTTGCAGCAAACAGACTGGTGCTGCACAGGGAGGATAGAGTTATGAATTATCTGTCTTTTGTTTTTTTGACTGCTCCTATTCTTTTTTTATGTTTTTAACATGTCTTACTTTAGTCTCCCTGAGATTAGCCACATCCCCGCACCGGATGTTATTCTTGTCATTTTATACTTAAAATGTTATAACTATTCATGGAATTCAATCTGCTCGTATTCCTCTGTGTCGCCCAAGAGACAAGGTCCTTTCGGGCACCCCGAGCTTTGGCCGTGCTGGAATTTTCAAAGGTGCACAAGGTATCCTGCAGTCTAAGCTTAGACCCCGAGTAGAAATACCGAGTCAAAAATTTGCGGGGGCGATTAATGCCACGAAATTACTGTGAAGATCTTTGTTGTACTTGGAAGTGGGTTGTTTCACAAATCCGGGTTCTTGGGAATTGGATCTGCCCGAGGTGTTAGTCGTGGTTAACGAGCAAAGCACGTGAGTAAACATATAACTTTTGCCGGCTTTCAACGTGGAAAATATAAAAAACGAGTCCTCTGGCCCCCGAAAATACTGTCTGTTGTCTTTGACTCCCAGTCCAACTTGGGATTAGTCCGTTGTTACGTTTTGTCTTTCTTTCTTTCTTTTTTTTTCTTTTGTTCTTTTCCTTTCTCTCCTCGGTCGTCAGTTTGGGCGCCTTCTCCGTTCGGCATTCCGCTCTTTTTGCTCTTTGATTTTGTTATACCGACCTAAAAATGAGGCCTCTCAACCTGTTTACGGTCCTTGCTGTCGCAGCCTCGGGCGTCCAGGCCCTGGCTGTTGCCCGCGAGGTAAATCTGAAACTCGCGGTCCGCGCCGTGGACGAGCTTCACGCGCAGGAACCCACCCGGGCCAAGGAGCAGAGGCATCTCGAAAGCCCACAGGCGCCCCGCATACCTGAAGGCGGGCACTTGGCCGAGCGCCCCGACGAGGCCGCAGCCGCCGCTCCCGCTACCGATCACGAGCCCGTCCTCGCGGCGCGGTACTTGCCAGAAACTCCTACCAGGCCCCCGGGGACGTTTCGTAAAAAGTGCGCGAGCACCGCGACGAGGCTTGGCAAAATGGCCCACACGTGCGGGAACGCCCTCGATAAGTTGGCCAACAGAGTCGGCGGAAACTCTGGAACGTACTTCTCGGGCCAGCCCTCCCAGTACGCGGATCCTGCACACCTCCAGGGCCAGGCTTACAGCCACGCCATGGCGGGCCAGCAGCACCCGGCGCCCCAGCAGATCAACGTGCAGCAGGGCTACCAGCAGCCGGCCTATCAGCAGCCAGGGTATCAAAATTCGCTCTATCCGCAGCTGCCCCCTGACCAGCCAGTCTATCCGAAGCCGGGGTATCAATAGCAGGTCAACGTGCAGCATTGGGAGAATGAGTGCGTTCCAGGCAGGGATGAGCAGTTAGATACGAGTACATGTACATATATGCGTTATTTGTTTGAGGAGGAGCGCACGCCAGAATCACGAATCACCGGTATTTTCTCAAGACGGAGTCGGTCCCATAGCCCCCGTTATCCATTAATACAAACACCTGATAGATTAATCAGCAAGTGACCATTGTTTTATAACTCAATCATCTGATCGCCTTTGTAAATCCTAGTTAAGAACTCGCTTTATAAATTTATATCTACCTAAAATTACGGCGTCACGAACACTTTTATGCGAGTGGCAGGGTTATAAATTTTACGATTATATGCATGGGTCAAGGTATCAATGGGGATTGTTGTGCCTAGTCTAGTGCAACCTTTTCAGCTGTATTCTTAGAACCTAAAAAGGCGGGAGGTTACAATTTGACTGGTTAGGTATCCAGCGACCAGCGCCACCCCTGTCGCGCCCCGATTTGGCAAGAGGTCTGCCCCTGTTTAGCTTGAATGGAACCCTAAACTACAGACTTCCCTGACGACAGTTCGGCTTTGCCGAAATAGCTACTACTTGGGGGCTGTTCGTTGTGGGCCCCCTCAAAGAGGGGGTTACAAAACCTTGATTTTCGAAAAAACCGTGGGCCAGCAAATTTGTTAGCAGATCGCTAACAAAGTAGCTCATGAAAGTTCGATTCACGTTCGTAAACACTACACCCACGAAAAAGGTTAGAATTTGCAGATAAATTGAAGCCGTGAATTGCGCTGTAGATATCTATTTCTGGAGTTTTGGCTCAATCGCCCTTTTCCGGTCGCTCAAGCGGTCACAAGGCGACCCGGGTACTTCCAACTCATCCTTTCTACCACCCGGTATTGGCGGCGAGGAACGGTCTTCAAGCGGTCTCGTATCCTGAAGTTGACGGGGAGAGGGTGTAGCCAATGGTATATACCGTGGGAACGGTTTGGAAGGCCTGTTTGGGGCGGGAGGTGAGGCTGATTGCGAGGATCGTGATACGCATATGCTGATAGAACAGGCAGAGTCGGTATCCACGGTAATATTGATCTGGGTACTTATATTTCCAGCTGAAATTGGCCCTTTATCGACGAACCATGACTGTGAGGGCTGTGAATCGGTCTTCTTCCTTTTTCCAGGGCGTTCCCTGACCGCCGGAACGTTCTCCGGCGTGAAGCCGAGGTCCTCCAGATATCTCTTCTGTTGTATCTTAATCCCGTTGGGCATGCCCTCTGTTTCTCGCCAGCGTTGAATAGCCTGATTCTTATCCCTATACCACGCATCTCTGACGAACTTTTCTTGTTGGTATAGGGCTGTTTCCTCGATCAACGCCTGTTTGGCTTCGTGAGCGACCCGCATATCTTCTAACGTATTAGCGGTCTGGAACTGCTTGTCTTTTGACTTCAACGTCATTTTGACTTTGTAACGTGAAGCGCGTTGAAGGCGTTTTTGCTTATTCGTCTGCTCTTGGGCAACGCGTTGCTGTAGGATGATCGCCTCGTTGGCAACGGCTTGTAAATCCGAGATAGCATCAACGGTATCTGAACTAAAGTGGTGCGCCTTGGCCGCCATACGGCTTGCCGCATATTTGGCCCGTGAAAATCGTTCAGCGGTAGGAAGGGAGTCCGGATATCGCGGTGTATTCGCTGCCGTGGCGTGGCCACGCAGTTTGGCGAGCACTTTGGTGCCGTCGACAGGAAACAAGCCTGTATCTTGGAAACCGCTTATTACGTGGCCAGTTGTGAAAGCCGTTTGCCAGCAGCGCTAAGTTAAGGGAAGATATATCAGTTTACCGCTAAATTAACCTGTAGATCGAAAACGACTTACTCGAATCGCAGCAACGAAATCTGAGCGGGTGAACACCGGAATACCGGTGTTTATATGCTCATGCAGGACCGCCTGCAACTCGTTTTTCAGGTGAGTGAACACGGATACGTCCATGGGCTGCATATAATGCGTTGAATGAGGCGGTAAAATAACGATCTCGATATCAAATCTGAGGCAATAATCAAGTATCTCCATGCCAAAGTGGCCGGTAAAGCCGTCGAGAAAAAGCCACCTCCAAATACGTGTTTTGGCCCGCTGTGAATTTGGATCGATTTTGGCCGCAGTGCGGTTCACAAAGTCGAATCTGACGTCAAAGTCATGACCAAACCACTCTTTCAACGTGGGAGATCCGATCGATTGCACGGCAGCAACTTCTGGCCACGAATACCGGTTGAAATGCTGTATCCAGGTGAGCTGGATATCTCCGTTGGAAAACCCCGTTTCTGACCGCGTAAAAACGATACCCTCAGGCAGATCCAGATCAAGCCAATCGCTCGTTGGCCACTTTGTGAAGATACAGAAGGGCGGTAGCGACTGCCCAACAGCGTTGCCACCGCCTATCAACGTACAACTCTCACGGTTAGCCGGATCCGCGGTGCGTGGCTTTTCATGCCTCTTTTTCGTCACGACCAATACCGGTATCCGGCCATCTCTCACACCGATTCTAGTACCACATTCGTCAGCGTTCCAGGCCGCTGAAGCCGTGATCCCAAGCTCTACCGCATGAGCCGCCGTGCGGCGATACCAGGCCTCCACAAGATCGATCTGTTGCTCCCAACTAAGGCGAGTAATCTCGACGGGTTGTTGTTTGGTAAGTCGCAGTTCCGGGTGTTTTTTACGCCAACGGCCGTACCAGTTCATTTGAATTGGACCACAGGGCGGTATACGTGACTGACGCATCAGATTGGCCGCAGATATTACGTGTTGTGAGTCGGGATATGCACCAAGTTTATCAAGCTGCATGATATACGCAACGAGAGCTTGATCTTCAGCATCAGTCAACAATGAAGGCCGCCCGCTGCGCTTTATCGATATCTTAGGAATGCCATTGATCAGGAGATTACGAGCATGCCGCTGAGTACTCGAATACGGGTAACCGTTCCTTTTACAGAACGATCGTAGCGATTCTGGCTTGGATCTGCCCTCCCGCGCGGTATCCGCCCTACTGCGGTGAGTTTCGACATATTGGGCATACATGCGGGCTCCTAAGATAGCTGGAGATTCTGGGGACGTCATGATATAGGTATATTTGCGGTAAGTGCAATTGTGTTGTTATGGAACGGGATTACACTCGGCATAAGTTAAATTGTTAACGATTTTCTAGGTAAAAAACTGATGCGGGGTGGCCCACGGTTTTTTCGAAAATCAAGGTTTTGTAACCCCCTCTTTGAGGGGGCCCACAACGAACAGCCCCCAAGTATGTATATATGCAGCTTGACTAATTTCAAAATGACTGTTAAAGCGCACGTCACCAAGAACACCCTATTTATAGTAACCGAGCGTTCATGATTAGGAATATATGGGCAATGCGGAGAAATGCAGCCTTGCTTCGAGCTGCTTTGTGCACTTCAATACAATTCACAACTCATTCTGCGGCTGCTGTCTTGACGCGTGAAATGTATAAGGTATCTTGACCTTTTAAAGCCGAATTGTGACTTGTCATTTTCTGTCCTCAATCTTGTTTCCTGGTACCCACTCCAGTTGTCTGCCTCAAAACAGTACTTTGAAGTCCTTATCCTCTGTGTGATTTGCAAAGTACCGTTATTCTATCGTGCTTTACCTAGTTTTAATTTAAACATGCTAATAAGAAAAAAACAATGCGCTTCCAAAACTTGTACTACATCGCCACCGCCACCTTGGCCCGCTCCCCAGGTGTCATAGCCAGGCCCGGGATTGGAGTTGTTCGACCGAATTTAGTAGTAGTAGTAGTATTAGTTAACGCCGGGCTCGGCCCGGCTTGTTAGCCGGCCGTTAGCAACCTCCCGAGGGGTATCTCGGCGCGCGTTCTATCTTCTTTATTTACACAGGGGGAAAACAAGGAGGGCAGAGGCGGATCGTGCCTGACCGGGTTCGGGCCCGGTCCTGCTTAGGGGGTTAGTTCACTGACGCGACCCCGTGCCTAAGGTGCACGGAGGGTTCGTCTGACGGCTTGTGCCGTGAAGTGTGGGTGAAAAGGCAGTAAGTCTATTCCTCGTCAGAGTTCGAGTCGTTTACGATCGGTGTCCCTAGGCGTAAAGTGCGTTCGTGGCGCGCGGGGCGCTGGCGGGCCGCTCTGGGGCGGGCGCTGAAGTAGTTGGTGGCTATCGAAAACGCCTCAAAGCTTTTCGGTTGCCCGAAGCTTGTCTGGAAGAATTTCCAGCGTTGGGCGCGATTTGGCGGCCCGGCCGGCCGGTCGTTATTAGGCCACGGCCAGTTTCTCCACACCGCCCGCGAATAGCGGCAGTGCACCGGGTGCTCAGGGGAGGTCCGCTTCCAGCACCAGGCACACGAGGTGTTTGCATCCTGGTGGTTGAAACGGTCATGGTAGGCCTTGAAATCGCCGTGGCCGGTCCTCATGGCCAAATAATGGCCCAGTAGGGGTCTTGGCAAACGCAGTTCCTCGGGCTCCTTTCTCGGTGTGTATTGGAATTTCCATTCCCTATATGCGGGGGACCGTTCACAGAGTTCTTTACGCCACCAGTCCTTCTCTATGTTCGAAAGAATGGCTCTGAGGACCGTGCCGGCACCGCTATACGTGGTTTGCTGAGCCCTCGGGTCTGGGTCCGGCGGTCCGGCGGAGCCGGCCTTGGCCAGCTCGTCAGCCCGGTCGTTTCCCGGGATTCCCTGGTGCCCAGGGCACCAACGGACCCGAACCTCGGTACCTTGTTTTCGGAGTAGATCGACAAGGTCATGGAACTCCAGAAAGGCCCATTGGGACGAACGCGGCGCGTCGCCTCTAAGACCCCAAATAACCGAGGTGCTGTCCACACAAATCCAGATCCGGGCGCCTGGCTGGGCCTTGGCTGCCGCCTGTAGCCCTTTTAGGGCGCCAATCGCCTCGGCGTCGAAAACGTGGCTTTCCGGCGTAATAGATGCGGAGCCTGCGGCAAATTCCAGGCCCGCCCTAAAAGCGGCCCATCCGTACCCTATTTGGACGCAGTTGTTTTCGTGTTTTTCCGAACCATCCGTATATACCACAATATCGTCAGGTAATACCATGTCCAGCCATTCGATAAAGCGGCGGGCCGCTTCCTCTTTCGGGACTCCTCCGGTGGGGTCAGTGCGAGAATCCGGGGCATTGCGAGGTGCGCGCAACTCTAATCTCCGGATCCGCGGGAGAAGTTGTGCAGCCGTTTGCAGGGTCGTGGCCGAATGGCCCGAGTTGCGGGCACGAGGTGTTTCACGCAGGCGGCTGACAAGGGGGTGCCCCTTGTCCGCGAACCTTAGTCGGGCGCCGTATTTCAGGCGGGTGTAGGCCAGCGCGACGCGGGCCGAGGGTAGTCCTGCGTCCCTGAGAACAGTGGACGAGGGGGTGGTTTTATACGCCGGGAGGATTGCCCGTGCCGCTAAAACCAGCGGTTTGTTCAATGCTTTGAGGAGTCCTCTTTGCTTGTGCGCTGGGTTGTACCATGCCTCGGCTGCGTAGGTGGCCGAGGAACCCACGCATGCCACCGCTGCCTTGCGAAGTGCAGCCGCAGGCGGTCCGTATCTTACTGCCCCAAAACCTTTAAGGTGAGCAGCGACCGCCATTGCTTTGGCAGCCCTTTCGGCCACGTGGCGGCGCCCGTCTAGCCGTCGGCTGAACCAAAAACCAAGCCAACGCATGCCCGGGTAGCGCTCGGCCCCGGAGGCGCTTTGTCCGCGTCGACCGCCCGGTAGTTGGACCGGGGTAACCGTTCTACCATTAATCCGGATTTCCGGGTTGCGACCGTGCCTTTTCTTAGTGATATGAATCACCTCTGTCTTTTCCGCTGCAAAATGGATCTTCTCTTCCGCCGCAATTTCGTGCATATCCCGGAGTTTATCTTCCAGCCAACGTACGTTTTCCTCCAACGAGGGTGACGATTTCCATGTAAGCACGTCGTCTGCGTATGCCAACCGCCACTTCGTACCGTTTTTGACGAGATACGCCAAATATAGCATATATAGGATCGGGGAAAGGGGAGACCCTTGCGGGGTGCCGCACCCAAGCCGCCTAAAGCCCGTGGTCGTACCCTCCAGCCGGACTCGGGCCTGGCGGCCGCTTAAAAAGTTAATCACGAACCTGAGGAGCATTTTACTAAACCCGAGGCTCCGCATTTTCCGTATTAATCGCCTATGGAGGAGGGCGTCGAAGGCGCCTTGGACGTCGCATGCGACAAGGGTGACTTCCTCCCCGCGAGCTAGAGCCTGCTCGATATCGTGGGCGAGGGCACAAACCAGATCCGTCGCCGATCGTTTGGGTAGGGCACCGCCGTGGGTGCAGCTAAGGAGCCCGTTGTCGTGTATGGCCCAAGCTATCCGGCGTGCAACGAGCCTCTCGAGGCCTTTTCCGATGCAGGAGAGGAGGGCTATAGGCCGCCAGGATCGAACGCTGCTCCGGTCTTTCTTCCCCGTTTTCGGTAGCATCGCGACTTCGGCCTTCTTCCAAGGCGCTGGGAAATGTCCGAGTTCCAGGCAACGTTGGTAGAGCCTGCGCACCGGCTCGGCCAACGAAGCCCATCCGGCTTTTAGTAGCCGGACGGTTATTCCGTCGATGCCCGGGGACGTGCTCGTAACCCCAATGCAGGAGCGCTCCGCCTCTTCCGCACTAACCTGGGTGTCCCAAGGGATTTTAGCCTCGTCCGGCGACCAGGCCTCCAAGGGGTCTCCCTGCAGGTCATCCTCCGCCGAAAATCGGCCAAGCACCTCCCGTTGCAGTGCTTCCGCTTTTGCTAAAGGCTCGCTCACTTGCTCGCCGTTAATAACCAGCGGCGGGGACCGGAGGCGTGGTCCGGCTCCCAGCCAGCCCACCATGTTCCACAAATCCTTATCGTCGCGCAGTTGGTCGATCCGGTGCCTCCAGTACTCCCGCTTCGCGGCCCGCACCCCTTTCGTATAGGCTTTTTCCTCGGCAGAGGCGTCTGCCCTATTTACAGCGCTCCGTTTAACCCGCTGGAATTCGGACCAGAGCCGCTGGCAGTTTTCGGTCCACCAGGGAGCCGAGCTGTCCCTTTTTCCCGCCGGCGTACCCACGACCCACGTCACTTGCTCCCATAAAGTTGTAAATTCAGCTACCCACGCGTCCAATGCGTAGCCATCGGCCGCGGATCCCGGGTCCGGCATGTCTTGCATGCCAAAAGCAAGTAGCTCCGCGAACTTTGGTAGCCGGTCGTCCCTAACCGAAACGTTGATCGCCTCCGGGCGGGGGGCGCCGCGCGTCCGCAGCGTGGTATAAAGGGATTCGTGGTCGGAGCCTGTGTAAAGACTGCTGTCAACCACAGTTATTGTGCTGGGGAGGTTGGAAAAGACCATATCCAGTAGACCCCCGTCGCGGTGGGTGGGCACGCCGATATTTCCTGTAAAACTCATCCCCTGGGCTTGCGCCCATGCCGTCAGTTGGTCCCCTCCGCGTGCGTTTGCGCGGCCCGGCTGGTATGCAGCAGCCGCTACGTTAAAATCGCCGCCTAGCACCGTGGGTCCATTTGGCACGGTATTGCATACCATTTCCAGCGCGGCTTCAGTGCCCGGAGCCCTATATACGTTAACAAACAATATTCCGTTAATTTCGAGCCAGAGTATGTCCCGCGTATTTTGGCCCTGCGGTAGCCGTCGTTGTGCGGCCCTTAGGGCTGCCCCCTTTTTGACGTAGGTGAGCACCCGGGGCCGGAGCCCAGTCATGGCTTCGTAAGTGTTGGCGTGCCATTCGTCCACTGGCGCAAAAATATCATAGCCCGGGTGCGTTTGTGTAGTCGTATTTAGCCCGCACCATGGCTCTTGAACGTTAACCAGGTCCACCTTTCTCTGGTGGCACAACTCCAATAGGCTCAGATGCACACCCATCCTTTTACCTACGTTGGCCCAAACTACGTCGAGGCATTCCCGCTGCATATTGCCGAGCGAGTATTTCGTCATATTAATCGACGGGTTGCTTCCAAGTCTATCCCATCAGCGGGGCAAGGTTCGGCAGCCGCTGCGTCCTCCTCCATTTCGGCTGCCCAAACGATTTCGTCGTGCACGCGTTCCTGTTCAACCTGCAGGAAGTTACGGATGTCCGCCCCTGCCGCCTCGCATGGCCGCGCTCTTTTGTTTGAAATGCTCGATCGGGAGCTCGAGGTTTGCGAATGCTGCGATAAGGTGCTTAGGACCGGGATTGCAGGTGCTGGCTCTCGGCGGGCCGTTTCGGCCCGGTCGTTGATAATCGCGGCACGGTTGGCACGTCCGATTCTGCGAATCCCCTTAAGTTTACGCTGTGAAGGTCGTTCAAACTTCCCATTTACCACCAAAGGTCGGGCAGGGCAATTCTCATGTCCGGATGGGAAATGGCCGTGGCAATTAACGCATTTGGGGGCTGCCTTGCACGGCTCTTCCTCTGTCGCATGTTTTGCTTCACCACATATGCCGCAACGCGCTTGCCGTACGCAGCGACGTATTTCGCAATATCCCTGGCAACCGTCGTGGTGGTGTGTAATTTTGCGTGATTTTTCAACCTTCCGCGCACGTCTCGACACTCCAAAAAGCTGAAAGGGCTTTACGGGTTGAAGGAAGGACACTATCCACGTGCCCTCAGCCGTATGTGGGTCGTAACCATGTTTGGAAATATGCCAGTTGACTGGCTGCTGGCCTGCTGCCACGGTAATCTCCTCCTGGATTACCTCATGTACGTCCTTTCTTCCGTCCAGGCAATTGAGCGTTCGGGGCACTCCAGAGACGGCGTATGTGTGCCAGGTTGTCGGGACAGTGACTTCCCGCGCGTCCAATGCGTCCATAATGGCCTTGACCGCGCTGGGGTTGAGGAGTTTTTGCCGTGTTTCCTCAGAGGCCACCGTAACACCCCAGCCCGTGGGGGTACGCTTGGCGTTTGGGATTTCACTGTGTGGCACCGAGACCAATTCGGCCAGTTTGGTCGTTACCGCGTATGGCTCCCTCGTCACCATCCGCAATTTGTTATTTACGCGGATCAGGATGCGGTTGGACGGCTGTTCTGTCAAACGTTTCGGGGCTTGGGAGCGGTCCCGGCCCGATTGGGAGGGAGTTGCGGAGCTGTCAGGTGCATTGCCGGGCGTCGTACGTATCGGGTACGAGCGCGTGGCCGGGGTTAAAATTTGCGTTGGGGCCGCCGCTGGTGGCGTGGCGGCTCGCTCGGCCCATGTGACCGATTTGTTAGTGGGCGTGCCTCTGCCTTTAGAGGCCGACGACGCCGTGCCCGTCCTCGTAATTAAAATGCTGCGCCTTTCGCTGGAACTGGTCGGCGAACGCGACGGGGAGCGTGAACGCTCTTTTTCAGGGAGGGTGCGACTGAGGAACCAGCCGCTGATCACGTCGTCAAGTTCAAGAACAATTCTCCTAAGCGCGGCGTCCTCCGGGGCCTGTAAACTTTCGAGCTTGGCTGCAAAGACCTCTTCGAGCCAGCTGCCGACTGTTTCCACGTTTTCCAACTCCTGCTGCAGTGTTTTGATGGCCAGGGCCGGGAGGCTGGAGTACCTTCCGCGGCCAGCCGGCTGAGGCGCGTTAGCGGTGCGCGTGTCGAGAGATACGTGTCCCGACTCGGCCTGGCCCTGCGGCAAAGCCTGCGGCGTGCTCTGCGGGCGCGCGCGACGGTTTGAGACCTCTGGTGAGGCCATGACGACCAGCGCCCGGAGGGCGAAAATTCTTCAGCTGTTAAGCTTATTGGTGTGTTTGGGTGTGAATCGCTAACAAAGGTGGGTCTGACCCATGAATGGTGGAGGATGCTTGTGTTCGACCGAATTGGTGCTGTAAAATTGGAGACTACAGAAACATCATCAGGGCTAAGAGGGGGTGCAATTATAGATAGACGACTTCAGCATGCATGCACAATAATCTCTAGATGTTCTATATAGTTTTTAATCACAATAAGATGTGGGTATTCCCCAACCACCACTAAGGGTGTTCCATATAATCATATACTATAGCAATCCAAACACACCCTTTTCTTTCGGCATATAGTACGCGGAAAACCCCTATAATATGTTTGATAATAGTCAATACTAAGAACTATCGGGTATACCGGAAAGAGATACATATTTGGCTTTAATAATTCTCCACCTATTTGTAAACATACTTTTCAGTTTTCACTATGGTTCCCCTATTTATTCTTCCCATATCCATTCTACAAGGCGCCACCTCCATCATGTCCTCTCTCTCAGACGCCCACAAGCATTGGCTTTGACTGTGCTTGCCGCGAGAATTACTATCAACCTTGGATACATTGCAAATCGTCGGTTGAGAAAACAGCAACCATGCGCATCCAAACCGTTTGCACGGTCATTATCGCCCCTCTGGCTCTTGTCCCGAATGTTTACGCTTCCGCAGTCCCTACCAACCCCCCAGACGTCCCTACCAACTCCCCAGACGTTCCTACCAAGCCTCCAGGTCGTATCTCAAACACTGCTGCTGGCTTTGTGAATTTCTTCAAAAAGAAAGCGTCCTCATCTACTCCACCCCCAGCGGAATGCGAGTATACCGTCTACAGGAATCAGGAGACCGATGCCCGTCGACGGAAGCATAGCCAGGAAGGCACTTACAGCTTTTCACACCACGGAAAAGCTGCCAAGAACTCTAAACAGAACATTTTCGGCGTCAAGGTTCGATTTGATCGCGAGTGTCGGCCGCACTATTCTTCGAAGAACCAAATAGCAGTCATACCTGGTATTCATAATGACGATGTTATTCAAGTGGACTGGGAAAGGTTTGACTTGCATATGAGATGAATGTTGGAATGAAAGCAGAACAAGAGGGCCTGCCGGTGTCGCCTAAAGCAACAACGATTATTTTTCGTTGATGTATTCAGGTGGAACAGTTGACCATGTTTCTGGGTTTCTGGAACGGGAGAAACAACCTCATCGCGGGAGCGAACTTGGCAACCAAAAAACGGTGACGTAGGTGACGCTAGAAATGGTTTCACTTGCATGCAAGGAGAAAAAAAGAGAACGTGATGGCTTTTCGGGTTGTTGAACTAGAAGGCTTTTCTGGAAGGAAGGTTTAACACAAGATTAAATGACGATAGGGAAATTCGGCTGAACCGCTGAGCCGCTGAAACGGAAACCGAATTTCCGTGGGACTACTTTACCAGCCTAGAACAAATTACTTTTGATCTTCTTTCTACCTTCCGAGCCGAATACGCAGGTGTAATATGCACTACCCAACACTATAATCGGTCAATCGGTCGAATCCCAGCTGGAGATGTCCTGTTCCTGCTGGCGCGTGAGCGACGGCGAGCCGCTAAGGAACGTCGGGCCCGACTGGAGTGAAACCTAGTGTGGCTCGGGAAGTGGCGCTATTGGCTAGTCGAAGAATTTGACACTTGCCGGCAGCTTGTGCTGAATGACCTCTGATCAAAAAAAGTCTTCGAGTACCTGAAAAATAAAATACCGGCCACGGTGCAAGTGAAGGCCAAAAATAATTACAGTTCTGTCCCTTGCGTGATCGCGACAGCTGACGGGTGAATCGAGGCTTCTATTATTTGATTTGTGTTCCACGAATGAAGTCACCTTGACTCGCATCAGACAGCCTTTTTTCTATAAATAAATAAAAAGTCGTCGTCACGTCGATCACGGTGGGACAGCAGAAGCCTGCGCTCAAAAAACAAAAAGGCGATCGATCTCACCTTTTCTGCTTCCTTTTGACTTTTTTTTTCTGTGGCCAACGGCTGTCCATCATGGCCCTCGCCGGTTTACTGAGCTTTGTCGAGAGCCTCGACCCGCGCGGTGAGCTGCTAGGACTCTCCTACAGCCTGACAAACAACGTCCAGCTCGGCTACGGCGACGGCGTATCCAGCGCCTTTCAGTTCATCCCGTATGGGACGTGGGAGAATTACGACCAGCCCCAGGACCAGATCCCGAGCGTCCTGGAGCAGGCGTTTGCCGAGACCATTGTCCAGGGCCACCGGATCAACGGGCAGCCGGACACGCAGTACTCCTTTATAGACATCCTGCAGCTCCAGCAGCCCTACCCGCTCTTCTTCACCGAGCCGCTGCTCGAGGGTCCGGACCAGGGAAAGAGTCTGGTCGAGGTGCTGGCCGACACGGTCAACTCGATAGACCCGGACGTCACGCCGGTGATTCGATACATTGTCGGGAACCCGACCCCTCCGCCTACTGGACCGTCGCCCGCCGAGTATGTGGAGGCGTTTTGGCCGCAGGCAAGCAACGAGTCGATCTTTACGCATCCAAAGGCCGTCTTGTACGTTGGGTCCTTCAACCCAGATATCGAGTAAGTCGACCGTGATTTTCCGACGAAAACTTGCAATTGACGGGGCTTGCGAATGTTTTACTTACCAGCTGCCGAATACTAGACTGGCCCAGGATCTCGGGCAGGTGGTAGACCGTTGGATCAAGGCACTGGTCTCCAACGTAGGAGGCGGAGCACTTATATCCAAAGTAATAACGAGCGTGGCCAACGCCATAATCGGCAGTTCAGTCGGAGGACTCATTCCACCGGTTACGTGGAACCACGCCAAGATCGTCGCGGTGAACGGGAGGGCGCTTCTCACCGGGGGCGGAAACTACTTTGATCTGTACGCATCCGGGCAAGACAGCCTGATCGACAGTGACATAACAATCCTCGGGGATGCTGCCGTCAGTGGGCACCGCTATGCAGACTATCTTTGGAAGTGAGTTGCATCGCATCATCCTTGAGCTGGAACAGCAACAAATGCTGCATTTCTTTTTTTTCTTTTCTTTTTTTCTTTTTTCAAAAAGTACAGTTTTACTGACCGAGATCCTTCCGACCTACAGATATCTAAACAGCAACCACCTCGGCTACGACAACGCCTCGCAGGCGTGGTCGACGCTCCTCGCCGACCCCGCCCCCCGGCACGGCATCCCCCTGGCCCGGCAGCCGGCACCCATGTTCCCCGCCGCCACGCCCCGGCTCAAGGGCGACGTGCCGGTGCTGGCCATGAGCAAGATTGGCAACTTCAACCCGGCGGGGGCCATCGAGTACCCGGCGCAGGTCATCACGGCCATCAGGGACGTGTTCTACCAGCTCGTGTGGGCCAAGACGCCCTCGTGGCTGCCGCTCGTGGCCGAGCTGACCAGCGACGCCAGGCTCGACTCGGCCTTTGAGGACGTCGGCGTCAACCCCGCGACCTGGGCCAGTCGGGCCGCGCGCGCGCAGGCCGTCTCGCAGGCTCAGGACTATGTCATTCTCTCGCAGGCCATGCTGGTCAACTGGGTCATGGTTCCGGAGACGGCTTGGCAGAAGCTTGTGGCAAAGATCAACGACGATATGAATATCGGCTGGGACGGGAAGATTTGGCCGTTCGGTGAGTCTTTTTCTTTTTCTTTTTCTTTTTCTTTTTTTTTTGCATCCTAAGACCTCTAGTAGTCACGTCCTCAATACACTAACACCCCCAAACAGACCTCCTCATCTCCATAGCACAAGCCATCATCAACATCGAGCAGAACCACAAAGACGACCCGGACCCCACCAAAGCCGTCTTCATCATGGTCAGCCTGCTGGCCAGCCCCACCGACCCTGCGCCGCAGGGCTACCAGGACACGACGACCATCGCCGACCTCACGAGCCGCGTCGCCGCGATACTCAAAAGCGTCGGGAACCTCTCAAAGGACGAGGCATCCGACATGATGGCGCGGCGGTTCCACGTCAAGCGCAGCGTGCTCAACCCGCCGGCGGGGTCGGGCGGGTCGGCGGCCGTCAAGAAGCTGCACACCAAGGTCGTCGACGTGGACGGCAAGCTGATGTACACGGGGTCCGACAATGCCTACCCGCAGTGGAACGAGCAGTTTGGGGTGTGGATCGAGGACGTGGACGGGATCAAGGCTTGGGAGGATGGATTCTTTTGGGGATTCTGGGAGCGGGCTGTCAATTCCGTCATGTAATTTTTTGTCTTGATAAGATCCTTTCAGGGATTGGTTCTTTGATACATAATTTATAGTATATAATGTTATTTATTTATTTTTTTTGGTACGCACTTGCCATGCCCGCTACTTGGCAAGACACGTCGGGGCGAGAAGGAAATGGTCAGCCTGAAATGAACCCAATCCGATAGCCGCATCTTGACCCCGCATTGTGGATTTTGATCGGGAAAATACCTATCTACAGGTATCCACTTCTCCTTTTCTCCCTCCTCCATTCTCTACTTTCTACTCAGTCGTGTTCCAATTTCCCGTCGAGATTCCACCGGCATATACGTACACTGCGGCTGTACAAGTTACAGCGACTACTTTGGACGAACACGCACCGGCCAGTGCGAGGCTTCATAAAAAATGTCCACATACAGCGACATCTCCAAGCCGGCCCCGCCGCTGCCAACCACGAACCTCAAAAGCATCGGCTCCGGGGTGTCCTTGCTCGCCCCACTGAGTCGCCGAGGGCATGGTCCCGGAATCATCCTGCTGGTGCCGGACCATGAGGACCAACTGACGATTTCTCAGGGCGTCCCTTCGCTGTTGGTCAAGTGGGCCGAGGAGGGGTATGCTGTCGTCGAGATACAGCGGAAAGCCCTAGAGGGTGATGCGGCCGCCGCGGTGTCGCTGGCTGTGGATGGTCTGGCTGGGTGTGAAGCATGTCAGCCCAAGGATAAGATCGGTGTCGTCGGTACGGTTTTCGAGGCCATGCTATGGCCATATTCACTTGCACTCTCTACCACTACCAGAACCTTGTCGGACTTGCAAAACCAGTGAAAGAGAGTATCACTGACTATTGACTGACCAGCATATGACCCTTATGCGTGGAACCTCTCTGCCGAATCCATCAACAAAGTTCCTTCGATAGCAGCAGTAGCAATCTACACCGATGTGGACCAGACACAGTCACTAGCCGCAACATCAGTGCCCACGATCCACCACGTCGCCGGCAAGTCGAGCACGCCTCCGGTCCGCTCTGAAGCTCTCACTGCGTACCACTACCCGGGGACCACCAGCCACGCCTTTGCTACCCCCTTCCAGCCAACCTTTAGCTACACCACCGAGGCCCTCTCGCACACGCGCAACCTGAACCTGCTCAAGCGGCACATGGGCGGGCCCAACTTTGACCTCGAGCAGATCTGGGATGAGCACTGCCACTACGAGTTTGTCGACAGGTCGGCCGAGCACACCATGAGCACTATGGTGCAGGAGCCATATGTCAATCACGTGCCTGTGGTATGTTGCACAAATCTATAATTATAATAATTAGCCATAGTACATCTTTTTCCCGTCTCCATGAAGCCTGTATCGCTGACAGCTCTCGACGACAAAAAAGCTCACAGGAGGTGTAGGCCGGGAGCCCCTGACGAGCTTCTACCGCTCGCACTTCATCTTCAGTAACGCCTCCGATGCTGAGCTGGAGCTGGTCAGCCGCTCCGTGGCCATCGACCGCGTCATTGACGAGTTTATTTTCAAGTGCACTCACAACCTCGAGATAGACTGGCTGTATGTCATTTCTCTTGTTTCTTTTTTTTTTTGCTTGAAGCCCCATCGAATTCCTTGATAACACCTAGGCTGACAACTGTCTCGCCCAAAACAGAGTCCCTGGCATCCCACCCACCGGCAAGAAGCTAGAGATTCCATTCACCGCCGTAGTCAACATCCGCGGCGACAGGCTATTCCACGAACACATCTCCTGGGACCAGGGCACCGTGCTGCGCCAGCTCGGTCTGATGCCCGAGTACCTGCCATTCCCTTACCCGATGCCGGACGGCCGGACTCCCGAGCCGGGGAAGCGGTTCGAGTACCGAGTGCCGGTGGCGGGGGTGGAAACGGCCAACAAGATGAGGGATCGGAACTCGGTGTCGTCGAATGGGATGTTTCAGTTTAGGGTCCGTGAAGTTTAGAGTCGGAGGGGCTTTATCTGAGCTGGGTTAGTGCACATCTAGACTTGTCTTGCAGGCTAATATTTCACTAGCAGGCGGTTTCAGGGTACTTTTGAATTATCTAGGAAATCATCAATCATTTCAGTTCTCGTCTTCATTCGGTCGAGTTGGAGGCTCCAAAAGCTCCGTGCTCCCCATAACAGTTAGTCGGCTCCATGGCATCCATCGCCTCTGCCATCATCTCCACTCCGCACTTTGCCGCCCTCATCGTCTGTGCCTCGACGCTATCGTCCCTAGTGGCAATGAACTCGTTGAACACCAGGATTTCCATTTCATGCGTCGCAACGACCGGCTTGCTGTTTGGGAATCTGCAAAAAAGACCCTCCCCCACCACCAGCGGTCAGCATTCACAAAACAAATTGACAAACCCTCAAAATTGCAGCGACAGATTCTCCGGGGGTAGAAGCACTCACCGCGCGCTGCAGGCCTCCCTCTGCCCCAGAAGCCTCCCGCCATGGTCGCCACGCCTGGCCTGGTCCTTGAGCGTGGCCAGCTGTCTGGCGATCCGGCCGACGCTGGACTCGACCGCCCGCGCGCCGCCCGGGACGAGGCGGTCAAAGAGCGCGAGGGCGGGGAACTGGGCCACGTTCTCGACCTGGCTGGACCGAGCGTACGCGTCGGGCACGGCGCTGTCGTTGGCGTATGCGCTGAGCCAGATTTGGTTCGCTGGGTTTTATTTGGGGCTTGTCAACCTTGACACAAGATTTCAAGGAAAGCAAAAAAGAAAAAAAAAAAAAACTTAGTGCCTGTTTTCAAATGGCTACTCACCCGCAAGCTGCCCCTTGACCGCGTACCCGGATCCAAAGTCCACAGTGTGCGCCACCTCGTGCAGGTACACGCCGATCGACTCGACCTGGTTGAAAAAGACGAGCTGGTTGCCCAGCGCGTAGGCGTGCGTGCTGCTGTCGGGCACAAAGAGCGCCTCCTTGGTGAACTGCCTCATCCGGACGGGGACCTGGCCGAAGCGCAGCGCAAAGGTCTCGATCGAGGTCTTGCTGTCTGGGTGCCGGCACAGGAGCCAGGGGATGCTGCACTGTTTTTGAGGAATGAGGTCGTGATGAGTTCGTGATAAAGTATTAGAATTTCTTTTTTGTTTCTTTTTCGCCTAGGACCGTGTTTTTTCCCCAAAAAAGGGATACATCATAGAGTTGAAAGAGGAAAAAAAAAATAAAAGAAAAACAAACAACGTACGTCACCATAAAGCACCTCGTACGTCGTGATGACATCCGGGTCGAGATTTTCCCGGCCGGCAAGGTCCTTGCAGCCCTGCGCTATGATTCCCCTCGGCCACTGCTTGATGCGATAGCCGGGGTTTCGCAGCTTCTTCTGCAGCTGGGGCCAAAAGGCGTCGAGGCTGTTGCGCAGAGCCGGCTTTGAGAGCTGGGCCTGCACGATCGAGATGGCTGCGATGATGGCGCCGATTATGTAAAAGAGCCGTGACATTTTGTTGTATTTGACGAGTTTCACCGTGTTTTTTTGGGAGCTTCTTGATGTACCAGAGATCAGGAAGAGCTGCACGATGCTTATTTGCAATGGCTCAATTGAAGCAAAGCTGTGTGATTGAATCACCACCCCTTGGATCCCAAGAACTGCAGATCACGCAGGTAGACATCTTTATATCAGGATCGACTCCATCAAACAAGTTCACCTTGAATTCTTTAGACAACAAGTCAGACAAACAGCTGGTTATGAGACAAGAGCTGGCTACCTTGTTTAGGTTGTGACACTAAAGAAAATCATTCTGCGTCTGGCCAAAAGAAGAAATGCTGAAGAACTAGCACATTTGGCTCTGGAGATTCTCAGGTTAGGGGCAGGGTGAGGTTGGGGTAATATATATTGCTTTTTCCCACACGGCCACGGTCCATATGATGGCTTGCGTGTCTGTTGACGGCCACCCGCCTTGTTGCTTCTTCTGCACTGATAGACATGGGCTTGTGGTTAAAAGGCTGGGACTCGTTGCTTCTGTACAGAAATCTTAATTGCTTTCCTTGTGGGCAGTCAACCCCTCCTGATCGAAACGCGGGCGAAGAGAAAACGCAACTGGGGGCTGGTAGCTTTGTGGAAGCGAGGCACTGTTCGTTTTGTCCATACTCCAGTAATTCCGCGTGGACCGCTACGCTAAATGGCTGGGTCATGCGTCAACTTGCGAACGCACACCGAGACGCGAGTCCCGAAAGTTGAGGGACTCGCAATGCGGCAATATACCCGGGGAACACTTGGCGAGCAGCCAACTGTTTTAGCTCAGCAGTCAATTGGGTCTACATAGTAAATGTCCGTACTGTGGATTGAATAGCTGTCAAATCAACTGAATTGGACAAGGGCATATACCTACGTACCTACCCAGGGAAATAGGTACCGTGGATGCAGGCACAAAAGGCCACTCCTTTTTCCATTATATATATACGTGCGCCTTTACTAATTTAACTGTTCGCGGAAATAACCAAATACCTAAATAGTTCTTCTATTTAAAACGATTACCAAATTCGGCAAAGCCACAAAACCCACACCAACGAACACTGTAGCAAGGCATGGATTTATACCCTTACCAAAAATATATTATAGTGGTAAAAATAAAAGTCTCTCCTATGGCATAATTGCTCAAAGGTGGACCTTGTGGGTATTCTCGGTTCTCATAACGGTTTCTGCGAAAAAATAAATTATGGTATTTTAAATTTCCCGCGAGTAATTAAATTGGTGGAAGCCCACGTTTAAACGTCCGGCGATAACGGGGCTATTTGTTTCGTCCGCTACCGTAATAGGCTAATAGCATATATTGACATTTTATTGCAGGTTGCAATTTGAATATATAGGAACTGTTAAAATATTAAAGCCCAATTGCAATTCATTAATAACGCCGGGTATTTTAGGGTGTGATCTCCTCGCTGTTGCTTAGTTGTTTTCCCAATTAGGCGGTACTTTATCCTTGTAATAAAAAGTGGAAATAATTTTGGAAGTACCTTTTACGCAAGGGTAAAATTCAAAAAGTCGATTTGTGAATTACGTATGTCCATTTTGTTGGTCCATTTTGCCGCATTTTGCTAACCGCCTATTCCTTTTACAATTTTAACGACGAAAAACGCAATTCAGTTTTGCGTTCTACACAAATTAACAATTCGCCCAAAAAAGGTATTTAAACGAAAATTTGGCATTTTTTTAATCCATTTTTAAAAAAATATATTTGCTTTAGCCCACCTTTGCCAAGGGTACCCGGTTAACATAACTTTGGCTACCAAAAGCGGTTAGAATTGTCGATTTATACCATTTTCGGAGCTTTGAACAACTAAGCAACAGCGAGGAGATCACACCCTTATACTTAATATTCCACCTCCCCACTTTTATAAACAAGTCAATATACGGAGGCTTTTTAATTTGTACTTATTTTAAAGTAGATATATCTAAATATATCTGGTGCGCCATTAGTTATAATATATTCTCATTTCTAATAGTCAAATTGTTAAACTAATACTATAGTGGCGGGCGAGAAAAACCACCCCTTGTCGCCCTGTATATATGCGTGGGCCTTTATTATTTAAATTGTTCGGGGGAATTGTTAAATACCTAAATTATTATTTTGTTTAAAACTAACGTTGGGCTCCACATCTCCGACCCCCCTAAAGTCCGGCCCCCTTGAAAAATGTAACGACGAAATACCCCTTTTATAAACCGATTTAAATGTAAAACTATCAACGCACAATAATACAATCATTGTCAGGCTCTCCCGGTTCGCTAACCTCTTCTCCATCGTTCAAAGCTTCTAAACAGTCCCTATTATTTTCCTGTGCTTCATAAACGTTTTTTTTGCTGACCAAAAGCTCGTTGGGATCCGGAATTACCCTTTTCCTTTTGACCGGCCGTACCGCCTCCAATTTTGCGTTTAACAAACTGATTTTTTGCTGAGCTTCAGCCAATAAGATATCCTTGGTTTCGAAGCTTTTTTGGACTTTTGCAAACAAAAGCCGTGAAGTGGCGTTACTTTTTTCGGACCGGGAAATTTCCTGTAGTTGAAGTCGAATATCTCGGGTCGTTTTAGGGGTTTTCCAAATAAGTAAAGACTGGTCGTTAATTTTTTGGGTTGGGCTTTCCGGTGTTTTATCCCTTTGGAAGCCGTTATTTTTACCTTTTTCGACGTTGGCGTTGCTATTTTCTAACAAAAAAGGGTTTAAAAGTGGTTTTGCCAAGTTCACCGGCCATAACCCCGTCGTACGCCAACCAGATTGAATGGTTTTTGCTATAAATGCTTTTGATCTGGCTTTTCGATAGCAAAGTAGAAAGTTTCGTTTCCCAACAACCGTTGAACAGCAAAACTGGTTTACAAATCCCAGGTGACGTCGATAAGCTTCCTTTAACGGCCCAAAAACCGATAAATCCAACGGTTGAAGAACGTGTGACGAATGAGGGGGTAAATATAGGAGTTGAATATTGTTTTGCAAGCAAAGAAGCATAAATTCGTCCGTTATATGTGATCCATGGCCATCCAGAACTAATAACCGCTTTTCAGGGGTTAAAGGTTGGGTATACGGAATAAACACCTTTTTTAACCATTCGATACCTGTTTCATTATTTGTCCACCCGTTTTCGGTTGCATGAAATTGCCAGGTATCGAAAGGACTTAAATCAGCTGGAAACCATTGTTGCTGTACGTTTTTCCCCTTAAATATAACGAGGGGAGGTATAACAGCCCCCGTAGCTGATACACATTCGATTATGCTCGTCCAACCCCGCGTTCCAGGCTCTTTTCGCTGTAATGGCCGGATTTTATTACGCCCTAACACCAGGCCATTAGATCCTTTGCCTTCCATTATACCTGTTTCGTCCATATTCCAACGGTTGGCCGGTTTTATAGTATCGACAACGGGATTTTTCAAATAGGACCACCAAGATTTAATTACCTCGGTTGTAGCCCCATTAACCCGGGCATTTTCTATTCGCCGGGGTCTTTGGGTTTTCAAAATTGGATATCGGGCTATAAAACGGCTAACCCAATGTTTCCCAAGGCTTTTTCTTTCTCCGGCGGCCTGAAGAATTCGTTCCGCAAAATAGCGTAGTTCTTGATGCGTTGGCGGAAGGCCTAACGCGGCCTGCGCAAGTACCCAATCTGCCAAATAGGTTTCCTGCTCCTGTGAAAGCCTTTGACAAAATCTTTTCGCTTGTTGAATTGACTGGGCCCCCTTTAAACGATCGTGAAGGGTACTCCGAGGAATACCCCATTTTTGCGAGGTTTTGTGAACTGATTTGCCATTTCTTATGTCAGAAATGGCAGCAAGAAGCTGATTTTCAGTGTACTGTTTCATTGGAAGGTTTGGAGCAAGAATCTTCAAAAATCAAGTTCTAAAGTGAAAAATTCGTCTAGATATTTATAAAATAAAACAAAGGGTTGACGTGGCTGAGTAGATATTTTTAGGGGCCGGACTTTAGGGGGGTCGGAGATGTGGAGCCCAACGTTACTACAAACTTTGGTCTTTTGACGGGAAATATATGGCGCTTTTTAAATGTCAATATCTGCAAAGGGAAGAGGGATTAATGATATTTTAAACCTGAAATATATATTTGAAACACACCTAATTGTTACGATCAAGGTATCGGGTAACCTGTTCTTAGGGTAAAGTACAGTGGGTTGAAGCAACTGAGCGTCTGACTGGGTAACTGGGGTTCTCAATGACTGGGGGTGAAGTTATGATCGTTCTCAAGTAAGTATTGAGGTTAACTAGAGTTTGATTGCTGCTAAGCAATCCTAAAATCGAATCTATTTACATGGTAATGAGCGTGCCTTATATAGACTATGTCCCAGGTGTGATCACTCCCGTGTAAGTGATCACGATCACCCTGGGGTGATCACAGCTGGGTTGATCACTTCCTTGGCGATGATCGCGATCACTCCGGCCCTGGTGATCGGGTTAGGGTTTCTTATCTTATCATCACGTGACCTCGTGCTCCTTGGTAGTCCTGGCTTGGGTTTCCGACATCTTTCTCGTTCTTGGCCAATCGTGTCGGTACCAATCCTGGTCGTAACACTAATGTCTCTGACGGCAATCAAACCTGTTTGATATTTATATCCATTCAAATTGAAGCAAATGGGCTTAAAAGGAGATTTTCTTGATTTTTAACCATCTATTGAAATGGATTATATCTTATTAGAGCAAATAACTTCTACTTTGCAAAACATTTTGTGCCGGCTGCGTGTTTGTGTCGTTTCAGCGTAATACCTCACAACGGACAGTTCGATGCGAATAAATCATGCCGTCTGGGTCCATTTTTGTTATTCGCTTCGTCTCTCCCTTGGCTAATTGTTTTATTTTCTCCATTGCCCGATTTAGAAGACTGGGTTTGGTGTTTTTCAACTTTAGTACCCACTCCTCATGTTCCCTACAGCTCCCTGGCCACCATGGACACGAACAAACAACCGCCTGGGATGGAGCCTGAAGCCTGGAACCTTATGATAGTTAAGGGAGAAAGGGGGAGCGAGGGGCGGACAGACCAATCCCCGGGGTTGCCTAACTACCACGTACGTTTCGAAGCTATATTTCCATATTAAGCTTCCATTACAAATCATCCAAATTAAGAATCCAGTTTCAACGATCAGTGTCCCTCTATTAAGAATTCGAGCTTATTGTCCTTTCCATAATGAAAAACATTCGGTTTAGCCACCCCTCAATTTGCCACCGGGCATAACGAGCCTGCTGTCGCTATCCAAAGCCACCATGTGGGTAGCCCGATTACCTTGGTGGCCGGTCGCCCTGGCTCCCCGCCCCGGCATGACTCTACGCCAAGTACCATGCCAGCCATGTGCGCCAAAGACAGAGAAAATGGGCTGCAGAATTGAGCATTGGACTACTAAAAACACGGCTAGGGCCGCGATATTTAAAGCCGTCGGAACTGGCCTTGTCGAAGCAAAAAGAGGGGTCCTTTGTCATTCTACTTTGTTCAAAATCTTGCCGGGGTGGGGGGGCTGGCCCGGCCCACGATTAAACACGGGTTCTTTTTAACAATCCGGGGGCCCCCGTAAAAAAAACCCGTAAATATACAAATTTGAAGGATTTATATTTATAAAATATATGAAAATATAATTAAAAATATAATTATACGGATATTTTATATATTATATATTGCGAAAATAACAACTATATGTAAATTACTATTATATAAAATATATTAAACTTAAATATATTTTTAAAATTGTAAATATAAAATTAGTTACAAAACTTAATAATTTGCGTTAATAATATTAGTACGTTTAAATTTATATATTTTTATATTAATCCAAACGCAACTAATAAATCAGCTGCTCAACTTAAAAGCTCTAATCTGGCAAGGCCGTATTTGTAAATTGTTGGCCTCATGCCGAGGGGCTCATCTGTTACGACCAGATAATTGGGCCGGTACCAGAGAGGCCAGCCAGGTGGAGTCACACCCCTCCTGACGACATTCGCCCAGAAGAAATACCGACCGACAAAATAACGATTACCTGGGGGCAAAACCACGAAATTTCACGTAACCTTACGTAACGGCCAAGGGAATGAATCTTTATAATTTGTGGAATCTCAATTGAAAATTACAAATCAAACAAATTAAAAAAAATCACATTTGGAACATAATTTATATAAGGCACGTTTATTACCATATAAATAAATTCGATTTTAAAATTTCTTAGCAACAATCAAACTCTAATTAACCTTAATATTTATTTGAAAACGATTATAATTTCACCCCCAATTATTGAAAACCCCCAAGTACCCAGTTAGACGCTTAATTGCTTCAACCCACTGTATTTTACCATAAGAACAGGTTACCCGATACCTTGATCGTAACATCATCATCGATGTACATCACGTTAGAGCAATGAAAGCAGAACCATTACAATTTTATAATAACAAATGTCAGCTGTATTAAATGATAGGTAGGATAAATATAAGATAAATTGCGATTCCAAGCTAAGTGTAACGAACGAAAAAAAGGCACGCAATGCCAATCGCGTAACGCAAACGATCCCTAAAGCCTTCCCAAGTGAGGTGGAGCCAGTTACGGTTGGCGGTCGCCCAGGCACGCCACTTCGCAACACGGCTACTGTTCCCACTTTGTTGACAAGCGATAATGCTCTGGCATTTTACCGGCGACGACCACAGCGGTCTCGCATTTAGGATCGACTTTAACAAAGAATTGGTAACCACGTCTCCTGTTAAGACCAATTTCCCCGTCTCCGAATTGAAGTCTCTCTACCGGAGGTTGACAGCGTTTGGTGAGATTGACAAATTCGAAGTCTCCAATCTTACCGATCATTTCAACCACACAAGTTTGAGCCATTACCGGAACGGCGAGGCCGGTGACAGTGGCGATGGCAAAAAGGTATGCGAATTGCATTTTACTAATGTTAAAATCAATACGGTTTTCTCATAAACTGCATCTGACAAGCCGGAATTTGGGGTACAAAGCCTACATTTAAAACACGGTATAAGAAAACGGACGCAAATAGGTGAAATTTTTTCAAATGTTGTAATTGTAAAACCAATGGTAAAGATGAGAAAGGCTTAAGTAAAAGGAGACAAAAGGTTCCAAAAGTAATATAAACTATAAAGTTATTATTTAAATGGCTGGAGATAATACGTTTTGTTACTTCTCTCTTGAAAGAGATGGCTGCACTTTTTATATGTGGTATTCACCTAGACTTTTAAAACGTTATTTAAATTTAAACTGTATTTGAGTGTATTAAATAAGTATATATATAGAAACTTATAATTTTGTTTTTATTGTCTTATTTATAAGGGAAAACCTGACACATCTTATTTTATTACTAGTTCGCGCTTAAAAACTCCTGCTTTTCTTAAATATAATTTTAATTAATAATACTTAGCGTGCATTAAAAGAATCACTTGTTGGATAACCAGGCTTTTAAAATAACTAAATAGCTAGGGAAGTATAATATTTATATTAAGAACCTTTCCCTATAACATTGGATTAACAAGACGTTATTACGGGTAAAGATTACATGTTATTAAATCTTGTTTTAAATTACCCAACGTTGGGCTTTTTGAACGTCCTTCCGTTTTATATCCGCATCGGAACCAGGCAAGTTATAAATAATATTGCACAGAAATTATCGCTGAATTAGTAAGTTAAACGTATAATTAATAATTATTATGGTGGTAAAGGTAAAAATTAATTCCCCTGTACAATGTCCGCTGGTATGGGCTTTTTGGGCTTTGCCGACTTTGGTAATAACGTTGGGCTCCACATCTCCGACCCCCCTAAAGTCCGGCCCCTAAAAATATCTACTCAGCCACGTCAACCCTTTGTTTTATTTTATAAATATCTAGACGAATTTTTCACTTTAGAACTTGATTTTTGAAGATTCTTGCTCCAAACCTTCCAATGAAACAGTACACTGAAAATCAGCTTCTTGCTGCCATTTCTGACATAAGAAATGGCAAATCAGTTCACAAAACCTCGCAAAAATGGGGTATTCCTCGGAGTACCCTTCACGATCGTTTAAAGGGGGCCCAGTCAATTCAACAAGCGAAAAGATTTTGTCAAAGGCTTTCACAGGAGCAGGAAACCTATTTGGCAGATTGGGTACTTGCGCAGGCCGCGTTAGGCCTTCCGCCAACGCATCAAGAACTACGCTATTTTGCGGAACGAATTCTTCAGGCCGCCGGAGAAAGAAAAAGCCTTGGGAAACATTGGGTTAGCCGTTTTATAGCCCGATATCCAATTTTGAAAACCCAAAGACCCCGGCGAATAGAAAATGCCCGGGTTAATGGGGCTACAACCGAGGTAATTAAATCTTGGTGGTCCTATTTGAAAAATCCCGTTGTCGATACTATAAAACCGGCCAACCGTTGGAATATGGACGAAACAGGTATAATGGAAGGCAAAGGATCTAATGGCCTGGTGTTAGGGCGTAATAAAATCCGGCCATTACAGCGAAAAGAGCCTGGAACGCGGGGTTGGACGAGCATAATCGAATGTGTATCAGCTACGGGGGCTGTTATACCTCCCCTCGTTATATTTAAGGGGAAAAACGTACAGCAACAATGGTTTCCAGCTGATTTAAGTCCTTTCGATACCTGGCAATTTCATGCAACCGAAAACGGGTGGACAAATAATGAAACAGGTATCGAATGGTTAAAAAAGGTGTTTATTCCGTATACCCAACCTTTAACCCCTGAAAAGCGGTTATTAGTTCTGGATGGCCATGGATCACATATAACGGACGAATTTATGCTTCTTTGCTTGCAAAACAATATTCAACTCCTATATTTACCCCCTCATTCGTCACACGTTCTTCAACCGTTGGATTTATCGGTTTTTGGGCCGTTAAAGGAAGCTTATCGACGTCACCTGGGATTTGTAAACCAGTTTTGCTGTTCAACGGTTGTTGGGAAACGAAACTTTCTACTTTGCTATCGAAAAGCCAGATCAAAAGCATTTATAGCAAAAACCATTCAATCTGGTTGGCGTACGACGGGGTTATGG